>NC_044005.1:42202528-42505558 GCF_900496995.4 Aquila chrysaetos chrysaetos | reverse complement strand
GAGTAACAGTCACTGTGACACTATTGTCTAAGTTGCTGCCCACCTTGAATGGAGCATTTTCTCATGCTGATTCTGCCAATTATTATCTATTCTACAGCAAACACTGATGTAATGAATGTTCATCATGGTGAGGTCAGACTGTGGTCCTTTAGAAGCAGTAACAGCTGTTCTATTACTGACTGGGGCTCCACAGTCAATTCCTGTCTTCTCCACTTTGCAATCTACCTAAAATGGGGACAGGAGAAAGGGGTAAGTGGGTAAAGAGAAAGGTGCATCACAGTAGAAGTCACCTCCTCCATTGAGTCAGATATTTTAATAAAACTCAGGAGAAAACATCTTTGAAAACTTTATCTCTGTCAAATTTGTCTGGACATCTTCACCCAGCAGTGATCAATGCCAAAAAAAAAAAAAAGCTGGAAATAGCTGTAATATAATGATACTACTTTTCTCATTCAGACTGTACGTTAGCATCAGTCAACCCTATTGCTCAGTATTTTTTGGTTAAGGTGATAAGTTACTCACAAAGCAACAGTACCAGAAATACATCTAAGGCACTGCAAGGAATATCAATGTTTCTAAGTGCAATATTGACTTGCACTCCAGTCAAATATGGGCAACTGTAAAGGACAGAGAAGTTGAATGTCCATAAATCAAGAACGTGTGTTGTCATCCACAGCAAACTCTTAAAGGAGGAGCAAAACGTTTCCTATGAATTGCAAATGACACAGCAACTCAGCTGACGGGCAGAACAGGTTCTGGTACATACGTATTTGGGACTGTTCTGTCTCCGTATTACCCACGCTCTCATCGTCCCCTGTCCATAAGCCAGGTAACAACACTTACCTGGAAATATATACAGACTAACAAAGCAACTGTAATTTTAAAGAAGAAAATGAATCAGCATGACTAGAGAAATGTTAGGAAAACCCACATCACCCTCCCCACAAACACAGGCTTTCTTGTGACTACCTTTGGGGATCCCGAAACTAAGTTTCTCTTCTTTTAATTATAGCCCTATTTCTATTTTTTAAAACATTCCTCTGAGCAAAACCACTTTAAGTGTTTGCAGGAATTCACTCATCATCTGTAAAGAACCAGGTTCAACTTCAAGCCTCCAATTACATAGTCGCAAAACCAGAAAAGAAACATGATTAGCTCTGTAAACATCTGAAAAGCTCTCAGATGAGTAAAGGCAAACATTGCTCTTCATTGGAAGAGGGAGGTAGGTCTCTTGCACCGTAAAAAGAAAACAGTGCTATGGTAAGGCAGCCGGTAACCTTTGGAACCGAAAGAGAAACACTTGTAAAGTTTACAGAAGTACTGTAATGAAATTCAGACATAATAAGTAGGTCAAAATTTGATCCAAGTGACCACTCAGTGTCTTTTGGAGAGTTTTGTATAACTTTAGACTGATTTGTAAGGGGCATATGAGAGGCAAACACACTCAAACATATGCAAAATATTCGCAAGCTCGTAATACCCAAGGCACGCTTCAGCTTCCTAAAAATCGCTAACAAACTTAGCAATAAGGAAGACAGGAAAGACAGAAAATACTACAACAGCAGCAACGTTGTTAAGCTGCCCTATTAGTGATATTGCTTGTTCAACGCAATTGACCACCAGAGTTGGGGAGAAAAAACCCAGGACTTTCCAGATACCGTGTGTTTTCTGCCTTCATAAAACTGTTGTTGCGTTTCTCTCTTATCTTCACATCCAAGCTATGCAGCAAACTACTTTTGGGAAAGAAGGGGAGGGGAGGTAAGGCTAAATGGTCTGTGACAGCCGATGCAGCCATGCCGGTTGAAATAATTTAGAGATTAAGAAAAAAAAAAAAAAAAGAAAGAAAAGCTAAGAGGAAGTGGACAAGGAGGGTACACTTTCTCAGCAGAACGTGAAATCGAGATAATACCCTCGAGCAGGAAGCTGGCAGGCGACTCGCAGACCATGTAACAGAGCCGGGAGCGGCACCCACCCTCGACACAGCGTGGGGGGCTCCCGGATAAGCCCCGCTCCTCGGGAACGACCCCGGGCCGCCGGCAGCCGCCGGCCCTGCCGCCCCCCGCGGCGGAGCCGTTAGCCGCCTTTCGGCGGGACGGGCGCTCCCCGCTCCGCGGCCGGGCTGCGAGGGCGTAGCGGGTATTTTGTCGCGCAGCAGAACGGCCCCGGGCAGGAGGCGAGGGAGGATCAGCGAGCAGGCGGCGGGGGGCGAGGCGGGCGGGGCGCCGGCCGGCGTTCCCCGAGCGGGGCCGGGCGCGGCGGCGGCGGCCTGAGGAGAAGGAAGGGCGCGAAGCACCGGGGGTCGCCTACCGGATGAAGGTGGTCTTGCCGGTGCTGTACTGCCCCACCAGCAGCACCATGGGCTTGTTCTCGAAGTCGGCCTCCTCCAGGGCGGGCGAGTGGAAGTCATGGAAGCGGTAGTGCTCCTCCAGCGGCAGCAGCTTGCGGAGGTAGAGGTCCCGCAACCCCCCCGTCACCGTCTGGACCACGTCGCCGCCGCCTCCCCGCTCCCGCCCGCCGCCCTGCTTCCCCAGCCAGCTGAACATCCCGCCGCCAGCGCCCCGCCGCACTGCTCGCCCGCCCGCCAGCGCCCCGCGCTCGCCGCCGCCGCGAGGGGCGGGGGGGGGGCAGAGGGAGCGAGGGGCGGTCCCGGCCCCGGCGCGGAGGCGGAGCCAGCAGCGCTGCGCGGGCGCGGCTGAGGGAGGGGCGGGGCCGGGCAGCGCCCGTCTCCCTGAGGTAAGCCGCCTTGGCGCCGGGTGGGTTAGGGGGTGGGCTTGTTTTTGAGGGGGGATGTTGTTATTTTTTCAGAATCAGTTGGGTTTTTTGGGTTTTTTTTTAGCCACAAATGCGCCTCTGGAGGTTAATTGTACCTGCTGCTCCTCCACGCTAAAATTTCGGCGCCTTGCAGTGAAATCCTGGAACCCTGTGACAGCTCCGATCTGGAGACAGAAGCGCCCGAATGCTTTTCGTGTTTTTCTGGTGATGGGCGCCGACTTTGGACGCCAGAGAAGTGTGTGACTAAGCGCCGCCGGGGTTAGCTACGGCGTGAGGCAACTGTTTTGAAGGCAGTGAAAATTCTTAGTAGAACACTGAAATTTTGCTGTGGGACGTGTGTCGCAGATACGGCCACTAGCTTTAAGCTTAGGTCTTGATACTGTGTTAAGCCACATGGGAGGATCACCTTTTCTATTGATTTTACAAGAGATTTTAATGGAATACAATACCACATTCACTAAAACATTGAAGAAAGCAGGAAAATTAGTCATTTTTTTCTCTGACATAAAAGTTTGTCTGTGCTTGCTCACTACGTGGAAAACAAATGCTTGGGCTCCCAGTTTAAAAAAAAAAAAAAAAAAAGGAGGAGGGGGATTTTTTTTCCTGAGTCTTTGTGTAAACATTATGTTAGAAGTGTATCTTTTGTGTTAACACACTTATGGCCTTGGCTCCTTTGCAACATCCTTATTTAAATCCCTTTTTGCTGGGCCAGCACATCTACTGATTCACATTTTTAGCTATGTACCTTTCTTCCTAATTTGCATCTTGAATACCACATTTTCTCTATACGCTCCAGCTCTTTTCTAAATACATCAGCAGGTTTAGATGTGCCCTTTCCATCTCCCTCCTCCACGTGCTCTTCCTCAAAGAACAGATGTTAGGCTTTAACAATGCTCAGTCCTGAGCATTTAACCAGTCTGCCTTTTCTTGGCTACTTGCTTCACACTTTATTTAGGGCTGTGCATGTGTTTTGCAACTCTTTTGCTGCAATTTCCATGCTGAGTCTAAAGATTTTACACCATTTCATGCAGGGTCTTGCTGACTGGCTTCCTCATTTTTTACAAACCCATTTTTACAGTTTGGTTTTGTATCCCTCTCATTTTCATGACTTTTCCCCATAGATTAGTCTATAGGTAATTAAGTTATCCTTGCAGTTACTTACATCTTCTCCATGTTACTTCAGTAATTTCTTTTAAATGAGTCTAGTCTCACCACATCTTTAGGAGTTCTGACTACTCCTGATCATTTATTATCTGCAAAAATATCCGGGCTGTGGAAAACCTAAGTACTGCAGTCTGGGGTGAGACAGATTTCCCACTTGTCTTTGATGCATCCAGTATTTAGTGACTGGAGAACATCACAGAAAGAGGGCAGGTACAATACTGTCTCAGACTGTCCTCCCAGCCTCTGGGAATTGATGATTCAGTGCAGGACTGAGGCAGATGCAGAACCTTTGGGTTTTTTAGTCCTCAAAAATTTTCCATTGAATGCATCAATCAGTTTTTTTGAATGCATAAGCTTTTATCAACAACATCCATGGTCAAAGAGGTCTGTAACTTAATTACAGAACTACCTTACTTTGTTAACTTTGAACCTGCTGCTTGCTAGTTTTGTCTGATCCCCTCCAAGTCTTGTATTAGAAAAGAAGTGCTCAGTCACTCCCTGTTCATCTCTCACGGGGCACTCCAGATTTCGTAGATCTCTCTTCTCTGCTTTTCACTCCTGTTGTCCTTTTTCTAGGTTGCAGATTCCTTATCTATTCGCCCCTTGTGTGGAAGCTATTCCACCTCTTTGATCAGCCCTGACATTTTCCTCTGTGTTCTTGTTGAATATAGAAAACTCAGAGGTACAAAATAATTATTTCACGTAAGCTTTTTGAAATGGGGTAAAGTGTTCATTGTTCTCCATGACCCCTTCGTGGCTGGTGGAAAGCTGCCGGAAGGGCAGGGAAGTGTTTGCATTCACACACCTTGTTCTGCTTGTCTTCAGACTTCCTGCCTAGATGCTTCCTGCTGTTAGTGGGATAATTTTTGCCCTTCAGACAATACAGCTCTTAACTGTATACGGGAACCTGGGAGTCCTTCCAAATTCTCAGGTCTGGCTGTGCCCTCTGGCTACATCCCATCCCATATTGCGATGAGATCCAGCATGCATCAGCACGACTGCCGCCTTTGCTCTCATGTTTCTGTGGGAGGTAAACCCTGGGCATATAGCCCGGACAGGAGCAGTATGGGCTCCTGTAGTGTACACCACAGGTAAGTGTTCACTGGCCTAAGTGGTAAACAGAAGGATTACATTTCTGGGCACCACCTAGGAGGAGACCCTCGACCTTGAGAGCAAAGGGATTTGCAAGGCTTCCATTTTTGGCCCACAATAACAGGATCTCTTGACAAAAGATACTACAGCAGAACTGAGGAGCAGGGAAGCCTGTAGGAAACCTGGGCTTGTAGATATGTCTAATAAATAAATCAATAGCATTGAATAAAAGTTAATTTAGAAAAAGAATAAACAGAGTCTTGGAATTCCATCTGTCAAAAAACCAGACCGCTTACCTGAAAAGAGCCATGTTAATGTGATGACCAAAACATCAACAAGAAAGTTGAAAGTTAATGTTCTGTTAACTTCAGTTTGCAATACTCTATGGCAAGTTAAAAAATCGCATTTGGGTGAGTGATATTACATATACAATTTTAGATCTGCTTTGTCTGTGTTTCTGGTGTCTTTTCAGATGTAATAGTCTCAAAAAGTGTGAAGCTTTAAACCTTTGGTATGTATCAATAACACTTAAATCCATCTTAATAAAATAAATTATCAGGAGTCAGTTCTTGTAGAGATGGGTCTTAAATGTAATCCTAAACTCAAGGGGTGCCAGGATCCTGGGGCAGTTCACATCTGGGTCTGGAGCAGGTATAATTTCTTCTTCAATAATTTTTCAGCAGCTATGAAATAAGTCAGCATGTTGTCTTTAATTGTCTGGCTAGTAGAGAAAGAAGCACCTAAAAGAAATGGCTTTAACATGTATTTGCTGTGAAAAATGTTTATTTGCTGTAACTGACTCCAAAAAAGTGTTTTATTATATAAAGTCTAATACTTATTTACATTCACATAAAGACTCCTTAGTTCACAAATGGGATTCTTGGTTTTGTTTTAGAGACAATGGATTTTGTTCTCTGCTGCATTTCTGGACTGACAATCCTCTCTTTTTATAGCACAGGTAGAGCACAAACATGGCCAATGAAAACTTCCTCACACTTCCTTGTCCATGCATTTTGGCCTTGGCTTGAAAGGTCACTTCTGCAAGCACGAGCAGAGTACAGCCTCACCTAGCCACGCTCCTGAGGTTGCCAAGGAGGGAAGCACATTAATTCATTAAGGAAGAGCTCTGGGTTTTTGTGTTTATTCCCTTCACTGACAGACAGGCTTTTAGCATTTTCGATGGCAAATGAAGTGCTATTCTTAGCATTCTTTGGCTTTTCTTCACTTCGTAATCAAATTCCTTTTCTTCTTCGTTAACAGGACTCAGAGCTATTTTATTTCATATTCCCTAGTGCTGGGCAGTCAGCCAAATGCTGGGTTCCCTCTCTATCAGGCACAGACATACCATCCCCATTGGGAGGTTTTTGCAGTGGTTGCTCTTTCTTATGCTGCTTTTTCCGCTCCACGGCGGTGCGCAAGGCCTGAAGAATCAAATCTTTATTGTTCTGGATGTTGTAGTAACTTAGGTTCACCAGTTTGTCAAAATCTTCCTCTGAATAACTCAGATTGTTTATGTAATATGGACCACAGGTATTGGCAACATCAACATCACCCTCTGCCAGCTCTGAGGGACTACGTTTCACACCTAAGGCACAAATAATGACTTGGTTAATTAGCAAAAAGTAATTAGGGTCTGGGTGTTTCTCAGGCATGCACACATAGTGGATCACAACCCAAAATTTTCCCTCCACAGGTGTTTTATTGCTGGGATATCTGGTTGGCAACAGGGGCTGGAGAAGCTGGTGGTGGTGAGGCAAGTCGGTGTTGTCCTGGGTACTCTTGGAAATGCCAAAACAAGTAGAGTAGTTCCTCTTTTGAGCACAGGAGGGTGAGAATCCCTCCTTTACCTCTGGAGTGAGCTATCAACATGGTCCCCAGGTCCCTCTCAGCGCTGACATTTTCCCAGCCCCAGCCTCTGCCTTGCAGCTGTCTCCCAGCCATCGGAGCACCCTACACTTCTAGCCAAGGTGCGAGTAAATGGCAACTACTCCTTCTCTCTTTCCTCCCCTTCTCCCAAAGCAGACAACAGCAGCAAGGACCTCATGACAGCATGGTTTCTTTCCAGGTAATGGGCCTGAAGCCACTGCCACTTTCTGTGCCTTCCAGCTTTGACTCTACATCGTGTTATTTCCCTCACTACTACCCTTTCATGCCTCCAGAAATAGGCTGCTGAAATTCCATGTATTTCAGTGAGCCAAGCTTTCCAAAAACACACCTGCATTTTCAGTGACCTGAGAGATATTCTTTCACCCAGCACAACTTAGCACAATCTGCTACATCAAGTCTTGGTTCCTACTGGGAAGAATTATAAAAAAATACAGAAAACAGACCTAAACAATCAGATGCTATTATCTAAACTGAGAGACTTCACAGGGTCATTTTCTGGACATATCCCGGAAGCAGACAGTGCAAATATTTACAGTAATTTGCTTGAGTTACCTACTACTATAAAAAACTACAGGCTTTATGTAACCTCAACAGTGAGAGTGACCCTGATATTCCCTGAATCACTAAGATTTGGCAGGGACACTGGAAGAACTTTTCATGCCCATTTCATCACCCCAGGATAATCAACATATATATCACAGACCCAGGCAAAACAATTAGGCAGGTAGTCCCACAAGTGTCGTCTCTGGAAATATTAGATCCGTCATATCTTATGATCTGAAGACAAATTCAATAAACTTATTTATTTTAATTCATTTGACAGTAGAAACCAGATTCAAAGCTAATGCGGAACTTTATTTGCAGGCTATCACAGGGCAAATATTCACAGGGACCTCCACAGTAAGTTGTTGGTACAGGGCAAAAAAATACCCAAAGCTTACCCTGGGAATCACAAATCTCAACAAATTCATAGATGCGGCAGATGTAAAACACATCTCCTGACTTGTTTTGCTAGGACCTTCATAAGTCACCTGTGCTTCAAAATAATAGCTAATCTCAGCTTGGACCCGGCCATCTGCTTTAGACAGTGACACCATGAGTGGTTTTGATTTAGCTGTTGTTTTAGACACACCGCCACTTACTGAGTTGGTGGAAATACATCTGTACATTAAACTCAGTAGATGCAACATGCGCCCTCTGAGCTGAGGGTGTGTTTTACATGATATACTCAGTGCACAGTAGGCAAACCTGCCTTTCCTGAACTCAGCAAAAGCGAGCACTCTCTGCCTGCACTCAGAGTGCAAGAAGCCCACTTGGCCATATTAGTTTTTGCTCGACTCTGCACTGATGGGACACAGCATATGGGCAGGCTGAACTTATATCTACCTGTTAGAATGTAGAACAAACAGGTTCTTGAAAGGGAGGAGGTCAATTAATTTGGTTACATTCTGCAGATTCCTGGACTCCAGTATATGCCTTTGACTGCTAAAGGACAGCTGAGGATCCCACCCCTGGGCCAGAGACCTGAAGATGTGGAGATCCACTGCTGTGTGCTAACCTGTACACCTGACACGAGGGCTCACACATGCTTTTTTCCTTCCCCATCATTCCCACGGACCCCTTGATTTTCTAACAGCTGGCATGAAGGAAAGAGAGCAGTAACAACCCAGAAATGATAGATAATACTGTCAGGGATAGATAACACAGGTTAACACAGGCAGGAAATATAATGCTTGTTCTCTCCTCATCACAGATTAGAAAGCGTCAGACAAGAGAATTTTTCTGTCAGCTTCCAGTGAGACTGTCACATTGGCAAGAGGGTGCTACCATAGTGAACAATCACCCTCCACAGTCACAGATACCTGCAACACCTGTACCAAAGCAGGGGAGCAGGCATTGGGAAAAGTCAGCATGTCTCTTACTGACAGGACCACATGCATTTGGGAAATCTTCTTTAACAACATTGATCTAACAACATTGATCAAAGGGTTCAGGTTTTCCTCAAAGGGTCTCTCCAAGTCTGAAAGATGTGCTCCTCCCGCCTTTGCAGACAGAGTTACAAGGAACTGGTATCACTCCAGTGAAGCAGTCTAAGCCTCACACAGAGAATCCCCTTTCTACTTGATCATGGAATAGTCTAACCAGTGCAGAAGTAACCCAGTTTGAATATGTCAGTTTTACTCATTTACCGGTCAGGCTTTAAATTCCCTTTGCTGAACAAGCTGATGGATGAGCTGGCTATGGAAAAACTGCCCGTTCATGTGATTGAACTAATACTTCACATGCTATACAATTTAGATCTGGGCTAGGGCATGGTACTGAAGCACTATAAATTAAGCTGATCTCTGCCTGTCACTAACAAAGGGCAGACATCCATTCACAGCCTCCCAGGACTTTCTGCAGCATCCATCCTGCTGCTATGGAGGTCAGGTCTCAGCTGCAAGGTGGCAGCACTCCCAAAAAACTGCATGGGCTGAACCCTTCCATGTCAGCTCAGCTGACACTTCACCTGTGGGGGCTGGACAAGGACCCCTTCTCTCTCCATTTAGTCTCAGCTTGCAGCTACCAGCTGAACCGGTTGGGCAACACAGGCTTGCCTCAAGTGTATGTAATATCCAGGTATCATGCAGATCTTCATATACATCTTCTACATACCTAGTAACACCCCTTTTTAGATTCCCTGATAATTTATGTTGACATGTAGCATGTGCACATCATCTGTGTACACCTGATACTAGATAACTGAGTTAGGCACAACATCCCTAGGTTCTGTAAATTATTGAGGGGGAGAGGGGAGGCAAAATCCCTCACAGAGCACTGCAGAAGAGTAGTACAGAAGCCAATTCTCAGTTTCTGTTGTAGTTCTTTCTCCTTCTCTCCTGTCTCTAATTCTTTCTACAAAGGGCAACTGCAGGAACCAACCTTTCTATTATCTGATCTGTGATAACAGCTGGAGTGGAATGGTGTGCGTACCTGTGTAAATACCCTTGACTATTTGAATCCTGTTCAAAACCCCAGTTGTATACCTCAAATGTGCAATGAACTCAATCCAGAATATCTACAAAGCAAAAGTAGTGTATGATTTTTTATTACTTGCTTCAAAAAAAAAAAAAAAAAAAAAAAAAAAAAGGGAAAAGAACTAATACAACTGGGACAATAGTTTCTGCATGTGTTTTGTTATTAAATTTCATGTACTATATACCAGCCTAGAACTTTTGGTTTTCAGTATACTGTGGGGCTTTGAAGTGATTGAAAAATAAGTGTTCTCACAGCATGAGTTAGGAATTTTATCATCTGGAGAATGAGTAACTGAGACTTTTGGCACCAACAGAGGTAGTATGGCATTGTGGGATATGGTACCAGGACTTAGAATTCATCTGTTTTGAAGTGACTGGCAATGTTGCTATTGAAACTCTTCTTAAATTTCAAAGTAGGACTCACTGAAGTGAACAGAAACTGTCAGCATGACTCAGTGTTGTATTTTCATCACTTCAGTGCATCTCAGTATTATATTTTCATCACTTCGCTAGTTCACACTTTTGTTTTCAAGGTTATCTGCCTAACTGTAAGCCTGGCAATTATTTTAAATGATGAAATCCTTAGATTCCCCAGAGTGTTCTCTAACATGAAAGGATGACGAGTTTGAGAGGAAATAACCCTGCTATTTTCTGCCGCAGGAGATAAACCGAATATACTTTTCATCAGTAAACTCCACAATCTACCTATGAAAAGCCCCCCCGAAAATATGAAGAGGGGCATATGGCCAAAGGCTGATCCCAGCTGCTGCTCTACTGTCCAGGAAAAGTTACATATTTTAAGCTTCTTGAGGTGGTTCAGATCTAAGCAAAGAGAGTCTGCATCTGTGTTTGAAGCATGATCTGAAGAACAGATATTGCACAGTAAAAAAGAGAAAGAACACGGCTGCTGCCTCTGTTAATGTGATGGGTAACTGTAAACTTACCAGGTGCTTTGTAGTCCCTGAAGGTGTCATTTACTAGAGGGAAAAATATTACAATAGGCGTTTCTGGGCTCTCCTTGTCACCAACAATGTAGCATTCCTTCACATGTGGGGTTTCCTGATCATCTGGCACCTTTGCAGGGAAAGGAATTCCCTGTTTTGCAAAGTATTTAGAGGCTTCTTTCAGAGGCTGGTTGGCACAACAGGAAAACACAACAAAAGAAAACATCAGAACATACAGGAAGCACTTTGAATTTGACCAAACCCCAATTTCACTGGGAATGTTTGTGGGGTAAGGGCCAAGTTCTGACTGTGGCACATACCCAACTTAGTTGTAGACTGTATATGGAGCCAAGACTGGGAAGGCCAGGGTTAAGTGGGATGGATCTGGGTCCACATGCCTGTCTTTGAAAACCTACATCCCACATTTGGATATTAAAAATGCTGCCCTTAGACAACTTTTTATTCCTAAGGAATTTAAAGTTCCTAAATACAATCTGTTCTTGCATTTATTTGCATATCTGGTCTTCTGCATCAAACCCTTCTATTGTTACAGTTGTATTGTCCTGAATGTACGTTTTCCCATGGATAAGAACATGCATGATTGCATTGGGAAGTCTTAGACAATTTTTAAATGCAGTTTGCTTCATTCATTCTACATCTGACTGCCTTCAAATCAGCTAAAACACATTTACACATAAAAATGGGCAGATTCAGTTTACTAAATTCTTACTTCCTGATAACACTTGTACTGTTCAATAAAGATATGTGACCCTGGTAAACTGTTAGCTTATTTACACTTCCCAGATACTGGGGGAAAAAAGTTTCTATGAGTAGAGGATCAGCCATTCTGGGAACTCAGTGACAAAACAGAGAAATCAGTAAAGAAGAATGTACAAGGCTTACCCCTGTCTGGGAACCTGAACTGTAGTTGAAATGCAAAATGACATCCACTTTCCTTTCTGGTCTCATAAGGGGTGGGTAACTGGTAGCAAAGGCAAATGCAGTATCTATCAGGATGAGGTAGTCTGTTCCTGCTGTCAGGTGGTTGGGCTGAGAGTCAAGCTCACAGTCTAGAAAAAAAACATTTTTTTTTCAGAGGAGATGCTTGATGCGAGAGAGGTGCTGAGGAAAGACAACTGTTAACAAAAAGGGAATTCAGCTTTTCTTGGGTCTTAGACCTACCTATAGAGCTGATAGCTGCAGTTCAGTCGTTTCTCAGTTCCTCATCTGACTTCCTCTTTTCACTATTTACTCTGCAATTTCTTTGGCTTTCCTCTAATTAAGAAGGATTAACTTGGGGCTCAGGAGAACAGAGTTAATTCCATCCCCTGCTTTTGTGTGTGATTCTGATTAGGTCAGGGTTTTTTGGTTTTTTCTTTTGATATGTAAAAAATTAAAGTGGCACCTCACTGTCTCAACATGCTGAAGGTTAAAGATGATTGGTGCCTTGCACACTACGAGAACAGGGGCACAGCTACTAAGGTACCCGGAAGATCTGGTACCAGACTGAACACAAATTCCCAAACTGGGTAACAGGGAATACTGTTACAGAGGTTATATCTTACTTACAAGTAAAAAGGTAACATGAAACAGGGCTCCCTCCCACATCCCTTCAGTATTGGCCGGGCAAGAGACAGCATATGATGGCACCAGTGCCATGCAACAAGCGTGCAGGCTGGCTGGCTGGCCCATCAGTAGACATGTGCTGGTTGACTAATCAGGATCTTTTTCATCTATCAGTTGCCAGACTTCATGAAATTTTTAAGAACTTAGTTTTGAAGCCTCACCTGCTACATAATTTCAGCTTTCAGTGACAAACAGTTTCAAATATTATCAGAGGATGGGAACAGAACAAAAAGGCAGTCGGCTTGATAATCTCTTAAGCATTGTTTCTTTTTCACGAGGATGGTTGAAAATATGACTAAGAGCAGGGTGCTATTGCCATACCTTTCCATTTGGAAAACTCGCTCTCTAGGTAGTTGTTGTTCATCTGGAAGCCCTTCAGGAAGTTATGGATTTCTGAAGCTGCTGGACGTAACGTGGCGACATCTCGGAAAATGTCTGAAAAGCTGTCAGTGGGACAAACCACTCGAGTATCCAGCTCATTTGGTCTTGTAGGGAATAGGGTTTCGTCATCTGCAGAAGAACAAATAACAGTTCTCATATGTGGTTTCATTGTTGATGTCAATCTGTTCAATCATCATTTGTTTTAACATGTTTGGCAAAACTTGGACTTCTTTTTTTATTTTTAGGGTCTCCACAAATCTTGCAGTTTTGCAGGTAACCTTTGAAAAATCTGTTTTTTTTCTCACTCCACAGTGGTAAAGGCCTTGTTTGTACTGCAAGAGTCCATCTCACCTACTATAAATTTCTTTGCTTTTCTATGATTTTATCCACTACAATATCCTGCGCTTACCCTGTCTTCCTTTACTACTCCATGCTACAGTTTCTCTCTCAGCCACACACATAAAAAGCCACACAATAACAATCACTCAGCCACACAAACATAATTAATGTTCCTCGCTAGCGAATGCAAGCTCCTTTTTTTAACAACAAGAAACTACACCCTGTAAGTGCAAGAAGATAAAATAAATCACTCTTTTCCCTACATTTCTCTTCCTTCTCATCTTTTTTCTCTGTAGTATGTCTGTCTTTTGTATTTCTCCTTGAAATCCCACCCTGCAGATCTTTCTTAATTTGGTATGTTTTGCAAATCTCATCTTTATGACTAGTTTGGAATGACTTCTAATAGTACTGAAGTTTGTATCCATGTTTTGTAGACCCCAGAGATGCAAGGATGGTGTTTGCTCTTGTTTCTGTGAAGCCTCATGTCATGGAACTCTTGGAAGTTCCAACTTCCAAGAGAGGAACTAGAAGACTGTGGATTGCTAGGGGAGGCTTCAGCCTCTCCTACTCTACAGGGGTATTATTCTCCAGTTTTACCCTTGTGCCCTGAAAATAGTTCATATGAGGGCCATTCTGTCTTTTTTCTCCTGTGACAGATCCCATGGTTTCTTTTCTCACACAACTCAAATGATTGCCATACTGTGATACACAGCATGAATTTCCTCCTAGGTTCCATGTGGATTACAGGAATCCCTGAAGAGGGAAATCCAAAATTGCTTTGAAAAATTTGGTGAGAGGATAGCAGCACAGAGGGTAAAAAAAAAAAAAAGAGAGAGAGAGAGAGAGAGAGAGAAAATAACATAATGGCATAAGAATAACCCACCTATGTCAGTAATTTTGTCTCGGGTCCATTTGTGCCAGAAGTCTTCTGAATGAACAGATATATACCAAGCATCCATAAGATTCAAGGAAAATACACTGCTCCAGATCCCTGTGGCATGGGATATATTTGACAGAAAGTAAACCAGTAAAGACCTGGAAGCATTTTCATCCACAATGACTTTCAGTACCTCTTGCATTCACTAGCAAACTTCATTCATTACGTTTTCTTAGTGCACAAATAAAAGGGACTGTCTTTATAAATCGGTATATGAATCCATAATGTACATAAAGAATCTAATTTATTGTCATTTAGTAAGAGGGCTGGTAGCACTTCCAGTGTATCTGCTAACACTCATTTTTGTTATGTGGCAAATAACATTTTGTCAAGTTCATTTTAATACTTTCCACCTGTCCTCAACGTTTGTTATTCCCCAAGTTGCCAGGATTTGTAATTCTAAAGGTTTTATTTATTTCTAGCGCAATCCTGTTACAGGTATGCAGTTATCATGCAGGACTGTCAACCACAAAACATTCAAGATTCATACACTAGTATCCCTTTAGAATGAGGAAGCTGACTTAAAAGTTTTGAAAATAGAAAGTGTAAATGTATGAGTCTTTTGATTTGCCTTCTGTTTTTTTACAGTTTAGGGCATATGTGGGTTAAATTTGCATGTTCCTCTACTGGCAGATGTAGCAAAGTTGATGGCAGTCCAGACTGCCACCAATCTGCAGCCTTTCAGGTTGATAAAACACCATTACCTGGTATGGTTAAATGTGCCAGGTGCGCAACGGTGCCTTCCTGAACCCTCCAAACTGCAGAACTAACCCTGGCGCTCTTGGGAGGAACTGAGTGATGGATAGAAGAGGCTGCACCAGAGCAGCCTGGTGATCGCCTGGCCCAGCAATGCCAGCCTGCAGTCAGAGGGAAGGGCTTGGCCATGCAGGAAAGAGCTGCAAGACCTACGTAGCCAGTCCCTGCTCTGTTCAGGGGCTGGGGTGCAAAGGAATTTGCTGTAAACCTGTCAAATAACTGTGTCACTGGAGTAAGTAACACTGCCTGAATGAGGGGATGCTGGGTCATTGGCAGGGAACAGGGGCAGAAATGTCCCAGCATCGCTCTAGAGAAGGGCGGAAGAAAGTGCCAAGGTGGGAGGTGTAGGAAGGGGTCTGGTGACCTGCTGGCAGTAATGACCACAGAAGGGGAGACCTGGGTACCTTGTTTGATATTGCAGCCGGGGACAGAGAGATTCTGATTTACTTTCTTACACCTCACCGCTAGCTGTAGTGAAATCTTCACACAAGCAAAAAGTCTTAACTTCTCAAAAAAACCCTGAAACTTCCTTTATGCAAGTGGTGGAAGTAGGAAGAACAATGAGGCAAGAGATTGCTTTTGCGAAGGGAAAACATATTTCCTTACTGCTTTTACTGTTTTTATGCAAGAGGTAAAAAAGGTAAATATTTTTATGCAAGAGGGAAAAAAGGTAAATATTATGACCTATTTGCACTCTGAAATGGAAGCGTTATCCTGGAGGATTAATCAGGGTTAGCTGCAGCAGGAACATTGTAGATAAAAGGCTGTATTTTAGAGACTTGGGTTGCAGAAGAGACTGATGATTTAACTTAACGGCAATGTTACGCAACTTTTGTTGCTGACAAAGACATATAAGTATTGCAAAGGCCTCATGTCAGTAAGCATAACTGCCTACGAAATTAAATAAATCTGTTCAGCTGAATAAAATTGCAGAGAAAATAAAAAAATCCTGCAGAGAGTGACCTGTTATCAGTTCTAATATTTTACCATAGACTGCTCCTGGCAGACAAAAAAATATACTAACTAACTGCTTCATTGCAGAAGAGGGGTTTGTGCAGGAGCGGATTATATTATATTACATTACATTTCCCCAGAGCAACAAATCACCTTCCAAAAAGCAGATTCTGGATTCTGGGATTTTCTTCATCAGGCGACCCATGAAGAACTCACTACCAAAATCTTCTGCACGAATGAAGGCCCCGTATTTCAGGAATCCTACCTCGTAAGGGGTAAATTCCACCCATTCTGAAAGAAAAAGCACAAGACAGACTGATTACAGCAGCAGAGGCACAAATCAGTTGAATAAAACATACGATATTGGCCAGGTTAAGGCAGACTGGTTTCTAGCACACTTTGCAAGCAGACATTTATTCACTGTATATTTCACAGTGGTGAACATGAAGAATGAATTGTCCTCTTGCATCTAAATTTCTCTCCAAACTTCAGATTTCTGAAGCTTTCTACAGAAATGCAGAGCAGGTAATCTCGTGATAATGCTCTCCATCATCCTACTTTTGATCCCGAATACAGCTGAATACACTAAGGCCTTCAAAAATTTAACTATTAAATTTCTACTCTTAGGTGGATTGGCCTCTTAGAGTATCTGTGCATTGAACCGATTTCTTTACCTAATCCTAAATTGACCTCTGTTGGGATTAAATGTTAAATGCAATTCTGGAGTATTATTACCTCTAAAATCCTGGTCGCTGATTTTATCCTTCACATTGAGAGAGAGGTAGATGGGCATGGGATTTTGACCCTGGTTTAGTGCCTGCTGCTGATCTGTGAGTTTATGGGACTCCTCCTGTTTTGAAGAAGGACAGTAGCTGAGGACGGTTAGATGACACAAAGAGCCTCCCACTTCATCTAAGTGGGCTTTGACAACACAGTGCATACCAGACTCCAACCAGGATGTTCCCCACCGGTTTAGTTCAGTTCCCTCCCTCTGACCCTCGCCTGCCTCAGCACTTCAGCACACAAATAGTCCTAAATTAAGTTCATATGGGGAAGAAAATCTGAGATTTCAATGGTGGGAAGAAGATGTTGTTATTGACATTATTTGTTTCAGAAAAATGTCTGGAAATATTTGAAAAGCACTCTTGGCAGGAAATATTTCATTCAGAAAGAGTAACCCCTTCCCTGCCTGCCCAGAAAACTATCTTTTCCTCAGACCTGTAACAGAGCCAAGGCTCAGACAGCGTTAATGATCAACGAGCCTTGACCCTTACTGCTTCTGCTGCAGAGCACCTCGCATCCTCAGGCAGGGTGGAAAGGGCAGGATGGTTTGGAGCAGTACCAAGGCTTGAGAGGGTGCTGAGTTCAGATCCTCCTTGAAGGGGAGCTGCGGGTGCTCCTCCTCAGCAGGGCAGCCCTTGGAAGGACAGCCGTGCCACCGGGCTTCCCTTGGGCTGTGCGGTCAGGGGTCAGGTCTGTGGCACTGCAAGGACACCCACAGCTCCCTGCTGAGCCCACCCCAAGGGAGTCTCTTCCACTGTGCTGTGCTCAGGCAGTAGAAATTGGGATGCGCGTGGGGTTAATCATATTACAGGGGCAGTGTTTTCTCTTTCTTGAGTATAAATGGCCTATTGGAAAGGAAATACTCACGAATACTAAAATAGAGCCTGAACATTGCCTTTTGGTGGAAATGTTTACAGGGTGACGTAATCCTGTTAACAACTTAGAGATACTGTCTTTGGGTTTGTGATTTTTCTTTGCCTTGTCACACTGTGCAGCAATTTTAAAAGAACAGTAGGATTTTCATTTCAATATTTACATGTGAATTCGTTTTGAAGTTGTTCATACTATAAGTTTCCCATTATTTCTCTTTATTCCCACCCTTTCTGCACCAGGTATGATGCTAAGATCTGCATAATAAGCCAATAAACACAAATAATTCTACTGCCAAGGCACATGCTTTAGGCATCTATCTGAAAAAACAAACAAACAAACAAGCAAGCAAAAAACTCCTTTTCCGTAAGGATGGTCAAACACTGGCATATGTTGCCCAGAGAAGTTGTGGAGTCTTCACCTGTGGAGATATTCAAAAGCCCATGGTTCAGGGCAGCCGGCTCTAGCTTATGCTGCTTGAGCAGGGCTGTTGGACAAGACAACCTCCAGAGGTCCCATCCATTCTCAACTATTTTTTGATTTACTGTCTGCCCTCTCTGCTATATTCACTAAATACTCAAATCTGAAGAGAAGGGTGCTGCTATTGTACCTTTTCATGTAACATGGTTTCAATGATGAGTCCCCATAGATCCGTGAAACATATTTGATGTCCTTCCTGTTTCCTCTGGCACAACTCTTTCAAGTAGTATTTCAGGCGATCGGGGGCAAAACAAGTAAAGAACTTATTTTTGAGCACATGCTTTCGGGCGTCTTTGAGTGTTTCCTTAAGATCCTTTTGGGACCAGTCAGGATCTTCATACAAGTTTGACATGGTCCTAAAAAAAAAAAAACCACCAACAAAAACCCTGAAGGAAAAGTGTGAGTTCTGAAGCAGAGCTTTGGGAAGTTATGGAGGTTTGTGTATCATGCCTTGATTCACATGAAAAGGCACATGTGTGTGTGGTACCATCCATGTATTTAATCAGGACTGAATTAATTCCAAATGTGGGGAAATACCCACTGAAGTGAACAAGAAAAAGCCACAGCAGGAAAGCAAGCCCTTTCTTGATAGTAAAGATGATACAACTCTTCAGATCACTTCTTGACATCACATATAGAAAATTCCTATGAAGACTGCTTATGTTGGTCTTACCATGTTGTGCCGGATAAACCAGTGATGTATGAGACACAGTCCAAGACATTCAGCTCCTGCACACTGAGAAGGTGAGCATACATGGCCGTCAGAGCTCTGGTTCCACCACCTGTTGTCATGATTGCCACCACAGGTACCTGTTCAATCCCAAAATGCATGCATTTAGTGACATGGTCTGAAAAGGGAGGGAGACATCTTTGACTAGATAAGAGAAAGTTACAGTACTGATAAATAATAATAAAGATCCTGCATGCCACCGGTCTGCAAGGAGAAGAAAAACCTGAATTAATAATGAGGCATAGAAGAAGTAAGGAATACTTCATGTTTCCTCTGCCAAGCAGCTGTGCATTAGGACATGAAAATCCATCATCTCAAACATCACGTTTTCACTGCTCTGTTGCAAAACCAATAACACAGACCAGCAAAAAACTAGAGGGAATGGTACCTCCTGCCATCTGAACCAGATTTTTACCAGATGCAATAGACCAGAAAATATAGGTGCTGTCTCACAGTTTCCCGGTGAGTAGTAATTACCTCTCTGTTACTGAAATTTGCTAAAGCCAGTTTCTACTATTGTATAGTTATTTCACAGGCCATAGTAGATGTATCATGACTGATGGGTTTAAGAGCACAGACCAGTTCAGGACCCCTCAGACCAGAGGCTGGTGACACCATCCCCTTTTACAGTTGCTAGAGGGAAAGAGAAACCATACTCACTCCACCTACCACATATATACATACAATACTAGGTATGCAAGTTAGCTGCAATTACTTCTGTCTGTGACGACAGAGAAATCCAGGGTCTGGTAGTCTTAGAGGAAGGATTAATCTGTAAATATGAATTGGCTCCATTAACAGTAAAGATAGCTACCATGCATTGGGGTGAATTAATCTCTTGTGTAAATCAGGACACTCTAGGGAGATTTTTCTGCTGGGAAGTATGGCTGCCCCTGCATCTGAGGGGAAGGAAATGGCCCACGGCTTAGCGCTGGCATTTAAAGGCAAGGTCTTGTGTGTGAAAAGTCTAGCTGCGCAAAAAACCTGCTGAGCTCAGTTTAGGGCAAACTGAGGAAAATTTGTCGTCTCTGCATCTGAGTTGAGGCTTCACACTGCAGTTGTGGAAGTATAATTAAAAAAGAGAAACATGATTTTTCCCTGCCTTAGACCCTCTGGTATCATTCCCATTTGCCAAGCAAGCACACGCTCTAGCTGCAGAAGATGATGAAGTCAGACTGGCAGCGTGCTGTGCTCACACAATGGGAGCCTAAATGCCAGCACAAAAGGCACAGCAAAATAAAGTCCAGTCTCAACTGTGAGGGAAAGAAGTGCTGAATCAATGGTTTAGGTCTGGTTGAGATGACTGTGAGGCCTAAAAGAAGCTTTGGCTTTGGTGCTGAGAGCACCTAGTCCTTCTCTGCATTATTGTGTCAACTGCTACTGAACACAAAGCTAGGTCCTGTAGCAACAGGGCTAGTTTTTTTATTAATGTTTCCTGTGAGTACCCATTTCTTCCCTAGATAGAGAAAAGAAGTCAGCCGTAGCTTGCACATGAAACTTTATACTCTTTCCAGGAAAATGGGAGTTGAACACAAATTTTGACACTCAGCTGTGGAGAAAATAGGCAATAATTATGTCTCAGATACCTCATCATCCTGCAAGTCCTCCTCCAGCTGGAGAATGTCCTTCAGAGCGGCTGCAACCACCTTCTTCCTCTTGTGAATGAAATCCTGTTCCTGGGCACACAGGTCAAAGCCCAGGCGTATGTCTAGGTCGTCCTGGCTGGAACAGAGGATCAGGTATCTCACATCATGTTTATAGTCTAATTCAGCATTTTAATTGCTTCTACTTCATAAATAGACATGCCTTCACCATCAGGTCTATATAAAGCAAAGCAGGAAGAGATGAAATGTTTTAGTTTGTTCCTGGAGAACAACAGTACATCTTCCTTTGGACTAAGAGGTTTTGGGTTTTTTCTTTCTCCTTGCCAAAGACGCCTGAAATTAAACATAGCTACAAGTAACATAATTGTTCCCTTTGAATCATAAAACTAAAAGCCTGCAGAGGGCGGTGTTTTAAAGGTGGCTTTTTAGAAGTCGTGCAAACTTCTACTAATACCTGTGAACCGTGGACTGAAGTTGTGGACTTTTGTGATCGGATGTTTTTTTGTGGGGGGGTGTATACAGTAATTTATGGATATTTATAAGCACTACAGCTGCAGTTTGGAAGCTGCTATGAAAATCTTTCTTGGGTGTGGTAAGGAAGAAGTTTTCAAATGAGAGCTGTAAACTGTATGTATATCTCATAGCATATTTACAGCATGACAGAAGATGCACCTGGTTTTGTAAGGGAAGAGAACTTCCCTTACAATATGTTACATAATGTAACATATTCTTCTTATATATTTTACTAAGGCCTTAACCATATCTCAAAATACACAATGTGTTTCCTTGGTTTAGAAATAAGCAATCACTTGATCGAGTTAATTTGCATTTATCTCTTTGAGGAGACATTAAAAAAAATAAATACAGGCACATTTATTATTTCAATTTCTTCATATCCTAGAGTGGCCAGGCACGCTGACTTTGGTCTTTTAGTTTTCTCCTCTGACCTTGGGAAATAGAGAGGTTTCTTTCAATTAGTTTTGAAATGCTGCTTTCATTGAAAATCTGCATTTGGCAATAAGTTGTAGACGTATCAAAGAGTGTCTACAGTGGCCCTTAGCACATAATTTTGATTGCAGCAAAATGTCAATAGAAAATTGGTGTGTTCTTTATAAAACCTTTTCTTAACTCAACGTATAGTCCCATTACATAAACTCAGGGCCGCTGAAAATCTCTGTATTGTGTACCAAGTCCATTTTATTTTGTAGTCTGAAAGGAGGATGAGCCAGCATTCAGGATGCAGGCTGCAACAAAGGGATTGGAACTTGATTGACAACTATCCAAATTCAAAGAACCGAGGGGAAAAACACAGAAGGAAGATAAATAAGGTATCTTACCATTTTTTCACCTTAAAGCGCAAATCAAATTTTCTGTGCTGAAAATTTAAAAAGGTAAAATTATCAATATTGACATATTGTTTAGAACAGTCCTTTTCCCCCACTCAGAATGAGACATAGCTCTTTTGGGTCATCATTATACCTAGAAAGCTCTGAACCCCAGTGAACTGAGATTGAGAGATAGACTGTCCTCTCAATGTTTCATTAGTACCCAGAGATGTGCAGCGATTTAATAAATTAAGACTTTGGTATTATCATCTATAGTCTGCATCTTCTCTCTGCTGTGAAACTCAGGTGTAGCTTGCGCTAGTACTCCTTAGCTACACAAATAAATAGCAGAAGAGCTTCAGTGCTACACCTCACCTCCCTGGAAGGGACCACCATTAAACACGGGTCTTGAAACTAAAGCCTCTCACAAAACAATGTGAGATAAAAGGGGAAAACAAAGAGGCTGAGCACCCGTACCTGTGGCCACGGGTTTGCCTCCCATGGCAGTGTGCCAGGCTGCAGCCTCACCCCCCTGTCCCTGTGGCACCCAGTGACCTCCAGCCTGGCCAAGGACATGGACAATAGAAGGAGCATGAGCAACAGCTTAGACATTTTTCTTCTTCCTCCTTCTCCCCTGGATTTCCCATTTTATTTTGCTCCAAATAATTTACTTCATTATGCATCACCCTAGATTTGAGGGAGGTTAGAAAACAACTGGCTCTGTATAAAGAGAGGTGCTCTTCAGTTTCTGCCTCTTGGGAACCAGCAACAATTTTTAAAAGCAAAAGCTTTAAAAGCTTTTAAAAGCAACAATTTTAAATGCGGACACTTACCTCACCTACCACTTCCCGCTCAGAGGGGAGCGACTTGAGAGGGAGAGTCAGGGGGACGCTTCTCCTTCTTGCTCCGCATGACACGCAAGCACACTGAAAAGGAGCACGGAGTACTTTTTGATTAAGACAGGAATATTCTCCTCTTGCTGCCTACTCACACGTAAAGGTCAGATCATAGGACTGTCTGTGTTGTCTACCGTGTTCTAGGGTAACGTACAAAGGTGGGAAGCTTCCTCTTCTTTGTGAGTGAAACATCCAGGGAAGGTTGCTTGTATTTGGCATAGTGGAAGAAAGTGGGATCTGGGACTGGGCAGCCAGAGTCACAGCCAACTGAAACTCTCTGGGTTTCTTCAAAGGATCCTCTCACTGTAAATGTTAGCTCATTCTCTAAACCAATGAGATAAAATGCACACAAAAAGTTACTTCTAATTGCAAAAAAGGGAGAAAGGGAAAAAAAGAAGCAAAGTAGCTTTGAACAAACCCCTTCTCCTCTTCATTTTTATTTAGAAAGCTGTCTTCTGAAAGTCATCCAAGACCCAAACATTACAGGTGGTTGTATCTTTATAATGGGCTGAGCAGGAAGCTGGATGGGAGTGTGATGTGAATAGCACTGAATTTTAGACTGCTGCATTCCTATTGCTGTTGCATCATGACACAGTGAATGCAACCAGGTACTTTGCATTGTAAATCATCCTCATCCCAGGCCAAATAATGAGCAAGAGAAGTTCTCAGTCCCCTAAAATAAGATCTGACTCTGCAGCAGATGACCCTATTTATATGAAGAGATCAGCTAATCCTGCTGGTGTGTGTTACGCATGCTCTGAGATTGCCTACCAGATCCAGCCCCTCAGGGGATGTGGGCAGAGGAACTTCTAGATTCTGGATGTTGATCAGGGTCAGGCAGGAGCCAGCTGCTGAGTGGCTAACCCCTGCAAAAAATGAGGTGTTTCTGTGCATATGCAGAAGTCGAACTGTCAGAGATCCTGAGGAAAGTTACGGCCATGGACTACAACACCTAAGGAAGTAAGCTTCTTCAGGGTTTGGCAGTACTACAGCAGAGGTTTTCAGGATCTCAGCCTGGGGTTTAGATACCTTCTGTACAAGCATCTGATGTTGTTTCTAGTCTGGCACAAGGCTCCCTGTGAAGTCAGAACCCCAAACCTACACCTGCTGCAGAACCGGTGGCATTCCCTACTGCAAAGTTTTTACAAATTGCCTTAGATGTGGTCAGCTAAAGCCTTAATATTTGGATGATGCAATTTCTAGGCATTGTTAGAGAGGGCAAAATCACTAATACTCCGTTAAAGAATTCATAAGCTTACCTGAAAAATGCTTCTTCTTCATCCTGCTGTCCAAGTGAACTTCCAAGCAGGCTACTTCACGACACTAGAATAGATGTGATGGGGACAGAGAATTAGATTACTCTTCCAGACATCTCACCACCAGTGCTGGCAGATGTTGGAAAGGTCATTGTAGCAAGGGTCATTGCTTGAATGTGGGGGCCAGCTGTGTTGGAGACTTCTGCCAGATCCAGTGAAAGTGAGAACATCATTGTCATGCAGGAAGATGGTACTATGCTAAGCACATTGTAATTTTCAGTGGATGCAGACAAAACAAAGGAAAATGATAGCATTCTGAAGGCTCCTTTAAGATCATGCTGGCCTCCTCAAAGATAAAGGTCCTAAGAGAAAAAGTGTCACTAAAGAATGAAGACTTGCAATGTTTCCCTCACTGCCATCATAGTCAGCTAAGGTAAGGAAAGATCTGGGAAAGAACACAAGAGAACAGAGCAAATGATATTTTACCACTATTGCCCCATTTGTGATGATGGTTTCAGGAGGACCCCGGCTAGAAAACAAGAACAAATAATATGTATTTTATAAACAATATAATATCTGGATACTGTCCTGAACAGGACACATTTTTCTATCTTAATTTTTTTTTTTTGCTCCTTCCTATTGTTTCTGGAATTATGCTCCCTTTTCACTAAATGCCACATAACTACCTAGCAGAAATGATTCAATTGCAATAAGGCACCTGGAAAGTGTTTGTAACAGCCTTAATAGCACAGGTATGTCACAGATTGGGTAGTGACATTCTCTTCAGCCATAAGCTGCCCAGAGAACGCTCTCCAGAAAATCTACAGTTACTGCAGTGGGATTTACCAGCCCCAGAAAACCAACTCTGAACTATGTAAGTAATGTATAAATTGTAAGAGAAAGTCACAGAATTAAAATTCTGAACTCATTCTCCACATCATGGCATTTTCCTTTCTTACAATTATTTGCTGATGCACACATTAAGTTTAGAAAAAGGGTGAATCTGGCTATTAAGATGATACTGGGTGTACAGAAGGTTTCCCTGCACTGATGCACCGCTCCAAGCTGCTGCTCCTGTAATAATGGTTTTTACTCACATGCTCTCCAATACAAACTCAACTTCCAGCTCCTCCCTCCTCTGAAAATGAAAGAAAGAAAAAAAATGAAGCAGTCTCTATTAGCATGTGCAGAGGTTTGCAAAGTGACCTTCATTTTTGGAAGCACAGTTTCCTTTATGCTTTAATAAGTAACAATATTCTGTTTCGTGCTTGCTATTGTCAACATTAGAGGACAGAGGCAGCTTTTTCTTCCCCAAGGAAAAGAAGATCTCAATAGTACTAGCAGAACAAAGGGTGTTTGGTCCTTACAAGTCTCCCTAGTAAACCTTTATTTTTCACACTTTCTTCCTTGCCAGCTTCCATGTGCTGAACACGATATGCTAAGACTTAGTGTTTAGTAAAATATTGTGGAAACAGGCCATTTTCCTGTCCTTGTATTGTCTTTCTTTTTATAATCTTTGTGAGGATTAGATAAGCTCTGTCATTTTCTGTCAGATTATTAAAAGTGCAAAGCTTGCCTAAAATTACATCTGCTCTGGGGCTTGGGAATTTGGCCATGATGTCTGCCAGAGAAAACCAACAGGAATTTGAGAAGGTCATCTATTTTGTCACTGGTGTGCAGTTTCCAAGATTTTCATAAATTTTGTTACGTTTTCACCACCAAGCTGATCCTGGTGGTAAAAGACAGAAGAGACAGCACACCTCTTTAATTAGAGGGAAGAGAATGGACATCAAGATGTACTAAATGTCTGACCGAGCTCTTACCTGTGGATGTAGTGGGAATGCCATAAACACTCTTTCCCCAAGGGGGATTTTAGCTACATCAAAAAGCACAATCGCGTGGTCATCATCATGAATGATGTCATCATCAGAAACAGTAATTTCCAGAATATTCTGGGAAAAGAAATGAAAAATGTCGAATCCATTATCATGTACTGAAGAAGCATGACATTTTGCAGCTCTTCCAGGTTCAGCACCTGCTTTACAGAGAGGAAATAGAAAAGTATTGATGACAAAGTGTTACAAGGAAGAGTAAGAAAATGAGTGTAATCTGCTTTATAAGAAACAACTTCTAGTCTTATCAATTAAGGCTGAACTGAGATTTCTCTTGGGTCACCTTTTATGCTTTTAAGCAGCTCTCACAAAAAATGCAATCTTTTAGGAAGCAATATGGACAGCCAGAAGTCCTATATTGTCCCTTATCAACAGGGGCAATAGAGGTCACTTCATATCAATAACTACCTTTCTACGTCCTTGGGGTTTCCACTTTCAGCCACCTGTTCGTAGGTATTTGAGTGTAGTGTAATTATCAGCAGCAAACTGAGTAAAGATCTTAATCATACTAGGATTTAGCAGCTTCCTGGCATTGATATGCCATTATTTCACGTCCTCTCAGGGAAAGATGTGTTTTTCTGTTATAGTGTTGCTTTATATTTTCACTTCATAGTTTCTCTGTGTTGTCACTCTGTCATTGGTCCAGTCAGCCTTCTACAAGGAGGTCAGACTCATATTACCGATATATAAATAATAACTATCTGTTAGGAGAGAAGTGGATTCCAGCAAAAGCCAAAATTGTTTTGCTCCAGTTTGCTAGGGGAATTTTAAGTAAATTCAGATAGGCATTAGAAGACATGACATCCTGTTCTGGGCTAAACTAAAAGAAGGTGCATAGAGATGAGATGAAGAAGAGAGTTTTTGGTTTGTGTACCTTGACTTTTCTCTGTATCCGGAAGTAGAAATTTTCATTCCACACAGGATTTCTGCAGTCTTTGATGGTTTTGGTGTGAAATTTTTCATCTGAAGCAGTTGGCAACCAGAGGCTCACGTAGCAATCAGATTGGCTTACTACAGAAATATAGGCACAAAATATCTGGCAGTGGAATCATGACACAAGAAGTGGAGGCATTTAAACGCTCTGTAGCTTGAACATGGATGAGATATGGCCAGTTCTTTCTGATATACATTGGCCAAACCAGCAGGATAGAAATCACACAGCTGGATAAAATTAATTTGTTGCTCATCACAACACTGTTTTTAATAAGCAGTATATGCAAATAACTGTGCACAATCCTACACATTTAAAAAAAATACAGTCCTAGCCAGTGGATAGAACAACATGTATAGCCAGGAGTCTTATATTGCTTCTTATCAACATTGTTTCAGCTCTCTGCAAATTTGGTGGGAGGAGAAACTGCAACCGATGCAGCAGAGAGTGAGCTTCAGACCCTGCGATAGATTGGGTGTAAATTGTCTTTGTGGCAATTTAGCTTTGTGAGAAATCTTAAAAGAATCAGGTCTGAGTCTGATTGAGATAATTAATGTCTGGCATACCTGGTTATTAATGCTTCACGATGGAAAATTAATTATTCCAGCTACCTAGAGCATTGTCTCCTTAGGTGAGGTAGGAAGGGAGAGGCGTACCAGCAGTACAGTTGCTTTTTCAGGAGGTCAATAGGTAGCTGGAGCCTTTTCCTGGTGTTTGCTGATGCCTAAAAGACCTGGAAGCTATTTCCTACTCCACGTCTCTTCCCAGGAAAAATGAAGCGGCAGAAAGAATTTGGATCTTGTGGATGAAGGGAGTAAGCCTGCACTTACTCTAAGGGATCATCTCCTATAGATCATGAACCAAGCAAACACCAAAGAGATTCCCAGACCTTGGACAGGAACTTTTCCAGCGGCAACTGGAAGGGCTGATCCATCCTGTTGTATAAACACAGGCTTTGATGAGAAAAAAGGAGAAGGGGAGAAGTCTGGTCCCATGGCAGTCAATAGAGATAACTACTTCATGAACAGAGAGAGAAAACTTACTACCTGTAAGCACGGCACAGGTCTTGAGTCAGTTCCTCAAGGTTAAAAGAGTTCATCCTGGTGTTTTTGCTCAGGGTATCAGATACATTGCTTTGGGAAATTTTGCCTAAATATAAAGTGTTGCCTGAAATCCAGAGGCTCTGTGACTGGGACATCCCCAGAGGATGATGCCTGTAGAGCAGGGATAGTCCCAGGTAACTCTTCACGCTGAATCTGAAGGAACTTCTTGACACTGCTGGGACTTTTCCCTCATGAAGGATGTAGGTTGCCTTCCTGTCTTTGAAATTATTTCCACAGACAACATTTCAGCATCTCAGATTTTTACATAATTGAAGTGACAGAATAATATATTGACTTTGGTAATTACCAGTGTAATATTCAATTTACAACATGCAGGAGGGCTGTGATTACCCATCTATTTGATAACTGAAATATTTCCCCTCACTGTGCTGTCTGACGGCCGGCCGAGCTGTGACGTACTTGTCCTGATAAGTGGTATTGCTGGCTCTGATCTATAGTTTCTCAAGAGCACATAGGAAGCCTGTACAAAAGCAAAGAACCAAATGTGGCTTCAGGAGGTCTAGACCATCCCACCTTTCATTAACACACTTATCACTGCCAATCTCAAGTGTTACGAAAACACGAGTCCAGTGTCCCCAAAATCACCAAAGTGGCCGAGATGGGACATAATTCAGAAATGTTAAACTGATCCTAGACATAATTTCTCTCCTTTTTGGTTTCTGGCCATCGCAGGGTACAGGAACGACACATTTCTGTATTTTTGCTGTAGTTGCAAAGGCCTGTTCTTTTCTTTTCCTTTTTGATTCTTAAGGAAAACCAAAATGCTCTATCCTTTTTAAAATTCCAGCTTTCAACTACACAGTGTATAAAACACGATTTGTGATAGAACTGAGAAAGCTGGCAGTGCTAAAACTCTGAGCCAAGCATGAATGAATGTCTTTTGTTACAGTTTCATCTGGAATTTACTGATTTGCTGGAGCATTTTCTTTGACAAAACATTTTCACGAGACTACTTTCTAAAATTATTTTTCCATATGTGTGTTGCTTTCACAAATACTTACTTAAAATAAGCTCTTGACAATTCTTTGTCAAACTGATGAAGTACAGGCTAGATAAATGGACAGTGAGGTATATTAAAAACTGGCTGAACTGCCAGGCTCAAAGGATTGTGATCAGCAGCACAAAGTCCAGGATGGAGGCCAGTCACTAGTGGTGTACCCCAGGGGCTGATACTGGGGCCCAATGCTGTTTAACATCTTTTTATTAACAATGTGGGTGGTGGAACAGAACACACCTTCAGCAAGTTTGCAGGTGGTACAAAACTTGGAGGAGTGGTTGACACACCAGATGTCTGTTCTGCCATTCAGAGGGACCTGGACAGGCTAGAGAACTGGGCTGACACGAGCCTCGTGAAGTTCAGCAAGGGAAATGCAAAGTCCTACACATGAGGAGGAATAACCCCATCCACCAGGACAGGCTGGGGGCTGGCCAGCAGGAAAGCAGCTCTGCAGAGAAAGACCTGTGCATTTTGGTGGACACCAGGTTAAACATGAGCCAGCAATGTGCCCTTGTGGGAAACAAGGCCAACAGCCTCCTGGGCTGTATTAGGAGGAGTGTTGCCAACAGGTGGAGGGTGATCCTTCCTCTCGACTCAGCACTGGCAAGGCCACATTTCTGGGTTCCCCAGTACAAGAGAGTGAAGGATGTACTTGAGTGAGCCTAGCAAAAATCCACAAAGAAGATGGGGGGATTGGAGCATCTGCCATATGGGGAGAAACTGAGAGAGCTGGGACTTTTCACCCTGGAGTAGAGAATGCTCAGGGGGATCTATCAATGTATATAAATACCTGACTGGGGGCAGGGGAGAGGGAAACAAAGAAGTCAGTGTCAGACTCTTCCCAGTAGTGCCCAGCAAAAGGTAAGAGGCAATAGACGCAAACCAAAATACAGGAAATCCCATTTAAACATGAAGAAATTTTTTTTTTTTTTTTAACATGAGGGTGGTCAAACACTAGCACAGGTTGCCCAAAGGAGGTTGTGAAGTCTCTATTCTTGGAGATGTTCAAAACCCAACTGGACATGGCTCTGAGCAACCTGCTGTAGCTGACCCTGCTTTGAGCAGGGGGCTGGACTGGATGATCTCCAGAGGTGTCTTCACACCTCAGCCACTCTGTGTGATTCTGCAATATCAAGGCTAGCTGGTCACAGACAAATTACATATAATTGTTAGTAACTACTGAGTGCAAATTTGACCTTGAAGATGAGATGAGGTGAAACCACTAGGACAAAGCACATCTTCCTCCCATGGAGAAAGGGGAATATACCATATGTGGTTTTGCCACAATTCATCTACAGTCCCCACTGATGGGCAGAGGTTATTGTTTCCCATAAAATTCCTGTGATTTTCTATATTTTCCTTGAATTGTACAGACAGTATCAGCTATTCCCCATGCTGTGACTCTAACTGAGCTTATTTATTTCTGTAGAAGTAGCAGTTCACTTGAAGCCAGGCTAAGCTGTGAGGTGAACAGTGGGACAAATAAAAAATAACAGGTATTTTGGATGTCTGCTGAATACTATGAGGACTATGATACCCTCATTACATGGGAGCACTTGGAATGACTAACCAGCTTTTTTTGCTCCCTCTCATCCCTGAAAAAAGCATACAAGAGACCTACTGAAAATCTTCCAGTTTATTCATTGCTACCTGGGAGGTAATACAAGAAATTGTATTTGCATTTTCTTCATGCTCCAACTTTAATGCAATAGCGGGGCATCATTAGCAATTTCATGCCATGCCAGGCCCTTACTTCAGTGCGCATGTTGCAACTTCATTCCCTGATGACATAAAGTCACCCATGTGGATGCTGAGACATCTGAACTCACAGTCTCTTTGGAAGTAAGCACTAAGTGACCCTGCTATCCTTTTCCAATTTTTAACTTCTTTGGATTCAATTGCATTTGTGTGTTGGTGGGACTGTTTCTCATCTCTGTCTTCAAGCTAAAGATAGGCTAAAAATTTAGGACTGAACAGAAAAGTTCAGAACTGCAGCCAGCTATTTGCTGCTCTGTGAGAGTACAGTCCTGTGACATGATCCTGAAATGAACCATCACGTTCTAAAAGCATTCATCTTCATCACAAGAAAGAAGAAAATTACAGCACTGAAAACCCAAGCATACAAGAAAAACTAGTCTCGTAAGAACAATGAATGTAAACTATAAAACTCATCTGTCCTGTTACTGCATTTCATAACACCAAAAAAAAGAAATAATTTTCTCCTAGTGAATTCCTCCCCACCTGCACAGACAGGTTCTCCTTGAATCCTAGTTTACTACGGTTCACCTAAAAGGAGGAGGAGAGCCACTCCCATTTCTCAATCAACAGACATGGTCTCCAGGGACATTTTCCCTCACCAGCATAGTATGATGCAAACAATATTAAGAAGTTACCTCCAACTGCTGCCTGTCTGAGAGCTGATTTGAACTGAACTTGGTCCTCTACAAGAATCCACATGCAACACTCATCTGTAAGCGTAATATTACTCTCTGTAGCTTGCTTGTGGAAATAACGAAAGCTCATAGATCTACTGTGCTTAATCAGTGATGTCCTTTACCAGGAATGGACAGAGTCCCTGTGTGAATGACCCCTCCACCCAGTCCAGCCATTTCAGTTTTGTAGCAAAGTAGGATTTGCTCCCTGGAGCACAGATTCATTGGGTGCAGTACCTACTGCAGTCACAGAGCAAAGCTTTCACACCCTAGGTCACCTCTACCTCCTGTGCCACCGGCACCACTTGCATCCTTGGGGCAGGGCTGTGAGTATCACCTGCACTAAGTGTATTCTCACTAATTTGCTTGAATTTATTTTCCATAGCAAAAATAACCCCTGATGTCTCTGGAGAACCGCTCTGATTTGCAAAAACTCCAGGTGTATCACCCCAGAACCAACTCATTTCTTCAAATGGATAAATTAAGAGCTTCCACAAAATAATTTCATAAGCTGGGAGAGGAGAAAGGCTCTGAGCTCTTCTTTTATAAATATGCAAGGTGTCTCTTCATGCAAAGATGAAAACCAAAAGGAAAATCCAAAAACAAAAGGAAGGGCAAAGGGAGAGGCATTATTGTTCTGACCTCCCAGCTAAGACCAACAGGTTTCCTTCCACAGCTGAGACAGCTTCCACATGCACCCGATTTCTATAGTTAGAGAATATACCTGATAAGCACAGTCACATTTCAACCCCCCTAAGGTTTTTCCTTGTCCTACTGCAGCTGTGGCAGCTGCAACACAGGGATCACCCTCCCCACAGCCTCTTGAACTGGCAGGACAACACCTATCAGAGAAGTTACTGTCTCTGGGATGAAAGCACCTGTCAGCCTGAAATTCACTCCAAGTAATTTCTCACTGGGACACACAGCTCAAATTCACCTCTGCAGTCCAGGCAGAGTGGTGCAAACACCCAGGTCAAGCCAGACCTGACACCTACCCTCTTCACCCCTGCTGCATTAATGAGCCCAAATGCTCTCCAGTACCAAAGATCAGCTCTTGGTATGTGGTATCAACTGGTACCTGTGCAGGCTGCCACGGTTTCAGAGAGCACTCTGTCACAGAGACCTCTTTACTCAGGCCTTCAGGGTTATGCAAGACCCAGTGGAGTCCAAGAGAGTTTCGCTATTTCATATTGTACTAAATTGTAGCAGGGACGGCCACATCGCTGCAGGTCTGTGTCACCGGCGTTGCCTGAGGACCTGGGAGAGGTCTGCTTCCACTCCTCGGTGCCTCAGGGCAATTCCCCTCTCTCTCTGTGCTTGGGCTTCAGGTGTGCCAGATGAGGCAGATCCCCTCACTGATCATCTGTTTGTCCATGGGATTGGGATAAGGGTGTCAGCTCTGGCTGTGGGCTTTAGGGGCTGCGATCAAACAGCAAGTAAACGCTAATGATGGTAAAGGTGGGCCAGGCTGGGAGCTTGGTGCAGCTCTGTGTAGCCACCCAATAACTCATTTGTTTAAGGAGAGCACCTGGAAGATGTTGGAAAACCTGTGCCACCATGGTCCTCCTCTCCCATCACCTGGCTCCTTTCTCATCCTTCTGGGAAACAGAATCACTGGAAAGGGTGTTAGAAGCAAGGAAAGGAGCTAATACACCGTTTCCGCCGCCACCTCATCCTGGCCAGAAATTCCTTCTACGCATAGGGAATTCTCTAAGATAATTGACACCATTAACAGAGTCAGGAAACATGAGCTTTTGTAAAAGCCTCTGGCACTAATCTCCAGCTCAAGAGGAGCAAATGAACACACCAAAAATCAAAAAAGTCATTCTTTTACCCAAAGCTGTCTGCAGTCTCGGACTGAGGAGGGGAACACCACTGCAAAGCGGGTGCCAGACTGTAAAAGCCCCATAAACTTCACCAGAATTGCTTCCTTTCTAGCATGCCCACCACCTCCCCAGCGTAACTGCATACGGGTGTTGGAGCCTAGTGATGACGCTCAGCGCCTGCAGAGAACAGGATGAGTGTAAGTGATCTTATCCAGGCGCCCGCCTCTCTAGTGCCCACAGTGAGATCAGGGAGTGCCAGAAATGTGTGTTTGAGTCTGACCCATGATTACGAATTGGCATAAGGTTCAGCTAGAAATACAGTGAAAACTAATTAGCTCAGGTCTGCCAAGAGCATTTGCATACGATAAGACAGAAACCAGTTGTATGAAGTATGAAGCAGATGTCGGAGTTGAACATTATCTAAGTATAGAGGAGCCCACAAAAGTGGTGGAGCAACTGTAAGTATATGAAAAGGGCTAATTGATCCATTGAGAAGGAGCAGGGTGCTTTCTTTTTGTTTTAATTTTTTTCTTTGTGTGAAAACTTATGCAATTATTGCCAAGCTCCACCAGCAAATGTTGTCTACAGGCAAAGGTGTAACACCAGATTTCAGGATAAGCTGGGACTCCATCCCAGTCTTGCAAAACACACATCCCACAGGTCTTGAGGTACATGTTTAAAAACCAGCCAAGAGAAGTTGGGTGCACTCAATAGCGAGGAATGTTAGTGGAAGTATATAGAAAGCGCCATTCACTGAAGCCAGGATTTGGCAAGTAAGTCAGGGAAAAATATAAGGACTCTAATGGCCAAAGGACCTGGTGTGGCTGCACTTGCAACGAATGGATTGAAAATCAGGGAAATAGAGCATGTTTTAGCCAAGCGGAGGTGAACAGAAACTCAAGCGAACAGATAACCGCATGCTTAGAAAAGATGGGAAGCCAGCATGCGGGCACAAAAAGCAAGTCATAGAAGCTGCTGCACTTGGTTGGAAAGGTGGCTTGTTCCTGGATTTGATACTTGGAATATGAAAATCTAGGGAAATCTGGAATATGTTATCACAAAAATTGTCAACCTTCCACCGATATCTTAGTCAGATAGCACCTGTATCAGCTGCACCTGTATCAGCTGCTTACAATCCATTTTCAGGGGAAAAGATCATATTGCTGAGACAAGGCTAGGTAAACATAATTTTCTAATTGTCATCAGCACATGTTAGCATGTGTAACTATTCTAGTTTTCTGATACTTCAAATACTTTCAAGTGTCAAAACCAAAACATTAAGCTAAAAGGACATTGGTATCAGTGCAAAATCAAGCACTTAAAAATTACAAGATACCTTTTTGCATAGTAACGAAGTATTTAAATCACTTGGTATCACACTATTTTTCCTGGGAGACCAGCTTCTTTGAGAGCACAGGCAGGTTGCTGCTCAGTCAACAGAGCTATTTAATATTTTATCTTCCTTGTTCAATGGCATGGTGGTTTACTGTGCTCCATTATGGTATGACATCCTTAAGAAACAGGCCCAAAGTCACAATGTACCTGGGGAATTACCAACAGAAAGGAGAGAGAGACATCCTTTTCTTCACCTACTGGTCCCCAAATCTTGTTTACTGGTAACTAACAAAAGAATCTGAAGATACTTCTCACTGTTTCCAGGACTTACCTCGCTTCTTAAATTAGGATCCCTCTACACATAGTAAGACACAAGCCCTTTCAAAATAAGCACATCATCTAAATAGACGAGAAAGAAAATGTGTGGAAGAAGATATTCTGTTATCCATGTTTTATAGATAGGGCAACAGAGGCACAGAGTGTTTGGGTGACTTGCCTAAACTTACACAAGTCTGTTGGCAGAGCTAAAAAGTGAGCCCACATATCTTGGTCCCTACTCCAGAAATGTACATTTTGGTGATAATGGGAATTTTCCAAATGTCTGCATCTCATTATGGAAGAATTCTTCTGAAATCCCACTGTCCTCAGGATGGAGGACAAGATCATAACAGTAACACTATTTTCTGAGAATGCAGCATCATTTTACTTTGTGCAATCCCTTTGCCTAAGCTGGTGAATCATGATTCTTATCTTGTCATTCAATTTCCATTCTAGATCAAAGGTGATACTAAAAGAAATTAAATCAGCACTTCAAAGGAATGAAGGTGAGGTCTTGCACATATGTGCAGTGTTTCACAGCTGTGACAAAGAATAGAAATTAATTTGACCTTCTTTGCTGTCCTATGATATTTCTTCTATTCTCTGCAACCCAGTATTACAGAACATGTGAACTAAACACTTCTCTCCGTTTGGTTGGAAAATTGACAATGGTGACATCTATGTTCTTGAAGCACCAAAGTGATTGGAATACAAAAAGGTGATTGAGGAATTTTCTTTGTAGAATATTGTTCCATCAGAAGATGAAGATAAAAACAAATGGTAGCATTTGGGGTGAAAATGTTGCCATCTCTGAATTATCCAGTGGAAGTCAAGTAATGCTTACCTGAAGAAAACAAGAAGATATCCTGCCATGTCCTTAGCCTTCCTCAAAGTCTGTGTGATGACTTACTGGCTCACAGAAAGATGGACCTTTAGAGCTGCCTGTCTGCTAGTGAGGAGTGAGGGGTCTAGTCCAAAGTAGCCTTCTGGAGCAAAACCTGTTAGGGTTTCCAGGCCAAAGTAATCTGGAGCGGAGCTGCTGCTTCACTGGCAGCGTGGGGTGCCTCATCTTGTATCTTTGGAAAAGTTGTGCCTGTCATCGTCTGAGTTTCTAACTTCAGGGAGTGTATCAAGACAATCTGAGAGTCCTTGACATGCAGTGTACAGCCACTTCCTCCGACAACTTTGGTAACTACACCTAAGCCACCACATTTTGGAGTACCATAGCTAAAGGATTGCCTCTTGGTCTGTGCAAACAGCAATTGTAAATGACTTTTCACTTTGATGGATCCTCTAGTTGTACTAAAAATATTAAAAAGTGGGAAGACAGAGGAGAAGGGTAACATGTTATGTGAAATGTTGGGCAGTGGAGAGGCTGTGGTATTAGTGAACTTCAGCACAATCTCCCAAAAAGGAAAGAAAATGCACAGCGAAAGGAGGAAGAATAGTGGATATGCAAAACTGTGGTTATTACTGACCTGCCAAGTTCATGAGGCACATGTAGGAATGGCAGGAGAAAATTCTCCAGAGAAAAAACCTCTGTAGAAGTGGAGCACCAGGTAAGGGCTGGCCAAATGCCACACATTTTCAGAACACTTTGCATGTAAGCTCTAACATACCATGTACTACAGTCCCCAAAAGATTTCAGTTACACATCTTTCAGTGGGGGGCAAGAGTCAGAAACATCCGTAACAACATGGCTGGCTCAGGATATGTACACTATACATCTCACTGAACTTCTGAGATGCAGTGGGGCTCTTTAGAGCAAAGAATTATGAGTGACTGATGTGTGAAGATTTCAGCCTTGTATTCTATGTATTTGTTATAGACATGGGATATGAACACCTTGGTATTAAAACTGGTGTTAGGATATTTTCATACCTCTGAAATAGCCAACTTGTCTGTGCTTTGCTGACTGATGAAAGTCTTAAAGATTTAGTCAGTTCCCTACCTGGCATTGACCTGTGGCTGAATTCTTAAACCCCAAACAACAGAGAACCTTTGAAATTGTAAATAGATATTCTGTGGCAGAAATTGGCTTTGATTGTGATTTCTTAGCTTGTATGATTTGTGTGTTTTGCATTTGTGCAGTGGCTAGCACAAGCAGGGGCTGATCCAGTAATTTTAGAACTGTATAATGTCAGTAAGAAAATCTGGTACTTACAAAAATCTGCCTGATGAGCATTTCTCAACTTTATGATTCTTACAGTGAGCAGGGAGTAAGGTGACATTTCCTCCTGCTGAAAAAAATAACAAAGGAGATGTGCTTTAAAGTTTGGGATACGTGTATTTACTGTAATGACAACCAAACACTGAAAGGAACCCAGGTTCTGCTGAAGCCATCTCTTCCAGTTGGCATCACAGCAAAAATACAATAGGCAACAAAATGCACTTTTCCCACAAACCTAATCGGCCCCTAAAGTCTGCAGTCACTGAAGCATACAAACAGAAAGCGTGGAAGGAGAGGATGAATAGGAAAGTGGGGACAGGAGGTAAATAAGCTGAGAAAGTTCAGTTAGCCAGCTACATTAAATCATACATGTAGTCATCAGCATCCAATACGATAACACAAAATTCAGTGAATCACAAATCAGAAACGCTCCAATTTTGGTTGAAAAAAAAAGAAGGATCTTTTTAGGTTTTCTCAGTTGTTTTTTAAAAGAATCATTTTCATGATGGAAGGGTGTCTAAGGATTAGTATTAGCACCTTAGGGAATGTCTCAGGCCACCAGGGCAATACACAGCTTTGGACAAACATTCCTAATTTGCTTTGTGGGAACAGAAGTTTTCCTTACCCAATGTGGTTAGCTGATTGATAGGCATGGAGTAGTATAACAAAGTACATGGTTTTGACTACAATCCATCTCAAAGAAGGCTATCTCCAATTCCTTGTTGAAGATGCTAGGCTTCACCAGCCAGGTCTGTAAAAGTTTTGACAATCACATGTGCTTTAGGGATTTTTACATCTTCAGAGAACACGTCCATCATGTCCAGCAGCAGCAGCTAGAGCAACTAGGGTACCAGCAGAAAGATGCAGAAAATGGGCAAAGCTTGCTATGGCTGCAGCACAGATAGCTGTCTGGATTCCCTGACTGTGGGAACATTTGTGGAAGATTTGTCAAAATAGCTGAAGTTTATAGAAAGGAAAGAGAGTTGCACCATGGTTGTACACAAGAGACTGAATGAAAAGGGTGAATCAGCACTGCGAATGGCTATCTGTATCATAGTTTAGGAACAGAAGCAGAAGAAAAGGAAGAATTTCAGAAATTTCAGACTATATTGAGTAATAATTCCCAAGCTGATGTGTGATTACAATAGGAACAGGTCTCGTTAGATAGTTGGGGTAAAACAGCAAGACTGCAGTGAATGCCAGAGGACAAGGGTCTGCACAAGAAAGAAAATACTCTTTCAAAGTCTGTCAAAACCTGAGGGCTGACTGCATACAAAGATGTTATCAGCAGATTCTGTATTGGCTACCTCCAAAGAGAGGGGAAGATATAAATAGTATAACATATATATTAAAAAGCGACCTTGAGAGAGTAAGGTTATGGAATAATAATTATTTTTTGAAGGACTTCTGAGTAAAGCATCAATAAAACCAAAATGTTATAGCATTAAAATGAGGTAAATTTGGGAATAGGGAAGTGTTAGTTTGCATTTCTAATAGCAAGGGTCTGTGGAATTTATAAAATGACCAAACTAATTATGATGACACTTGTAGATTTGCAGAACGATATTCAGGCAAATAATACTGAAGGCACAGTATGTATCAGGGTCAAGCAATAGGGGCCACTTCAGTGACGTGGACACCTGATGGTAGTCACTCATATTCAGGAAGACTTCAGGGAGGAGTTGCGATAATGGCAGAAGGCAAATAGATCAGTAATTCTTACTAAAGTCACCTCACAAAACAACAACAACAACAACAAAAGGCAGCCAAAGTAAGAAGCTGTTGTGAAAGGTAATGACTAAAAGTTTGAAAAGATTATCGGAAGTGAAAATGGAGGAGTGCTGGTGGAAGATGATGAAATAATTAGGCAATGTTATCTGTTTTCTGAGAAACGTCAATTAAAATAACAGGGAGAAACTCTGGAGTGAAATAAGAGAAAGCACATTCACAGGTGCTGCTACTGTGACAAAAGTCAAAGACTGCTGAAAAGGTCAAAGTATAAGAAATCAGTGAGACAAGACAGTACATCAGCTGAAGTGTGTAAAGCATTGAACCACGGGGAATTCATCATGACAAAATCTAGCTTAACCTCCCAAACCATTTCCATCTCTATGAGGAAGACAGACATGAAGGTCATAAAAGGAACTTGCAAAAAAGTTGCAGTAATTCTCAAGCTATGAAATTATCCAATGAAATGGCAAGAACGAATTTTTCAGAAAATGCTGGGTAATTTAAAGGCATATTAAAATAAAAGTTAACCAGTGCCTAAAATAACCATAAAGCTTTTCCCATGAGCTCAAGCTTATAATCAGGAATCATAATGTCAGAATATTTTCAGTAAGTGGACTAGTTAAAATGCTAATACTTTTTCCTGTGAGGTAAAGAAGCAGCACACCCATAACAAGAGGGCTATTAAGTGCTGAACAAACGCATTCTCTTTATCAGGCTATAAGGAGTAGAAGATCTTGGCTTCTGGGTGGGTGTATTCCAAAACTAAATAGGAAGTTAATCACTGTTGCTTAAAGTCATATGTAGGGCACAGGATATTTTATAGGGCTGTTTGTTCTAAACAGGGGAGGTAAGATCTCAGCATTATCAGGATCTGGGCTGAGCCAGCTCCACACTATTGTTTCAACCATTATTGTTAGACCATTCCTTTTTCATCGCCAAGGAATAACTCCATGTCTTCTTACCTCAACCTGTTTTGTTCTTAAAGAACAAACACTCATTGGGTGTGTTCATTTGTTTGTATACCTTTGTCAAAAATAGTACTTAAATTAGAGAAACATAAAAACTTCAGCAGACATATCTCAGGGGAAATAAAGGAAAGAGTTAAAGGAATCGCATTTAGCGTTGGTGCTCTCTTAGCCTTCTTTAATGGCATCAGTCCTTCAGTCAGCACTTTGGAACATGTATTTTTAAAGATTGTTGGAGATGTGCATGAACTACCATGACTTTTTAAGAGGTAGAGTGACAGAAAGAGAAACTAGCGTGGGTTCTGCAAAGACACGTTTACACCAAGCCACTGGCTGTGCGCTCATTCCCGAGTGCCATTGCAGCAGACTAGAGTACAGGTTATGTGAAGAATGTATCACAAGAACCTCATACTTTGCATGCAAATGAAGACAAACTGATAAGAGACTTAGAGTATGGGAGGGCTGTATTAGGAAGGAAAAAAAACCCAAACCCTGAAACAATAGAACATACCCAGTGTTTCCATGAAGAACAGCAAGATGCTACACAGAGTAGATAGTGTCAAAGGTTATGCAAGGGTTCAAACACCTAATTTCATGTGGAATCATGGTGAGAAAGTGGATGGGAATATTTGGTGCCACAGGAAGATGGTTTGGTGTAAAGAGCAGGAGTTTAGTTAAATTTGAAGAGCTTGCCAAGGGAACAACAGGGGAGAGTACCCAATCAGCCATAATGTACAGATTAGAAATTTGATTGAATGAGAAGCAAGAATTATTTCTTACCTCCAGGAGGAGAGCTTTGAGTAGGGGCTGTGTAAGAGAAAAGCCAGTGAGCTGTGCATGGGAACTCTGTGTACCAGGAGAAAAATCTGACTGTATTGCCTGAGAAAACTGAGTCCTGTGAGACAGCAAGATACAGGCTATGTCAGCCAGAGCACACCCAGCATTCAGTCATGGAACAAAGACCACAAGAGAGAGAATGGAAAAAGAGACTCAAGGAATTAAGAACAGAGGAAAGAGCTAGCGATGTGAACCTGAGAGATGCATTCAGTAAGTGTGTTTGGTGGCAGAGAACTTGCAGCCAGGCAAGTCATGGCTGAGCTTGCCTCAGCCTAAGCCTTGCTCCCTGGGTCTATTCATCGGGTCAGCATGGTTTACTAGCAAAATCCCTGCTTGTATTAGCCTGCCCCCAAGAGTAATGATTACTTTAAATTCAAAGGAATAATGAAAATGCTAGTTTTATCTCCATGTTCTCAACATTTTTACCAGTTAGGAAAGGGTTTTCACAGCACTCAGAACCAGTCTGTACTCTGAACCCCTCTCACTTTCTCTCAGTATAACACTCAGATGGCCATATTGTGCAAATCAAAGTCCTTCAGAAAAAAACCCAATCTGTTCTAGAAAACATTTTCATCCTCTCCTTAGGGCATCAAAGGAGGAACAATATTCAGTGATCAACATCATCATTTGAGACACCAATGCTTTTGAAGAGAACTGCTAACTATTAAGAGAACTATTAACTATAAAGCAAATCTCTGAGACAAATGAAAAGGAGACTTATCCTCCTTAGAGGAGGCAGTTAATGAAAAATTACTTCATATAATACTTTTCTGATGGCCAAATGCCAGACATGAAAACTACTCCAGAAAATTCAAAGAGCAAAATAACATCTTCTTATAACTGAAGCTCAAGTCCCTGGTGCCATCAATGGAAGCCATGCAACTAAACAACTTTTCCCTCTAGTCATCATTTCATTGCAATAAGACATTGAACAACGCTAATAAACTAAAAAGCGAGTGTGTTGCTGCTGATGATTATCACTTGTATTCCATTAAAAAAATGGTTAGTTCAGGGAGTTGGTAATGTAAACAACTATCCATGAGTGACTAATTATCATAAACAGCCAGTTTCAGCACAAAATTTGCATTCCATATTAAGCCAGGAGCAATTCCTGATACCTAGAATAAGGGAAGTATTACCGAAATTTGAGAATCCACAGTACAGAGATGAGCAAATCCTCTTGCAGTCCCCTCTAATAAAGATAAATCTTTGTACCCTGAACCTCTGAACTTATCCCTGCAATGACAGAGTGATGGTCAGACTGAACAGCCTTCCTTAAAGGCTCATTGTTACCCCTGCAAAAGGTAACCTTACATGACACACTTCAATCACAGATACTTTTTTTAAGAGGGAAGGGAGACAGGGCCCTTGGTAACGTCATGGCTTTTTCTAGTTTTGCAGCAAACCATTAAGGAATGTACATCATTTTATGTGTATCACTTGCATAAATCAAAAACTGATTAAAATTCTCCTAGTTCTTCTCTGGTTTCGGATTTTGTGTCCAGCAGAATACTTTGGTGAGCCTCCCAGCCCTGTGTTAATACTACTAATCTTGAGCTGAGATTATGCTTCCTAGTTTCTTGCTGTTTGCATTACTGTATATAAGTTTTTAGTGCATTCACAGATGATGAGCCAACAACTATTTTTTAAGCTGATAATTTGCCAAGGGAAATACCATTGCTTTTTTTTTCATTTTGGAAATAAATTATTCTCTATAAGACAATGCACTAACAAATAATATCCAGTGATAAATTTTCTAGTTTTACTGTAATTATGGGCTACCTTACTCACAACTATTTATGATTTTCCTTTAGTATGTTTCATCTTTCCTGTATTCATGTGTAGGGTGCTAGAAGGCAAACTGTCAACTCAGGACTCCCTGAAATAGCTAAAGAGATGCTGTCTTGATGCTCCTATCCGTTTTAAAATATGACAGAGGTTTCACAACGTTGTTACATTTTCCTGAAAATTTAGCAGTGGGGCATACTTGGCTTTACACTGTAGGTAGGCAACACAGCTAAATTCCATGTGCAGCCCATGGGCATGTTTTTCTAAACCCAATGCAGTAACTATTCAGTTTATCACACAGCTACCCAAAGTCCTCTCAAACTGAAGCAAGTACTTCGGCAAATATTTGAGCATTAGCATTAAGGAAAGCTTTGCACCTGTTTACTTGTTCTGGCACTCAAGATCTGCTATAAGCATGTTATCCTTTATAATGCCTTTTTACTAAGGATTATCCTCCTGTTGCAGATGGCAAGCTATGGCTTGCAAAAAATCAAGTGAATTACTGAAAGCTGCCCAGGAAACCCAATGCCAGTAAGAGGCAGGAATTGGCCAGCTTGCACAAGTCTGTGCCTTTAATGCCATTTTTCTGCCAAGCTTTATTACACAGGAGAGAAAATCTATTCAAAAGGCAGGAGGCAAACAAAGAGTGTCTGAGAATGTCTTGGTAGTTAAACACCTATGGATAGCAAACAGAACTTTCAGAGGTTCTTTTGATAAGGAGAAATTATGACAAGAAGAATGAATTAAAGCTGTGGAAAGGGTCCCATAGCCCCTATATGCAGGGGTTTATGGCCACAGGATCATTTTATGTTACTTTATATACATTCAAAAACATGTGCTGGATTCTAACAAGCTTTATATACATGTAACTACCTTAGCGGTGAAGAAGGATTGGATGCTTTTAGCCATGGATATTCTAAACCAGAACACAACTTCAGTATAAATACAGTAAATCATTACAAAAATGCTAGAGATCCGGTCATTGCACTGTTTAATAGTTGCTTTTCCTGCTTTAGTACATTCCCTTGCTGGGCTTTAGCGCACACACAGAGCAAATTATGAACACCTAAACGGCATGTCAGTTTTTGTTATGCCACTTCACCATTTACATCATTTCACACCCCACTGATAGTTTGTCACCCTTTTTGTACACTAATTTCTATCTGAAGAGCTGCCAGATTGCTACTAACAAGAAATCAGTTTGATCAATCAGTTTGATAAGGTTGTGACATACATAAGCAAAACAATGTTTGTAGTTTTCTATTGATTTGGAAGTCTGGTTGCACAAAAAAGAAATTAAACATACAGGTTTCCTATGAGCTATAGACACTTGAATCAAACACCATTTAAGATAACATCAAAAGTAAGTTAGCTTTTTGTTTGGAGCCCCCCTGCTTTTACTTTGAGGCAGCTTGACACAATGCATAGTTATCTGCAAGCTAACTGAGTGGAGACAAAAATCATCACTGATACAGCTGGTATGTGTTTGATGCAAATATATCTCTGTCACAGGCCCTGCAAAGGTTGCTAGAGTTGTTGTTCTTTTCTTGTGAAGAGTTGCACAGTGATCAAAGTGGGCATTTGTTCTGGAAATTGGCATTAATTACCAAAACCCAAAGGATCACCAACAGCCATACTCTGACTTTCCAACACTGGCAACGTTCTCCTTTCATGCTGGGCTAAAACTCTATTAATGTCAATAGTGATAGATAGTATTAAAAGAAGGCCCATTTTAACAGTAAATTGACAGCATTTTCCCTAAGGAATAAAACAATGAAAATAACACACTTTATGTAAATAAAGGAATAGAATAAAAAAATAATGGAATGCAGATGTTTCACCTAAAGAAAATTTTCTTTCATGAAATATTCCTGTTTCTAAATAAGCATATGAATCTTTAATAATCAGATTTGAAAAAAAAAAAAAAAAGATCCTACCCTTCTCAAAAAAATATTGGTTTAGTCCCACCTATTTTTAGTTTGCTGAAGTTGGTACCTTAACATCAACGTCGCTTGGGGCTACGTAATGCATCATCCATTTTCTTTCTTCATTTTCCAAGGGGCTTGATTTGCTGCTTGAATGCTGTTGAGGGAGGGAGAATAAGGGATGAAAAAGAGAGTAAAGACCAATTTTTCTACTTATTTCAACTCCTCAATGTGAAATTGCAATGTGGAGCAAGCAATTCACACCTCCTCATTGTTTGCGGTGGATAAAATGAACGTGCCCGGAAAACATCAGCTGTTTCTGTGCTATATGGAAAGATACTGACTCCAGGTCCTTGTAGCTGCAAATAGTCAAGGAAGGACAATCTTGTTTTCTTGGAGATTTCTGTCCTACAGGTATCAGTGGACTTGACCTGCTTATAGTCTGATGAAAAATCTAAATCAAATACTCAGAGACTCCTGCCAGGCTTGTTCTGTTTTCCACTTACCTGAGGAAAGGCAGAGGTTGAAGCCATTGCGATCGCTGCTGCATTAAAAGCAGGTGCTGTGAATGGCACCTGAATATTAGACTCCACAGTTGCCAGTGCCTCCTGAAACAAATTTACAGCCATGAAGAGTGTCAGAAGTTGCAACAGGTGTTTTATTACATTGAGTCAGAGCTCCACCCTTCCATGATTTCTGAAACTGGAAAATTTCCCACCCCCATTACTTGTCCAAAGAGCATGTCTGTTGTAAGTTGTGAACGTTCATATCTGCAGGTCTTGTGACTGAGTAGAGCATGCTGAGAGACCAAATTATTCCCACCTGGGGGCTCATGGAAATGTAGTAACAGCAATAACCTGATTGATGATCTGATAGAGATCATCTATGAGAGGTAAACTTGCAGCAGTAATCTAAAAGCGATGACAATAATAGCCTAATAGACACATCTACCTATTGTCTCCATGCAAAGACCCTGAATTCCATGCCCTATTGCCTCCATAATAAAAAAAAATTTAAAAAAAAGATGGGGATGATCATTAGAAGGAAGACATTTAAGTATGAAGATGCTAAGAATTCTTCTGAAGGAACATTTTTCCCTGAGAAGTGCTGTTGCATTATGATTTGTGCATATGTGTTTGTTTTTATTGTAGTGTTCTACTTCAAAATAATGAAAGGGAGAAATTTGAAAAGCAACGTTTCTGTGCCCCCTAAAACACAATGTATCACTTTTCCATTTGAAATGTTTTACTGATTTCTGGGCTTTACATTTAATACAGTATGCATCTTAACAAAATCAATTGAGATTCAAACATTTCACCTTGAAAAATCATGAAACTTTTCAACAAACTAAAATAATTTCATGTTTTAGGAGATTTTAGCTCCGCCCCCCCCCAGTTCAGAACTGTCATTTTCTGGTGCAAAACTCATTCAGATTTCTGAGCAACTTTATTCAAATCACCAGCCAGCTGGGCATTACTAGCAGATTATTGGAATTTAATGGACTGATCCTGTACAATTTATGTTGGGTTTTTTTTTAAATCTAATGAGGATCTGTGTGTGTTCAGCACACCTCTAGGAAGCTGAGTGATGTATGTGTTCAGCACACCTCTAGGAAGCTCAGTGATTAAATTTTCTAATCCATTATGCAAGCATTATTAGGCACACATACATTTGTATTGAAAGTCCTCCCAAATGATTAAAAGTAGTGCTTATGAAAGGACTTGAGATTAATGGGATGACAAAGCATGGTGCTTCCTATTAGAGACCTGTACAAGTATGAAATCACAGCCACTCAGACTGTGTCGATGAGTGTTGTACAAGAACCTTGACTGACAGAAACTAGACACAAACCAGTCTCATTACATACTTTTCTTATATGCACAGAGGAATCAGTATGAAAAGCTGGTGTTACAAGGAGAACAAGTTAAGACAGTTTGATCATCTTACCTGCAGTATTCCATCCTTGCAAATTTTATTTGCAAAGGTTTAATTTAATGCCTACATTTTCTTTCCTTTTTTTTAAAAAATTAAATAAGCACATTTATTTTATCACATCGTGCAAGGGAAAGGTTTGCTGTGAACTTCCTTTCCCACCTTCATCGTATTGAAACTTTTTAATGGAACAGGAACTGCTTAACTGAATCCAGAATTAGATAAACTACAGCAATAGGCAAAGGATAGTCACAAGCCTCTTCCCCACTTTGGCTGATGCTTTGCTTAGTATGAGCACTTACACTTCTGTAAAAAAAAATTTAGAATCTGCCTTTTTTTGGTGTAAAAATGGTGACCAGAAACAGTTTAGAGAAAAGTAACTGCACACACAAAAGCACACACATTTTCTATTCCTTCTTCTACAGCCTATCTGTACCCTTGATTGAAGTGCCTAGAAGAGGTGCGGTACTGCAACAGAGGAATGAGAACGTTAGCTACAATTTCTTTGTAATTGTGCCCCACAAAGGTTATCAGCTCCAGGTCTTGTTTCTGCAATGTATGGAAGCTAATGGGTGTGAGGTTTTTGCATAAGAGCCGGTTTTCATTTACGTGTGTCATATTGCACCTTTGGTTTTCAGACAAAAGGAAATGAGGTGGGGGAAAAAGCCTCCACCATCCCTTAGGAAGGTGACTAAGAGTTGCTTGTTGCCTAACAGCTAACTCTTCTTTCCTGACTCAAGCCTTCCTGATATGAAATACCTGTTTTTTAAGCTCAAGTCAGAGGCAGCCAAATGTACCTTTGACTCAAAGCTGGCACTGGTATTGAATTTCCTAAATTAGTTCAAAGTTCAAATTGCTCTTTGCTATGAAGCACTATTCCTTTTGAGGCAAACAAGGCTTTTTCACAAGACAGGCACTTGGGTAGGCTTGACCTCACCCAAATTAAATCATATAAAATTTAGACTTCTAGTCGAAGCCGGTTGCCACTGTTCCCTGTGTACTGAATGGAGGAAAAAGCAAGCATGGCAACTGCAGGTAGTGACTAAGCCCCTCTATATTGGATTCTTCTGGAGAAGCCTAAATGTGCAGGTCATACTTGACACCTAATTTCTGCATGGTTGAAGGTAGGTGAGGTGAATCCCACTCTGAGTAATCAGTATATCCTCTTTAATCACTTATTTCCAAAGTTACTGATGCTGAGGGAACTTGACATTGAGGAACGTGGTTGTGTTGTTAACACGTGATTCACCCTGTCGCAATGTGAAGCTGCAAAACACCCTTGGGCAAAGGCTCTATTAGGATATAAATGAAAATCTTCTCACGGATTCATTCAAATAACAAAGAATAGGGTTTGTGATAACCAGGATAACTTCCCGCCATGTTCCGTTCAGGATCACCTAAGACCCCTGTGATCATGAACAGGACAGCTTGACTTGGGACTGCTGTTCATAAAGCACAGGCTGTTCAGTGGTAGTGCATGCCCAGGCAGATTAAGGGAGAAATAGGAAGTTGGGTTTTCTGTGAAACCCCAGGTTGCAATCTGTGGAAGTTCAGCAGCTGCTTCATAAGCACCTGAGTATAGATAAGATAGATATTTGCTGTTACATATATACTAACTTTACCCAAACTCAGAGGAAACTTAAATTCAGAAAATATTTCAGAAACGGTCCAAGAAGTACTTAATGTCCCAGATAAATACTGGCAGTAGCTCAGATTTGCAAGCTTATTTGGTCTGTTTATTCTTACATAGACCATAATCTCTCTTGATAGATCTGATTTCTAGGAGACCTGTGCATGTGCATAAGTGCAGTACCTTATTACTGAGCTTATATATAAAGTTCTTAAATCAGTCTTTCTTTTTGTAAGGCATGCCCTGCATAGGAACCTAGTTCGTACCAGCCTCACCGTTAGTCTGCCATCAGATGCTAAAAGACATTGGGACTGCTAAAGCAATTTATCCTGAAATAACTGGCTTCTAAACCTTTTCAGCTGTAGTAAGTTAACGGTATCTTGGTATCTTAATAAAATCAGCAAGTGCTGATGGGGTATGCCTTCGAGGTTCCTTTTCTTGTCTAACCTATGGGACGTCATATGCTATTGTCAACTTTAAATTTCCAGTGTTCATTTCATTGCAGTTAGCTCCAAGGAATAAAGGGCATTACAAGAATCTAGTCCATGTATAAAACTGTTGGTCACCAGAGTGCATTTGCTGACTATAGAGAGAGAAATGTGGTTTCCCATGAGGACTGTTATTTGAGAGTCCCAGGCAGGATCAGGGGACCCCAAAGCAGGTGACAGGTTTGCCACTGATTCTGGCAGTTCCTCAAAGTCTTCTCCATTGCTAAGCAGGATCCCTTTTACTTCCTTAGTGTAAAAGCAAGCATTGCACCTTTCTGAGTGCATTGCTTTTTCAGCCAGGAGAGGCTTAGCCAGAGTGTTTCAGCAGACATCAGGAGACTGCTTTTCTCAACGTGGCAATGGCTCAGGTTTTGGTATGATGAAATTCCTAACTTTTGTGTCATTTTCTGTGTTACGGAAGAGGATCGGACAGCGCACTGTGAGACCAGAGCCCACATCCGATGCAGTACCGCAAGAGAATGAAGTCTCTCCCTCCTAATAAACCAAGAGGGACAGAAACAGCCAAGAGATTCTGCCCCAAAAGACACAGCTCCCTTCTCCTCCACAACCTGGGGCAGGTGACTGCCTCCAGTATGAAAGCCCTGGTGAGAAAACACAAGCTATGGGAAAAGGAGTTCCTTAGGGAAGCCGTACCCAACCGAGGAAAGGCTGCCAGGCACTGTAGGTATTTCCCATCCCACTTGCAGGCTGAAGAGGAAGCGCAGGGTTAGGTGATGCACTCACTCCAGCTAGTCTTGCAGTGCTGAAATTCCTGTTGCCTCTTTCTTGCGTGAGAAAGCCCCGGCTGTTGCAGAAGCTCTTGCATCCAGTATGTCTCCACATTTGCAGAAGCCATGTTCCCATTGCCATGTTGACTTCAAGCCCTGTGACCCGTTGTGCAATCTGAAGAGGTGTGCATGGCAGCGTATCTTGTCCTATATACAGTGTGTTGTCACTGGGAGGATGGAGTGCCAGCCTTTCCAGGGCACCTGGTAGATCATGAAAGCAGTGCTTAACAAACCCAGGCTCTGTTGGGAGTCACAGGGACACCCCACAAACCTGCATTTTGCGCTGTCTGAGACTGAGCTATCATCCATGCCTTGTGCCAGCTGCCCGTGGGATGTGGCCTCAGTGATGCTACGTGCATGACTCCACGTGGCTGCTAACAAAACAAAGTGATTTCTCAGGGAGTCCCAAAAGGCTTCACAGTTGTCTGGAGAGCCGAGTGTGGGAGAATTTTGGGCTGGTAGGCAAGAGTCCAGCTATCATTCCATATGCTCCCGCTGAATAAAATACAAACCTGTGCAGGAATCTAGTGTGGCCACCTACTCACAAAAGGGCTGATCACAAAGATTAAACTATGTTAACAGCTCCACATGGAAAGACTTTAAAGAAACAATTGCAAAACATCTTAAGGAAGTGTTTCAGAAATGCATAAGGAAAGAAACATTCTCCAGGAGATCAAGATAGGCAACTCTGTAAGTACATCCTATTACATGATAAATTAAATCATCATTGCAACATGATACTGTGCTAAAACTCACAGACATCAAAGACAAGCGTGACTCTTAAGTCAGGTCAAGAAAACACAGATTAAAGAAAGACAAATTTGTAAAGCAAACATTGCTGAATATCCATTATACTAAATGTAAGGGAGCCACATGTTACTAAAGCATGTGGAAACCTGTCTAAACAGCTATTGCATGCAACTCTCACATGGTTTTGATATTTTGATCCTATGTGTTGTAATGACTAAAACCTACTCAATTACATCACATTGCACAGATATGACATGAAAGGAAAATTAGTTATTCCATGTATTTCCACAAGTCCAAGACAATGATAAGGTCAGACTAGCTGTTGGTAAAAAACTTGTGTGATTGACAAAGAGAAATTCCTACTGCTTTGGAGGCTCAGCATTGCAGCTTCATGCTAAAAACCAGTAGGAAAAGTCAGGGTGGGCTAAAAGATGTCTCTGGAGGCATTACTATCTGTTCCTGCTGCAGCTGAGGAATTCTCAGTGGTATGATATGAGCTATCCCAATTTCACAATTTTGGCTGAAAGTCTGACCTCTTTCAGAGGTGATGAGAAGGCAGCAGCTGGATGTGAAAAAACAATGCACAGTACATGGGAAAATGGAAACTATGAAACTTTCTACTTACATCAAAACTCACAGAATATAGGAAAAAACGTGGTTTCCAGGGGTGACAATTGGAGGCATATATATACACATACGTATATATGCAAGTATATAGGAAATGTATATGAGGAGAAAGCAAAATCCTGTCAAAGGTCCATATTTACTACTTCATAGAGATAGCAAAATAATTACTAATGATGCAGCTAAAGCAGGCATGCTGATAAAACACTTGTGTTCTATGTTGGGAAAGAGAAATATTATGAACTGTTTCACAACACATAGCCATACAACACATATTAAGACAGAACAGAGATCATTCTTACCAATTAGTTCCAAAAGCATAGTCTAGGAGCATTCTTGACTGTCTATGGTTCAGCCATATTAATTCTTGGGATACTGCAGAACTGCAGAAAGTTGAAAGAAAGTAAATATCATGCCAATTTTCAAAAGTAGCAGGAGGGATGTGGTAAGGTGCCAGTAGATTGGTTACCCGGGCTGCCATTGGGACACAATATCTGATTAATTAAAAATCAGTTATCATGTATTACCACTCTTGGTTCTCTTGCTATTCCTCAAAATGTGGGCTGGTAATCATACACACAAAATGATCCATCATCCCTGAAGTAGTTAATAGCAATACCTATTTTAAGTCAAGAGTTGGTTTCAAGTTACATACATTCTTCTCATTTATGTTTCATATGTTTTGTACAGCATTTGTTAATGTATGCATGTTTATATTCAATACAAGTTTCAGCACACAAAGCAATTAATTATACACTGAAAACTGCACTCCACCACACAAGGGAGTGTTTTCCCCGAAAAAGATTGATGACGTGTGATTAGTTAGCCTTAGGATAGTCATTAACTAGTACAATTTACTGTCTGGACAGCAGATGGTTCCACCCAGTCAAATTCCATATATATGTGTGTGTGTGTGTGTATATTTATATATGTATAAAAACACCTGTGGAGATTTGGAGTAAAAATGATGTCTGAAATACTTTCCATGAAGGCAGAAATAAGGGACCTACCTGACTTAAATATGAACAATATGGCCTAGCCATATGGTTTGGTAAAGAGTTTAAGAACTGTATAGCTGGGAAATAAAAGGACAGGAAAAAAAGGACAGGAAAGCTGTTGGGAGCTGATCTTAATAAAGGTAGATATAATTGTGTGGTTTTGTTTTGTTGGGTTTTTTTAATAAATTTATATCTATTTCTATTAAGCTTTGTGAAAGTCTTACTTATATTTGGATTATGCACAGAAATTCTTCTTTAATTTCCTTATCTTAGGCATGTAGTAGAGGTGCTGCCAGTGTACTGCCAAAACTGCAGTGTGCTGTTCCTATGGGTGCATTGATCTTGCAAACCAGGGTAGTGGAGCTGTCTTTCAGTGACCAGAGTGCAATAAAGCTGTGAAGGATGTCAAAGCAATTACAGGGCGTTCCACTAGTAAGGTACATGGGATAGTAAAATGGTGATGCAAGATGACTGCATGGAAAAGAAATATTTCTGGGTTTAGCATTAGCCAGAGATTCCCTCTAAGGTGATGAGCAGTTTTGGTAAGCCCTGAGCTACCTTCTGGAAGTCAGTCAGTATAAAATAATGGGGTTTTTAATGTGAAGAAACTTACTTTGTTCTATCCTGCAATTGCAGGTTTTTTTACTTACCATCTATTGTGCAAAGATAGTAAGATTTTGTTATGCAAAGATTGAAAAAAAGTATATATTACTAAGGTTAAGACTTTGCTAGCTAACTGATTTCGGAATTAGTACTCTGTGAGAAACATCACTGAAAAAAGTTTTCTTCTGAGGAATTTTTAAGAGTTTACCAGTCTCAAACTCTATTCAACATTTTCACGAGTGATTTGGAAATAAACATGACATCCTGACTGGCCAGATTTGCAGTAGAACAATGATTGATGGAGTGCTGAGTAATACTGAGGACAGGGCAATCATACAGAATGATCTGACCTGCTTGATAAACTGGCCTGATTAACCACAGCTAATTCGAACACACTGAAGTGTGAAGTTATGATTAAAGGAACTACAAATATATGTTACGATTTACTCCCCCTCACAAAAGGGAAGACTGTAGTGTGGAAAACACTAACCCACCAGCTTATGGAAGATGAACAACTCACCCGAAGTCTCTAATGGGAAATAAGGACAAGTGGATTCTGTATATAGAAACTAGGAAGTCATTTGTACGTAAGAATGTAAGAATAACAAGGCGATGTTCATCTCAGTGCATAGCAATAGTGGGAAGGGTACTGGAGTCTGCATTTGAAAAAGGGACAATGAAGAGTTGGAGGGAGTGCAAGAACAAAGATACAGCTGGATATACAAATAAAGCTTTTTTTATAATGAGAACTTGAAGGGCTGAATCTACTGTTTTGACAAAAAGACGACTGTGATGTAACCTTGGTAAATTTTATAAAATCGACCCTACTTAAGAAACAGTGGTTATGCAATGGCTTTTAAGTTACTAGGAAAATGTTTAACAAGAACTAATATCTGGGCTCTGGCCAAACTAAATGAAGCTGGAAACAAGGTGCGTACTTATTGCTGGAAGATGATCACCCACTAGAACATACTTCCATGAAATGTGGTGACTTCACCATTCCTGATATCTTTAAAAGAGGGGTCTTTTTTCTTCAAGATAGACTTTGGTCAGCCACAGGTGACAAGGATTAACATTTAAGTAACCGTATGGCAGGTAACAGATGTGACATCTAACAGGTCTAACAAGGTGATCTGATGGTACTTCTGGCTTTTATAAGTCTATGGGAAGAAATTAGATGAATAATCTAGTACAAATACAAAACTGTATTTGCTGTTTTACTTTGTTCTTCCACAGCATAATAGGAGCTAACCAGACCTAAACAATTCAAGAGCTCTGTACAGTGTTATAAAATGGACTTATTAAAGAACAGCAAGCTGGTAGGACCATTTAGAAACCAACAGTGGGAAAAGCATGCCCCAGAAAACTGTCCCTCAGTGTTTTGCTAAAGGCTTATCATTATGTACTTGCAAACAAGGACTGCAAAGGCAAAGGATGCAAACAACCTAAATATCCCTCCAGGCTTAGCGTTAACCTCCAAGAGCTTCACAGTCCTTCTTTACCTCTCCTAAGACCTTCCAGTCTTATTTACTGCAGCCTACTGCTGCTCCTTATTGAACCTCCTGTTTTGGTTTCACATGTGAAAGGTGTAAAAAGCCTCCTTCAAGCTTGTTGAATCTTGAGTGAGGCCTGACTGAGCAAAACCATGCCCCAGAAAATGTCTAAAATGAGACATTTTGCAAATGACCACAGTCATTTAAAACAGCCTATCCATTTGGGGGACATCCTAAAAGAAAAGGCAAGCACAAAACCCCATGGGAGATACCCAGCTCCCCACAGATGTGTGAACGGCTGAAGCTGGAAGCACTAGTGATATTCTGTAAGGAAATTACATCTGACCTGTTTGTAGCTATAAGAACCGTTCCTTGAGAGGTTCACACTGACTGTGCAAAGAAAGTGAACTGGTCATGAGAAAATCTGTCCAGGCTGACTACATGTTTTGGGTTTGTGTGGCGGGGTTTTTTGGTAGCGGGGAGGGGCCGCAGGGCCGGCTCCTGTGAGAAGCTGCTGGAAGCTTCCCCGGCTCCAAGTGGGACCCGCCTCTGGCCCAGGCCGAGCCCGTCAGCGATGGTGGCAGCGCCTCTGGGAGAACAGAGTTAAGAGGGGGGGGAACCTGCAGCGAGTAGTGGGGTTGGAACGTGAGGGGAACCCCTGTGCAGACACCGAGGTCGGTGAGGCAGGCGGGGAGGGGGGGATGCCCCCGCAGCCCGCGGCGAGGCGGCAGGCTGTCCCCCCCAGCCCACGGAGGGGAGCGGGGGAGCAGACGCCCACCTGCAGCCCGGGGGGGAGGAGGACACCAGAGCGGGTGGATGCCCCCCAAGATGGCCGTGACTCCATGGGGAAGCCCGCGCTGGGGCAGCCTGTGACTGAAGATCGGCCCGCAGAAAGGACCCTCGCCAGGGAAGTTTGTGAGGAACTGCAGCCCGCGGAAAGGACTCACGCTGGAGAAGGTCGTGAAGGACTGTCTCCCGTGGGAGGGACCCCACAGTGGAGCAGGGGAGGAGTGAGGAGTCCTGCCCCTGAGGAGGAAGGAGCGGCAGAGACAACGTGTGGCGAGGTGACCCCAGCCCCCATTCCCCGTCCTCCTGCGCTGCTGGGGGGAGGAGGGGGAGAAAATGGGGAGTGGAGTTGTGCCCGGGAAGGAGGGAGGGGTGCGGGGAAGGTGTTTTAAGGCTTGGGTTTGCTTCTCATTATCCTGTAGTGATTTAATTGGTAGTAAATTAAATTGACTTTTTTTTTCCCCCCATGTTGAGTCTGGTTTTTGCCAGTGACCATAAGTGGTGAGTGATCCCTCCCCATCCTTGTCTCGATCCATGAACTTTTCTTTATAATATTTTCTCCTCATCCCACCAGGGGGGTGGGGATGGGGGAGTGAGTGAGCAGTCTCATGGTGCTTTGTTGCCAGATGGGCTTAAACCACCACACTACAAGAAGGCCAACTCTCAGAGCTTCATTCTGGAAGGATAAATGCAAAGTGAAGGAGAGCTGAGAGCCAGAACCTATTCATAATCCACAATAAATATCTTCTGAGAATCTACCCTGGACAAACCACACTGTTAAAGCTATAACTTTTCAGCAGTACAGAAATAAAAGCGTGACTATATCCAGAGAGCTCCTTTACAGGAACAAGGCAGGCATTTCACAAACATCTCTCCTGACACTCCTTCTCCCCTGTATTTTAAAATAGGGAGCTGCACAGAGCACTTTTGTCCTTGGCTGGTGTGTCATTACAGAAACACTGTGTCCTGCTCCCTCCACCAGGCTCTGATGATGCTATTTAAAGCTTCAGAGTGACATGACTTAGCCAAGCACATTGTGGATACCTTTATCTACTCATTTGGAAAGTAGAGATAAAATCCTGCACATGAGCCTTGAAATGTGGCTGGAAGCCACAGAGGTCACCCTAGCAGCACCCCACCCTGCTACCAAAAACCTCGCCATATAAACCCAATACAGAATCCTGTACACCAGGCACAAATATGAATTGGAAGAAGAGTGGCTGGAGAGCAGCCCTTGAGAAAGGGATCTGAGGATGCTGGTCGACAGCAGGCTCAACAGGAGTGAGCAGTGTGCCCTGGCAGCCCAGAGGGCAAACCCCATCCTGGGATGCATCAAACACGGCATAACCAGCCGGGCAAAAGAGGTGATTATCCTGCTGTATTTGGTGTTGGTGTGGCCTCACCTTGAGTACTGCATGCACTCCTGGGAGCCACAACTTAAGAAGGATGTGAAGGTCCTTGAACGCGTCCAGAGGAGGGCAACAAAGCTGGTGAAAGGGCTGGAAGGCATGTCCTGTGAGGAGCGGCTGAGGACTTTGGGCTTCTCTAGTTTGGAGAAAAGGAGGCTGAGAGGTGACCTCATTGCTCTCTACAGCTTCCTGAGGAGGGGAAGTGGAGAGGGAGGTGCTGAGCTCTTCTCCCTGGTATCCAGTGACCGGACACGTGAGAATGGTTCAAAGCTGAACCAGGGGAGGTTTAGACTGGACATTAGGAAGCATTTCTTTACCAAGAGGGTGGTCAAACACTGGAACAGGCTTCCTAGAGAGGTGGTCGATACCCTAAGCCTGTCAGTGTTTAAGAGGCATTTGGATAATGCCCTTAATAACATGTTTTAACTTGGTCAGCCCTGAACTGGTCAGGCAGTGGGACTAGATGATTATTGTAGGTCCCTTCCAACTGAAATATTCTATTCTGTTCTATTCTATTCTATTCCTTCTGCAATGCAAAGAATTTTAACATTGAAATGTAATCACAGGTGGTTTTAGTAGGCTACAAATTGTACATGCTGTACTGTTACGTACACTGAGAAACTCAATACAACTTAAGCTTCATCTTCCAACCTAACCTTCTAAAATTACTACAGCATAAAAAAAAAGAAATGCATGCATATATTGAGTAGGCTTTACTTACTTTGAGATACTTGTTACATGCTGTAAAAATAGGTTGGTCCTATTTTTATTATTGCTTTCAATATTACTTCAGTTAATAACATAGGTGCCTACAAAGAACTAGGGAATTTCTATTGTCTGTTAGTAACTGAGAAGTGAATGCTCTGGGAGAAACTCATTTGGTCTGTAAAGTATTACTGTGTTTTATGTTATTAGTTCAACCTAGAGCATGGGTTACCTGCGATGAACTTAATCAAAATAAGCTTTTTTTCAATGAACAAGTAAAGAATCTTAACCCTAGGGAACAAATCGGGCAGCAAGAGGGATGCAAGAGGAGCTGGAGGATCTTTGCTATGGATGCAAGCAAAGCACTCTTCTATCTCCTCCCTGGGAACGGTGACAGAAGCCTAGGTTAGAGAACCTCTCATCACAGCACATTTGGCCTAAATGGGTAAATTATGCCATCCCTGTGCATGTCTGTGCTGGATTTGGTGCAAAGCCAGTCCAAGAAAAATAACAGCTCAGGAGGCACAGATCCTCCTGCAGCAGCCTGCCACGCAGAAGGATGTACTTGCTATAGCAAACCTTCCCAGAGTTTCCAGGGATCTCTATAGGTCTGCACCTTTCTTGTCTTCTTCACAGCTGGCACAAGGCTCACAGCAACACTGTAGTTAAAATAAATTTTTGCTACCTCAAGAGGGAAAAATAACATTCCTGGAGCAGGATATCCTCTTTAGATGCCCTACTGCAAAACACAAAATCTTTCTTCTCGCACCAAGACCATGTAAAGCCCTTTGTCCCCCATGTGGGTGCCTCCTAATTCTGCAGGTGCCGAGCTCGTGCAAGACCCAGCCAACAGCAAGGGCAGGCGGAACTGAGGAATTCAAGGGTCTGCACATCCTTGCTCTTGTTTTGAGGGGGTTTAAAGCCAGCAGAGTGTTGTTCTGTTCAGCTTGTATTTCTAGTTACTACACTACTACCCACTCACACCAGGGGTGGGAAGGAGGATGGGTAGCCAAGAAGCAGTGAGGAAGCACACAGAGGAGCTTGGCGGTCAAGCAGTGGAGAACTTTATCAAGACTCTTTTGCCTTCTTGGGTGATTTGATACCCATGGCCTGCGTCTCCTCTGCCTCTGTCCAAAGCCTCCCTTGGAGGTGATCTATGCCCACAGGATGCCATATGACACGTGCCTTTCTTTCTCTAAATTCTTCCCTACAATGTGCCATGGTCCCAGTCACAAACCTGGCCCACAGGTTGCTGCTCGCCTTACCACCACCTCACAAACACAAAATACAAGCCAAGTTAATAAAATATGCTTTTAATGTGGTCTGCCCTGAATCTGTTGGACTTAAACATTTCAAACTCTTTCTCAAGGCAACTAGCACCATGCTCATTATCATCTTAGCACCTTATTCCACGTGGGAGTTGTACTCCACTGTTGTAGCTGAATTGCAATGAATTGCTACAGTGAAATTCTTTGGAGAAAAGTTTCTCTTCAGTCTCTTTGCTCATCTGAGATTGCCATTCAGTGGGGTTGAGCAGGAATCCTTTGAAGCCTGCTGGCTGATCGTAAGGGAGCTTCAGTCTCTCGGGAGGTTAAGGGACACAAAAGCATAGTCCCTTGTCTGACGTTATTTCTTTTTCTGCCTTTTCCGTGCCACTGCTGTGTGCAAGGCCTGCATAATGAGGTCTTTGTTATTCAGGATGTTGTATTCACCCATCTGAACCAGACGGTCGTATGCTTTCTCAGTGTATTGAATTGAATATGTTGAATAAGGGGAACAGCGGCCATAGAGATCAACTTTGCCATCTTCCATCTCTGATTCTGAGCGCTTCTGACCTAGGAGGAAGGGGTGACAAATCACTGCTGAGAGATGGGAGTTACTCTGGTCAGAAGCAAGCAAACTCTTAACAGAGCAGGGAAAGGAGATGTCTCTCCACAGAGAGAGTTCATAATCTAAATTATTCTTGCAAGTTTAAATTTTTTTTTAAACAAATAATTCTTTTTCAGACTGACAGCTCAGTCCCTGGCTCAGGTGGATATTAGCTGCTTCACATGACGAGGGGAGAAAAATGATGATTATTCCTCTTACGTGGGTCTACACTGCAGTTCTGAGCTGTACCTGTGGCTCACATAGATACATCAAAGTTACCTGCAAACTATCTTAGAGATTGAAACAGCACAGCCATGGCATCAAATCTGACCTGGTAAAAAAAGTAACTTTAGGCAACAGAGAGGTTTGATGTATTGAAATGAGCCAACAGTGAAGTTCAAGGGCTGGCGTATTAAATATACTCCCTTTAATAGGCTGGCCATGATGTCAACTTTTTTTTAACATGTTTGATTACTTACCTGGTGCTTTGTATTTCTGAAAGGTATCATTAATCAGTGGGAAAAATAGCAGTACTGGCGCTCCTGGAGTCTCAGCACCATCAAAGAGGTAACATTCCTTCAGGTTTTTCCTGTCTTTTTCACTCAAGTCCACCCTGGGAAAAAGGATTCCCTGCTCTGAGCAGTACTTGCAGGTCTGGTCCAGAGCCTGGGTCAATGAACAGAACAGCACTAAGACTTAAAGAGGATTTCAGGGTGCAGGATTTCTTGGAGTCCAGTAACAAAGGGTGCATTTTCCAAGCTAGCTATGTGAAAGCTCTGAAACCCCTATTGGAAATCACTACATCATTGGAGAGAAGGTTTTTGTTTTCCCTGAGTTCTTAGCACAAAACATTTGTATCGTACAAGAAAAACAAATGAGAATATGTACAGCCTATAAATGAAGTATCACACTGCAGCATTAAGCTAAAAATGCTAGTGGTTAAGGCTTCTAGTAGGAGCAAAAGAGAAAGCACTTAAGTGTTAAAAACTTACAGGCATACAGCTGTTTAAGAAGAAACAGAGACTGCTTCAATTCCTCTCACCTGTATCTGGGATCCTGCACTGTAATTTAAATGCAGGATGACGTCCACCTTTCTCTCTGGTTTTAAAAGTGGCATGATGCTTGTATTGATGAAAAATCCTGTATCTACCAGAGACAGAAATTCCTCTGACTGTGTCAGCTCGTTGGGAAATGTGTCTAACACAGTGTCTAAAAGGAAAGATTTTTCTTGCTGTAAGTGCAGTAGTGCAAAACTGGTTAGCCTGTTTTCCACTCTTACACCATGACCACAGAGCCCTAACTGGTTTCTGTCTTCAGGGAAGGGAGATTCACTGTATCCCTTCTCTTGTGCCCTCCCAACTCCAGCCACCTGCAGTTTCGACCTGCAATGGCAACATTCATGAAGGGGGTTTCTTGTGCCTCCCCACCGAGTGTGTCTTCAAACAAAGGGAAAACCATCATCAGGACCCGGTGCCCCTGCCTCAGGAGGTGTGTGCCACCAGCAAACCATTGGCATGGAGCTCAACACCACACCATGCTACATCCCAGTGTGCCACAACCGATTGGTCTAATAGTGATTCTGCCCAAACATGGCCTTTAACCTTGGAGATAGGCTTTAATATCAAATCTGGGGTTTCATTTTGTTCTGCTTTTTTATTCTCTCTCCAGGCACACAGGTCTTCTCTTACCTTTCCATCTGCAGAAGTGCTTGTTCTCCAGGTAGTCGTTATGCATCTGGAAACCCTTTAGGAAGTTGTGCTCCTGGGCAACACAGGGGCGGTCGGTGAGAGCGCCGCGGAGAGCACTGCTGAGGGGGCCGGGAGGGGTGCACAGGCGAGTCCTCAGCTCGTGGGGCTTCAGCGGTAGGAGGGGTTCCTCCTCTGCACAGGGGAAGGCTGTTAAATTCTACCTGCCTACAGCAAGGTCATTGCCCAAGATGTCAAGGTAAGTAATAAAAATCAGTGTTTCATTTATTTAAAAGGCCTAGGATAAAAGACTCAATGAGCACAAGTGACCAAATGAAAAAGAAAATAAAACCCCACTCTTACCAGCCAAATACCATTTCTTTACACAGTCCAGATCTAGATAAAAAACAAGACCCAGTATCAGGCAGCCATAAAAATCTGCACCAGACATATGCACACTTATGGAACAGACTGAATGCAGGCTTTGGAAAAGGATAAGTGTTGTACTTATTTGTATTACAGTAGCTCCTACTTTATGTAGTCAAAATCTTTTTGCTTTATTAATCATTTACAAATCAATCTTATTATTCCTGAACATTTTACTCCTCTGCTAACATCAGTGTTGAGCCCTCAGTGAGCACGTAGATCACAAGACTGGAGATTTTTAAATTACCCAATTAAGTTTTGCAGTATGAGACTTTGAATCCAATTCCTTCCAGAAAGGCAATGTGGCCTTTGAAGAAACACTCCAAAAAATGCCAGATACACTGTGCACATCTCACATAGCAGATGGGTGTGATGGTTTATCTGACATTAACTCTATCTAACAATAAATACACAGTAAGGAAGAAGTATGATGATTTACCTATATTGTCGATTTTGTCCCGGGTCCACCTGTGCCAGAAATCTTCCGATGAATGGGATGAATTCCAGATATATAACACATTCAGTGAAAATAAACTACTCCACATGCCTGTAAAAGGAAAGAGCTTTCTAACTCAAACATTCACACATCATGGATCACAAAACTGTTCTCATGAGATGAGATTCGCAAGATTTATGCTTTTCCTTAGTTTGTTTTAAATGGATGATGTGTCATTTTTATTTGGCTGGTGGTTTTTAAACCTTACTTTGGTATCCAGTTGTTGTCTTATGGTACTTAGGGCTGGATATATATTTTAACGAATGGTGAGATTTTTGTGAATTAATATGACCTAAGGACCTTGGGTTTTCAGAAAAAAACCCAAGTATCACAAGGCTTGTATAAAAAGAAAGGATGAAAGTTTGCAATCTGAGGTATTTGATGGGGAATTATATTGATAAGGGTCTAACTACAATGTGATCTTACAGCCTCTGCATTTGTAGACTTCCTTTTTTGTGAATAAGCCTGTTAGCACATCAAGGGATCAGTTTTGACCATGCATTTTTGAACTTGAGAAAAAATTTCTTTGGTTATCCCTTAGGGCACAAGTTCTCACTGTTTTTTTGGTTCAGGAAGTGCAAATGTATGCACATCTAGCATAGGCATAGGCTAAAATAGTACAGCATCTCCCTCACGCTAAGTGAAGTGGCCAGTTGAAGAGAAGTTTGCATCTCGAACCAGTCACAAGTTGACAGCTTGTCTCTTTGTCTGGAAAACACGTATCCATGCTCTACTTCAGTCAACAGCAAAAATGCTTCTGGCTATGACTATGCTGTTTTCCCCCCAGGGCTTGCCCAGACAATGTGGAAACTGGAGCCAGTGATGTGTGGCCAAAGCAGACTCTCTGGAGCTGGGGGGACCTGGCATGCCCAAACACACCCTGATGCAGTGGAGAATCCGCATGAAGGCTCATGTTAACTGTCTATAGGAAGCACACAAATTACTGACTACCTGTGAGACAGGCAAGAGGCTCTGGAGTTCACCTTTCTGGAGTAGCATGAGCAGAACTGTGGATTCCCAGGGACCTGAATTTTATTGTTGGACTGGAAGTGATACTATGTTTTTATTGAAAAGTAGCTTTAAAAGTGAAAATAACCATTTGTCTGTCATTTTGAATTTTCTTTTTTACAGTAAACTGAATCCATTATAGCAAGTATTAATTCAGCAATGAGATATTTATCCTCTACAGTGAAACTGCCCTGTCAGTCATGCACCAGTGTTTTACCAGTGCTTAGTTTATATAGCTCACAATTAAAAAAACAAAACAAAACAAAACAAAACTTATTCCAATGTTTTTAACAGCTTACCTTCTAAGAAGCAAATCCGGGATTCAGGGACCTTCTTCATCAACCGACCCATGAAGAACTCACTGCCAAAATCCTCAGCACGAACAAAAGCTCCATATTTTTGCAATCCCACCTCGTAAGGGGTGAACTCCACCCATTCTGTGAAAAGGAACACAAAGAAGAGAACAATGTTTTACTACAGCCCCTTAGCTGTAGATTAAAATGGTATTGCTATCATGGGAATGAAAGGAGTTAAAAATTAAAATAATTTCTGCATTTAAGTCTAATATTTCAGACCAATAGCAGTGAGTTATAAGCATGGTACAAATGAAAACTCATAAACATGAGAAGTCTTTGGAATATTTTTGAGTCTGCTGCATAGGCAGTCAAACTTTCACCTGACTACAAGGACATTATATGAATAGACATCAGCTGAGGTTCTGGTCTTTAAATGAGAGGGCTTTTTTTAGACTATCTATAAAAACTGTCCCATGATTTACTAGCTTAAACATAAAGACAAATGATTCTCAGAAGTCTCACAATTACCTTTGAAATCCAGAGTGCTGTAGTTGTTCTTGACATTGACTGCAGTATAGATAGGCAATGGGTTCTGACCACGATCAATGGCCCGTTGCTGATCAGAGAGTCTATGGTTGTCTTTCTGTGATTCCAGAAATACGGTTACACTGAGATGAAAATTAGCACAGGAATGTTTTCTCTGCATCTAAGCTTGTAGGTCAGAAAAATTTCTGCCTCTAATGTATAATGCATGCTGGTCTTAAATTCTGCAATGTTCCATATTTTTCAAAATTCCTGTGAGCATTCTGTTACTGAAATATCTGCAGGCATCCAATCTGATGCCAGATTATTTGACAACCCATTAGGATGAAAATGGAAGGAAATGATGAAGAGCAGAAAGCAATACTTTTGGTATAAACCAGCTTAACATATTATGCTGCAAGTTTATGTAAGACCTCCCACATATTTCAAAAGTCTGCAGGTCCTTTTGTTAATACCTCTCATGGGCATTGATAATGTCTATAAATTTGCTATTTCTGAATAAAATACTTGCAGAATATATATAAAAAAAATCTTAAAATATAATATTTTTTCAAAATGTTAATCTTGGAGTTTTCTCAGAAAAACATACCCAAAATCTCACAAGCAATAATGCTGACTTCCACAGTGGTTGAGTATCTAAAAGACTGCTGCTAAATGTTTTGGAAATGTCTGTGTATTTGCATACACACAGTCTCATAGCAAACTACTTCTCTCAGAACAAACAGGAAAATATCTTCTCCAGAAATTAATTTTCAGAAAATTGCAAGCCACTGTAAACGCTGCTTTATGACATACTGTACCCCATCATGCAACAAAGATTCCAGGACAAGCCCCCAGAGATCTATAAAAGATGTTTTGCGGCCCTCTCTTTTCCGTTGACACAGTTGCTTTTTGTAATACTTCAAATACTCCAAGGAAAGGGAATTTATTTTGCATTTTGTCATATGTTTTCGAGCCTCGCTGATTTGCTTGTCGAGATCCTTTTGTGACCAGTCAGCATCTCTGTACAAGTTTGACATCGTCCTAGGAAGAGGAAATATATATTGAAGATGGAAAAAAAACACACCAAGGTTTGAAGTAGGCAATGGCTGCATTTTATGTTTCTATTTTAAGTTCTTGACTTGAAATTAAGGAAAGGTTTCCCGTCTTCAGTTCCCCAAGAAACTATCGTGGTCCCTTTGAAGTCACAGTCATTACCCATGACAAAATGGCTTGAGAAATTTTCCATAAGCTGTCCTTAGAAAACACTTGTTTTAATGTTGTTGCACATTATGTGACTTTCTCCCGTGAAAAGACTTTAATCTGTTAATTTTGGAAGAAGATCAAAAAAAGAGGACTGCTGCGAAGGTATTATAGGTAGACTGCTGCACATCAGCCCCAGCCTACTTCAGCGCATTGGTGTCATCAGAAAGACTGCAGCCGAGAGCTGCCCAGTCTTACTCACCATGTAGTACCAGACAAGCCGGTCAGGTACGTGGCACAGTCCAAGACATTGAGTTTCTTGAGCCCCCGCAGGCTGCCATACAGGGCGGTCAAAGATCTCATCCCTCCTCCCGTAGTCATGATGGCCACCACTGGGGTCTGTGGAGCACGCAAACAGAAAGGGCTGGCGTCAGACAGCGGGCTGCAGCTCACTGTGGCTCTCGGCAGAAACCTCCTGCTACACAAAGCCTGACAGCACCACACGTGCCCAGACACAGAATTCTTTCCAAATGATTTCTACTGAAATATAAGCTACCATTTATTTTATAAAGGAGAACAGGAATAAAAGTAATGACAATTTTTGCTTAGATAACTGACACTTGTCTCCGACATGTTCAACACAGATGTTTGGTAAAAAACAAATGAAAATGCATTATTTCAAAAGAGAGAGTAAGAGAGAAAAAAAATCAGTTGTAAAGGCAGGAATTAAAAAGAAATCTCACAGGTCGAAAAGAGGAGGAAGGATTATTGTCAAGGATAACAACCATAGGGTAACGACTGTGGAAGAAGCCACTTCTGTATAAGGAATATCTAGCCTGGCTTGCAATGAAGGTGTAGCAGGAGAGGAGTTAGTTAATCTCAGGATAGCAACTGCAAAGGACACAAACAACAGGGCAAAATTAGAGGTATGGGGCAGTATTGGAAGTGTACAAAAGTTCAAAGATGAGAAAAGACCAGAAAAAAATTTAACTGGGAAAAAGAAGAGGTCATATTATGCTGTTATGCCCCCACTGCTAAGCACTTATTATATGTTTTGAATGTTTGCCCTACAGACCTCGTGGTCCAGCAGATCCTGTTCCAGCTGCAGGACCTTCTTCAGAGCAGGAGCAACATAATTCCGCCTTTTGCAGAGAAAGTCTTGCTCCTGCATGCAGAGGTCAAACCCTAAACGCACATCCAGTTGGTCTGGGCTGGAGCAGAGATCAGGAAAAAAGAATATTCCATTTTATTATTGGCAGACAAGCTCAGAGTTTCCAAGACAAGGAAATAAACCAGATTCACAAAGTACCGCTTTTACAGGAGAAGCCTTTCCTACACTCCCAAGCAGGTATACAATGCTGCATGAAAGAATGATAGAAAAAGGGACTGCTAAATTTCTAAGCATTTATCAAAAGAAAACCTAAGGAAAGACATTCCTGCAGATAATTTCTGAGACATCTGCTGTCTGGATTCTCTCATACTTTAGCCTGCACTGAGAGCTGTAAGAAAAACTTCTCATGTTTGCCTTGAAGTAGGCAGCAAAGTTTACTTACTTCATGATCAACAGTACCAGGTGATCAGCTGCACTCTTACACAGTGTTAAAGAAAAGCTTACAGACTGTGCTGAGCATAATGCCGACTAGCTTAACTGGCTTGTAATATTATTTCTTCTATTTTATGCATCTTTTTTTTATTCATGTCTCATTATGGATTATCTACACGTGTTGTGAACTTTACACATATAGTTTGCTTTCAGCTCATGTGAATTCCACATCACTTGGTCATACAACCTACTATCCTACTGTGAGTGCCTCCTCCCCAGTAAAGAGCCAAGGGTGAGATGAGTTCAGCTAAGGATGAGTTAGCCTCCAAGAGCAGCCAAGTCTCTTACCAGTCTTCTGCCTTCACATATAAATCAAATCCTTTATCCTGGAAAGCAAGAATGTGAACAATGTAAGCATGACAACCTGCTTTAGTACTCCTCCCCTGCAGCCCCAGGAGGAATTTCAGCCTGTGCTGTCCTAGCAATGTGGGTACAGATTGGAAACTCTGAATAATCCAGCAACGTTTGTGATTTGACTGCACTGGTTTATTGTCAGGGAAGTTGTGCAGTAATTCCCAGTGTTCTGTAGTGAATGTAACGTCTGAGGACAACTGCTGTTTACAGAGGAAAGTAATGATAATATATACCTTACCCACCTCTACTAACATTACCTCTCTTAGGCAGCCAGCCAGGCTGCAACCACACTACTATTCTACACAGCAGCATTTGCTCCTCCCTTTCTGTGGCTTACACCCCACAACAGCTGTCATCCTTTCGTTCTGTATGGCTTTTTTTTAACCATGAATCTAAAAGTGCTTTGCAAAGCGTAGTCAGCATCAGCAAAAGACTGGCGCTACTTCAGTTCATTCAGGTGCCCCACTGGTGTGTGTTTAGCACGCGTTTAGCATGAAGTAAGATCGGGATGGAGTAACAAGATCCCCTGTATTCCCATACCCATTCAAAGGGAACAAGGCACAACCTGGCCTTATCACTGTTAGATTGTGACATTTTTTGTCTGTAGGCTTTGATCGTCAGAAAGTACCCTTGTAATCGTCAGGGGGATACAGAGTTCCACGCTCAGCTTTCTCAACCTCTCCCACAAAAGAGCAGGCACTCACCTCTGCTAAGATCATGTTTTTTCCACTTGGAAGGGAATGAAGTTCCACGTTTGCAGAGCCTGTATCACACACACAGGAGTGCTGAAAAAATACAAATATATCCAAGTTTATATTGTAAGGAGTGTTAGTCTCTTTCCACAATGCAAATTAATGTCACTATTTATGGTGCATGTTACTCTACATGCCACTATTATGTTTTATAAAGTCTAGTTATAACATACAAAGGAGGGAGGTTGTTTCTTCCCTGGTAGCGTAACATCCAGCGTTGGCTGCTTGTATCTGGCATAGTGAAATTTGGCAGGAGAGGAGGAGCTGAAGACCAGATCCGATCCCAGCATAATGTCTTGGGTGCCCTCGTAAGAGCCTTGCACTTTAAAGGAGAATTCTTTCTCTAAGGAAGTGATACAAAAGCAGACACAGAGTGGTTTTCTCATCAAAATTGGAAACAAAGGATCTTACAGAGTATATCACAAGGCTGTCCTCATGTTTTGGATTCGTTGGGTATTTTTTTCATTCTTACATTAAGCCAATTGCCTTCATAGTATCAGCACATCAAGATTTAAAAATAGCTGATGGAGAAATAACCTCACTTGATAAAGATTTCTTCTTTTTCTTCTTCTTCTTCTCAACCACCTGAACTTCCAAGCTGCAGATTTTGCGAGACTGTAAGAGACACGAACAATAAAATACCCCATGGCAGGGAATTTTCCAGTCTGAGATTCTGTTTCCTAGTCTAAGCTCCTACTGATGATGATACGAATGCTACACAGGCAGTGCACTTTGTCCTGAGGAAAACATTTTCTCTCAACCATGACCTTGATTTCAGATGCTGGCTGGAACAGGAGGAGTCTCTGAGAAACTGGATGCAGCCAGGGCAAGGCTGGGGGTGCAGCGTGGATGAACAGGGCTTGCAGAAGGGAGAAGGTAAGGGCAAAGTGAAAAACAGCACTCCCAGGATGCTGACAGAGATGCAGAGGACTGATTTAAACAAAAATAATGAGGAAACAAAGCTAATACATGAGCAAATGGCATGGCCAGGAAGCCCCTGTGTAAAAAGCGCAGTTATGAATGCAGGAAATGACATGTGCCTGGGACAGGAGAAACCCCACCGCTTTGGCAATACGGGAATTCGGGAGGAGTGGTGTCCAAGGGAGAGTTCACTGCTGCGCCGATGTCTCAGACCTAAACCACTTCCATGCATTGCCTTTGCAACACCAGAGGGATGCTAGCATGGGGGACCTCCCTGCTGTTCCAGCCGCAGCCTCTCCACGGGTGCCATCCACGAGGATGTGTCGTGAGGCAGACGATGAAGTGGGAAATCACAGTGTTTCAGTGCTGGCTTTGCTCAGTCCAAGGGTATGTTGGCCTGATGACTGTGAGTCAAGTGAAACAAGTGTGGCAACACGACAAGAAAGATGACAAAACATAACACTCACCACTAGCACTCCATTAGTAATGATGGTTTCAGGAGGGCCTGAGCTAGGAAACAGAAAGAAAAATACATTTTTTAATAACTCAGTATAATTACAGTATAATTTATGAGACACACCCCTCTCCTGATTTTCCTCTTGCTTATTTTTGGCTGCATATTGGATTTGAAAGAGAAGTCCCAGGAGACTTGTGATACAAGTTTCCTCACTCAACTCTGTCAAGGCACAGTCGTCATCCTACCGGCTCATCCAGTCCTGGAGCTCAGGGGAAAAAAAAAAAAAAGGTACTGCAGGCCCAAACCATGCAGTGATTTTATGCTGAGCCCCAAGCTGAGGCTACAGATGGTTTCACGGAATCCAGTCTGTTAAAAATTGCAGTTTGTTGGAGGATGGGACAGAAAGGGCTCTAGATCAGAAATCCGGTGCGTTATTCCATGTTGGGCTTTGAAGGGAGGCGAACCTCCCTGCTGATCTTAAAGACAAATGTGTAACGAAACAGCAGTCCCAGTATTCTCGTCTTAAATAGTATTCATTACACTGGGCAAAGAAAAGGTTTTAGGGTGTTCTCCCTGTCTGCCTGAAGTTCGTGGGAGGTCATCCTGGCACGCACCAATTCGTCACACAGCTCATAGCACAGATTCCTCAGGAAACAGTGTTCATCATCAGCATCATCAAGGAATGATGTACACTGGACAATTAGGCTAGATTATTTCATGCCTCTGAATCGCTGTTTCTTTTTGCTGCAGATTATGTTGCATTTCACGTTTACTCACATATTATCCAATGCAAATCCCACCTCTAGCTCCTCTTGTCTCTGGAAAACAAAGAAAGAAAAATGTTTTTGGCACTAGTCTACTGGCAGTTCTCATAATGCAAGTTCTCACTCTCACAATGTAGGTATGCAAGCACTATTTGCGACTGGCAGAGCATGTAAAATAGAGGCCCCCACCGCCCCACATCTGTGTGTCTTGAGCCTCAAGATTCTTTATTGATAGGAAGTTTCTGGATGGCTGTGATAGCAGTTTTTAACAAGGAAAGTAGTTGGCTTGCCTGCTTCTGCTGGGACACAAGGGACAGAGCCAGGCAGAGGTGCTGTCTGCCAGCCAGAGAAAGAGGGTCTGTTGAGGGGAGCAGCCAAAGCCTTCTGGTGTAAGGAGTAGAAATGGTGACATGCAAAGCAGGTGTGGAAGAGGACAACCACTTCGTTTGGCAACATGCTGAGGGCACTGGGGCAGAGGTAAATCTGACATTAAGGCCTGGTCTATGGGGTGGTGGAGAAGAGTATAATCCCTAGGAGGAAGAAAGCACAGGAGAGAGGAAAACAAAGGTGGGGACAGAAGGGGTGATGAACAGAGAATTGAGATCACGCTGTAGGTTGCTTAGTTGCTCAAACTACCTATTGCATTAAAGACACCCAAAAGTTATTAATACAGGACAAAAAAAATTTACGAAGGCCTGAAGAGTATGAGCTCTTACTACTGTGGCTGTGCAAACGCAGTAATGAAAGGCTTGGATATGGCACCTGTAACCACCCAGACAGTAATGAGCTGGGTTACAACTAGCCAAATGTTTCTATTTTACCAAGGGCTACTGGAAGTCCACACACTGCTCCTCTGGTATTTTGTAGAGAAAGAAATGGTCAAATAAGACATTTCAAGGCAACGAACTGCAGAGTGGAGTTTGGGAGTGTGTATATAAGGTAATTAATCAATGGAATGGAGTATGACAGATGCACAAGAGACTGGGAGGGAACTGGAAAAGGAGAGGGATGGACAGAACATACCAGGAGGTGGGATGTGCGACTTTCAGAGCCTCCCTGGACATTCAAAATAGGAATATTTCTTGTTGCCGAGTGGAGTGGCATGACTTAGGCACCTTATTTAAACACCCATGCCACAGTTCATAATTAGCAACTAGTGTGGTTTGACACTTGGTTCTTATCACTGGGTTATTACTTCCTAATTACTAGGTTAAGTAACAAGTTTTGACAAAAAGCATCATGTACTGGTGTGGACACAGTCCTCGATCCTCGGTGGGGGCAGACTCAGCAAAGTGACAATTTTGCAAAGACACCTGAATTTTGTGAGCCTCTGTGGCCAATACCAAACCCTTCAGTGTGCCTACAGATCCAGGTGTGAAGAGGCTTTCCCATGTCAGAGTGAAAAACGACTCCCTTTCATGTGTCTGGGCAGTCCATACACAAGAAGTAAAAAAAGATTTTGCAAATAACATTTTAGACAGAAAAGCAGACAAACATGTTCTTTCCATCCTATTCCATTTCTTATTTCAGACCTCACCTGTGAATCACACTTGAAGTGCATGAAGACTTGCTCTCCCAGGGAAAGTTTGGCTATATCGAAGTACACCGTGAAGAGGTGGTCATCTTGAGTAGCCACGTCCTTATCATAGAGCGCTAGCTCCAGCACATTCTGGAAAGGGAAGGGAAGGACTTTAGAAGTGTGTCAGGTTTCATTCAAAGCAGGAGATCCTGGGGACAGCTGTTTTAGTCAGCTGTTGTGAGGAGTGGGAGGATGTAAAGAAAAAGAGCAGGAAAGGAAGGAGGCAGAGGGGAAATCAACCCCATGTAGGCATCTGCCTACAAGGAGGAATGAGAGGAAATCACAGACATCTCAAAGGTCGTATTCTACCTGTGGCTGAGAGAGATACTTGTCTTTCATGGCATGGAAAACTGTCATAAAACTATGTGTTATCCTCACATCTTTCTGCATCTTTCCTTGCCTCTTGAGAAAATTACTTATGTCCCCTTTACAAAAGGATAAAACCTGGCAGTTGCTCCCTAGGTCCTGGTTAACAGGGAAGTCCCAGCTCAGTACCTTGACCTGACTCTGGATCCTGAAGTAGAAGGTTTCATTCCAGACTGGATCTTTGCAATTCTTGATGGGTTTAGTCTGAAATTTGTCAGTTGAAGCAGTTGGCAGCCACAGGCTCACATAGCAGTCAGTCTGGCTTACTGTATGTTAAAAAACACGAACACAACTAAAATGAGGATTTGCCCTGGAAGAAAGAATGAATTGAACAACATAAAGCTTTGCTTGCAGAGAGACACACTGTGATAATGATGACATATTTGTCCAACATAAACATTACAATTTAGGTAATAGGAATGGAGAAAAAAGAAGAGGGACACGATTTTTCTCTGAATAAATATGATTAGAGATATAATAAATGCATTAAAACCAAAGGGGTTTCTCCTCCTTCTATGTCATCAGGCAATCAGTTTAGCCCAGGATAAAATAATTCAGTACAACCACAGCATCCTATGTCTGCAAGCGTTAAGGAAACACAGCGATAACTTCTATTTTAGCCAGACAGAAAGTTTTTTTAAAGCCCAAAACATAGGGGAAAAAATTGCTTCTTGATTTCTGCATAAGTAAAACTATAATCTTCTATTATATTTCAGTTGCAGGCCATCAGAAGTGAACCTACAAAATGTAACACCACCTAATGGTGTTTTATCTGTGAAAGCTGGTACACAGGGAATCAGGGTATGGTAATTTGGATTAGTTCGCCTTGAGAAAGCTTTGAGTACAAGCTAAATTTGAGATAAGGCTACTCCATTTTCAGTATTTGCTCCATTATCCCAATCTGTTTGTGTGGTATTTGCTACATAAATATACTCCAGAGGAAAATACAGGAGATCTTTCCACATATCTTGCTTTCAACAGACTGCAGAGCTTTCCCTGCTCCCTTTGGTGATGCAGAGAAATATGTGCAGTAGGTACAGCTGTGACCTTACAGAGTTACCTCTGCACAGAACAGGGCTTATGCAAAGAAAAGCGACATACTGTGTTCATTGCTGGAACCAGCATGCCAGTGAGAGGACTTTCTCCATCCATGGAAGAAATCTAGAAAGCACTTTTTCATGTAGCAAGACTAGCTAGCACCCCATGAAGGTTAAGGGGACCGTACAGAGCACTACAGATACTTACAGACATCTGCCTGGTGGATATTTCTTGCTCTTATGACTCTTACAGTCAGTAAGTAACACAGAGATGATTCTATCTGTGGGGGAAAAAAAGCCATACAAAAGACAGGAATGAATGCTAAAGGTAGATAACATATTTAGAAGATAGAAATGATCGTGAGAGAGAAATACCCAAATACCATTCACAGGGACATAACTGCCCCTCTTGGGGTGAGCTCACCTCCGACTTTTTCTTGTGAGAAGATTTTCTCTAGTTTTGAACCATGTAAACTCTGCATGGCTGGAGTTTCTTTGCACTGTTTTGGATAAGAAGTGCAAACTCGGTGTTTTACACATAAGAAACTCTTGTTTGTTCCCTTTGGCTTCCCTCTTTCATATTAGCCCATGTCTTTGACATTAAGGCCTCATGCTTGACTACTTAGTCTCTCATATTGCTGTTCTGGTCTCATGTCGGAGCCCAAACACAAGTCCATATTCCTTCTCCTTTTACCATAAAATAAACAAATGAATACCATTAATCTCCATTTCCACCTAACCTTTTATTTCTACAGTCACAGAAAGGGGGAAAAGACACAATATGTTGGAATATAAATCAGCAGGAAAATTTTGCTCCAAAAGTTCTAAAATGGAAAAGGCGCTTAGTGCAACTACAGGCCCACAGACAGATAGTGATACCTCCTGCTCACTCCATCTATACTGCAAAATGACTATAAAAAGACCATTGCCAGTCCTGAAGTGGCATTTGCATAACACTGACCTCAGTAGTCCCGCTGAGAAGGATGTGTAACACAGGTACTGCTGGAAAGGAGAGCAGGACTTTTGCTCTAGTTGGCCTGAGCAAAATAATTTGGTATGTACTGTGTTAATCACGTGCCATGCTTACTGTCCATAAATAGTGAAGTGTATTGATATTCATAGTCTCAATGGAATATATATGTCCATGTGATGTCTCTCATAATGTTTAACCTGAGTGTATTAATGCACGCAGCTGGGGCTAATGAATATATGTTGTTGAGATTGGGGGCAGTTAGCAAGTAGGCTAATGAAGAAACAGGTAAAATTAGCCTCCAGGTAACCAAAGCACCCCGTTCTAGGAAAAGGCACCAACGACACTTGTGCTGTTCAGCTGCACAGCAGGTAACCGTGTGTGCAAATCAAGGATGTCAAACCACTGCTAAGAGTGCAAAGAGTAGCTGTGGATAAGACCATCAAAGGCACTTGCATTTGTGTCTAAAAGCTAACTCCTGAGGCACAGAAATGAGGCAGGTACAGGTGGAAAGTGTTCGGTAATTACAGAGCCAGTAACTAGTGCTGCCAGTGGCTGGCTTTGGAGAAGGCACTTTCCTGGAAGGGCTCAACCCAGTTTCAGGGATCGGCTCCCCTGGAGCTACCTTCGTGGCTCATGGTGATCCCAAAGAGCCAGGGAAGGAGCGCAGATTCAACAAAGTACTCAGGCACATGGATGTGCCCTGTCATAACCAGGGAGCCTTGGCTTAGCCATCACGGAGGTATAAATAACAAATGGCCAAAATCCCATCAGCGGTGTGAGTTTTGCCTAAAAACTTTGAGAGGTTTGGTTTGTTCTTCTGAACCTGCCGTGATCCCTGCAGTGTAAAGAGTTGTGTTTTAGGGAGTATTTTCTCATCTTTGGGTTTTCCATTCAACTAATCAACAGAAAGGGGTGGCAATTCCTTAAACTGTAAGCACAACACTTGCTGCTCAGCAGCTTAACTCAGCTTGAAACAGAACAAAGGAGAGTTCCTAATTATTACTAAGTGGCCTCAAACTACAGAGAACAAGGTCAAAAAACTTTTTCACCACATCTGGTCCTCTCATTTCCTAGAGGAAAGATTTCATATAACGTGTCTGAAGTCTCCTGGAAAACTATTAGGTTTTTGTAGAGGTAAGAAAAAGGATTAATCCAGGAAATCAGGCATTGAAAATCCACTTCAAGATTGTGCCATACTCTTTGCAGGAGTAAGTGGCACGATTTCACAGCTATTACTACCTACACTGGCAGTAAATTTGCCCTTGTGCTTTAGTAAGACATACGTAGCAGAAAGCCTATTCCAACCCATCCTTTTAAAGATGTTAGTCTTGTTAAAACAGGGTTCATTTCGCATGTGCCAAGGATAGAAAACAGCACTAGGACTTTAACGTGAAGCAAGACTGCCTAAGTGAAGTGATCAAAATGATAAGCGGGATAGTGTTTCATGGAGGAAGCTGGATGGGTTATGGTAGCTAATTAGACTGTTTGGCAGATGTTGAACTTTATCTGTTCTCACCCAGGCTCCACCCAGCAGGAAAGTCTCCTTTACAGCTTTCTTTTGAAATTCTCTTTTGCAGTACCTTTGTAACAGGAGTCGACTGCTCCCCATCAGGATTCAGCCGCATAATTCCTTCTCTTAGCCGAGGGGTTTGAGTGATCAGCTCCTGCAACAAGAATTGCCGACATTACCCCTGGAAAAACCATCCCGTCTCTTCAAAGCAATCCTCCTAGGGAACTGAGAACTGCAGAACAGCAGTGGACGGGAGCCCATGGTCAGCGCGGGCCGAAGAGCCTTGGCAGGTACAGCTGTTTCCTGCTGTGCCCGGTGCCGCTGCCTGCGCCGTGCTTGTCCCAGTAAGCCTGAGCAGAGGTGTAGCAGCCACCAAAAGGTCCACCCTTTGCATGACACACGGGGAGGGAAGGCAGCTCCCGGCCCTGGCTGTTAAAGGAACGGCATATCTGTCTCCCGTAAACACACCCCGTCATTGATCTTTCACCTTGAAGCACATTTCCGTACTATTTAATACTTATTCTGAAGTTGCTTATATCACGTCTCTAAAATGAAAAAAGCCCCTAAATATACAAAATGCTCCCTTTGTAAATAAACTCTTACTCCCCAAGTAGTTTTCACTTCCTTCCTATGGTTTGCTGTCATTTTTTAGATTTCGATAATGAGTTCTTGAGGCACTGACTTTCTTCATCCCACACAGAGTCATTTATAGTCAATGGTAGGTCAAGAAAGTAGTACCACCTTTGCACTATGTGCAGCATAACCAGCTGAGATCCCTGATGCTTTGCTTTGCTCTGCACTCTTCTTACCTGAGACAAAATGCCATCTTGCTCCATTGTGGTCACTGTCACATACACGTCCAGTCTTATCTGTGGCAATGCAATTTCACATCTCCCAGCTTCCACAGACACCAATAGTTTAAATGTCTTATACACAGGTGAGCAACTGTTTTATAAACTGACTCAGAGCCCCACCTCTGCCTGATTTCTTAAACCTAGTTATTCCCCTCCCATTTTCTTATGCTAGGAGGGTGAATCCTGTGGTCAAATAAGTAGGAAAAAATACCTTTGCCTGTACGGTAGGTAGAAGTATGCTGTTTGAGTCACTTTGCCCAATACTGGCCAATGGCAGGTTTATAACTAATGGTAAGAGAAGTATGGCCTTTTATGTGAGCACTGAATTTTCCACTTAGCAAGACCTCAAAGCCTACAGAAATACATACTCTGCAATAAGATGCAGCAACAGCACATTAATTGGATTTAGGTTGTCTGTGACAGTAAGAAGATAGGATAAAACAGCTAATGAAAATAAAGGAACAACACTATTGCGCTCAAACTAAATTGGTTCTTGCAAAAGCCAGTTTAAGGCTTTCTGTACCACACATCGCTCCAATCCCGGGTCTAGGTGTGCAGAGCAGACACACTCATATGGTGGTTTGTATCTACTCAGCCTTGGTCCAGCAGGGCTGGGTCTCTCCTCAAGTTGTATCCTTTCCCCCTTCTTTCCTATGGCTCGTTATTATTATTTTTGTTTAGACGAAGAGTCCTGAAGCAATGAGTTTCCTTAGCTTAGCTCCACCCCCTGTGAATACTTCTGCACCACTTTCCAGCTCAGGCTGATTCTGGCTGTAATCTAGCTGCATTTAAGCACCTGTGCGTGACCCAATAGACCCTGCCAGCCAGAGGCAAAACTCAGCACCGGCTGCACACCAGCCTCCGCACCATCCTCGGCACACCTGCGAAGCCACCGCCACAGCACGACACCTGCACTGCCTCTGTGAGCACCCAACTGACCCCTGTGCCATCGAAACCGGCATGGGTCCCAACTCACTGGAACAGGATTAAAAAGGGCAGCCAAAAGCTGTTGTATCTTCCGCAGGTCATAACAAATTAAAATCTCCGGGGCAAGGGAATCCTTTGGCTTCCCTGCTCTCCTCGTACATTGTCTATGAGCACAAAGTTACCCATTCCCCGAGCGTTCTTGAGCTTACTGGTTAAATGTTGCTACCGGCCAGCACAGTTCCCCTTTGAGCATTCCCATGCAAAATAATATCAACAGTCATCACGGTCAACTTGGTAGAATAAATTTTTGCTGTAGGCTATGTTATTTCACAACACCAGGAAGAGTTGTGTCTACATACGTGGCATGTTTCCTCCGTGTGCCACCTGCAATGATGTAGCTTGATGAAATGCATTTTTCATTAGGTCATAGAAAACCCTTGGCAACATCGGCATCTTTCAGTCATAGTTAAAGGCAGTGCTTTATTACAACATCTCCTTGAAGGACTAAGCTATAAACCAGACTGTTCACCAGAACTGGGGCTCTGAGACTGTCACTCCCACAGTGCCAATGGCCAAAAACCTCTCATTTTCACAAATAACATTTGCAATCCACATCAGAGACAGCCCTTGTGGGAGGGAGGGACCATGGCTCGCTTTGTACCCCTGCAGTCTGTCTCTGAGACGTTCCTTTATCCACAATGCTCACAGCAAATATTTGGTATAATCTTATGCTCTTTGCAAAGATAACAACAAGTTTTGTTTTCCTGGAACAAGGAACACACTGTGAACCTGGAGCATATTACTGAAATGCCTGAATATGTGGAGCAAGGCAGAATATTCGTTTTGCGAACAAGCCTTTATTGTCTGGTATTGTATACAAGAAATATCTGCGTGTAAATAACATTTCATCAGAGCTGGAGGTGGCATGAGTTTATGGCCAAAACCTGTGTTTATTTTTTCACACCAGGGATTTCAGGTTCAAATGGAGGTAATTCCCAGGGTTAACATAGCACCGTATTTCTGATTATGACTGGTGAAACTACTATAGAACAAAAAAACCCAGCAGAAGTGCATATTTGTTTAAAATCTAAAGAGTTTCAAATGTTAATATTTATGCTCTGATCTTTAGGCTTGCAACATTAGGCTACAGTTGCACAAAAAAAGCAGGCTTTGGTTTGACATCATAAATGCCAAAAGTATCAGCAAAAGTCATTGTGAACCACTTTGTAAAAATAATTTGTCATTGTTTCTTGCCACAATGAAAATCCTCAGAGTGTCATTTTGCACCAAGCCAAACATGTTATTCGGCTGTAAATGAAACCTGTTATTTTCAGGTTGCGTTCCCTGGGCTGATGAGGTAGGTGGTCTATTAAAAAGAAGCTATGTTTCAAAACAAAGACGTTTTGTAAAATATTAACATGAAATGTTTCAACTTACCCAAGCATTTTCCCTGGTTTATTTTAGCCCCAGATTATGACATCTAGTTGAATGATTTTTTTTTTCACTGAATAGACTCTTTGTTCAAAATTTCCCCATTTGTCATTAGGACACAAAACTTATTAATAAAAAAAATGTATTTTTAGTTTTACTTGCTCCTGGAATGCAAAGCTTGTTATGGATTTATAATTTTTACAGCTCACCCTCAGCACTTTCAGCAGTCCAGAAAAGATATTTTCCATAAAAAGGAAAATGAACAAAGTTTAAAAATGCAAACCCACAACAAATGCTATTGGTGGATTTATGCTAGATCCCATGGAGGGTCTGTTCAGATTGTTTTAAGATGGTCTTAGTTGTTGCAGACTACTAACTCACTCCTGTTTATCTGCAGTTTGAACAGGCAGAACTAAACAAATCAGCATTTTTGTTGATGAGCGTATGTCCTAAACTGTTTAAACATTGAGTAAAACAACAAAGTTTTCATTGTCTAATAGAAGTAAAATATTTTCATTTCAAGCACTTTATAATTTAAGAAAGGAAGTTTAATATAAGAAGTAACTCAACTGGGAGAAAAAAAATCCAGGGTGTTTTATTTTGAAAGCGTCAAAATAAAATGTCGACTTTTTTATATACTGTCACAACAATCAAAACTGACAGAAATTCACAGGAAATTTTGATGTGCCCAAATTACACCTTTCACTTTAAAAAAATTTTTCCTTGAAAAACCTTACGCCCCTTCCTCCTAAGTTGTTCCTTCCCATCTACGTATGATTCATTCACAGCCCAAGAGAGCCCAGAAGGTGGATGCGATTCATGGGGCTGGCTGTGTGCCCACACTTGTCCCTCTTACATTTCCAACCTCTGCAGCTGCTCTTCAGGACACCTGCAAAACCGAGTTGACCCAGGGATCCAATACCAGCTTCCAGGCGTGTCTCAGGTTTTCTTCATTTTCCAGTGTTGGATGCACCTTGTGTTCCACGAAGAAGAATTGTGGGGAGCAGAAGTTTATACCCCTTTCTTACGGCCTGTAGGTATGTTGGCTGGGTTGCATTACTGTAGCACTGTGGTGGTAAAAAATGATTTTTCTATATGTCATACATTATAATAAGTTAGGCTTAAAATAACACTATTTCTTAAATCTAACAAGTATTTTAGTAAAGAGTGTTCTACAGACAACCTTAATTTAGGGAACAAAGCATATGTAAAAATTTCCCAGGCAATGTCTTTGCCTATAGAGGCCATTTCTTGGGAATGGAAAAAAACCCCAGCAAACCACTGAGCCACCTGGGCTAGTTTCTTTCTGTAGTGCAGAACGGCCAGTGTTCAAAAAGCTATGTCCCTTCTGTGTCCTAGAGCATGACAGAAGGTAGGGGCAGTTGGACAGGTGATTAGCACATGTTTCGCATCCTTCTTTGCATCGCTATCTGCAAGGCCTGCATAATCATCTGTGAGTTGTTCAGGATGTTGTATTCACTGAGGTTCAGCAGCCGGCGGTAATTCTCATCGGTATACCTGACCGAGAACATGCAGTAGGGGGAAAAGCGACTGGTCAAATCAAGTTGTCCTTCCTCCATCTCTGAGCAACAGCGCTTGACGCCTGGAGAGAAAGAGAAGTTGCTGCTGTGACATGGTGTTTATCTCAGTCAGTGACAAGCTGTCCACAGCAGCCCAAAGAGGGGGACTTTTCTCCGGAAGAAAATTCATAGGGTTTAAATGCATGAATAATGCAGGTCAGGTACCCCCCACCCCTAGGTCAAGAGAATGTTGGGTGCCTGAAATGATGAGGGCAGAAGGGAGAGGTGAGGGATGGCATTGTAATGGTCATCTACAGCTTACTCCTAAACATCCGTCTCATTAAAGCCATGGATCAGTCAAGGGTATCAGCCTGAAAGGGCACTCTGATAGCCACTGCAGGTGCACTGCAGGTCTTATCCTGAGCAGTTGGGACCTCTACGAACCCCGGCTGAGGGAGGCGAGTTGATAGTAACAGAATAGAATTCAAGTGAGAAAGGAATAACAGAAATATATGGAAACTTAAAGTTCCTGCAATCCTGAATGCAGTCTCAGGGGGCCTGCCAACCAGGATCCATCTCTGCCTTTCCATTTCTTGCATCTCCCCAACTCCACAAAAGCAGAATTTTAGACTTTACCTCCCTGCTACCAAGGAGCAAAGGAAATGCATCCTAGTAACTGGCAGTAAAGGAGAGGAATACAAAGCAGGTGGCCTGGCAGAAAAAGAATGACAGGCCCCAAGCACAGCACAGTGAGCAAAATGACCCCTGGGCTGATGCTGTACCAAAAGGAGACACAATGGTCTTGACATTGCAGGAGTTCAGCCTGAAAGCCAGGTTCTTGCTCCCACCCTGCTCATACATGACACTATGCCGCCTCAAGTGTAGAATGAAATCCCTGGACAACAGACAATATATGCAGGGGAAAATAATCTGAGACAGTTATACTTTTCCAGGAAAAAAATTTTACAATTAGCTAGCAACACTTTATGTCACAAATGGGAGAGACATGAAGGTAAACACCATCCGGAAGACAAGGGCTGTGTCTGTCCTCTTAGGGCCACAAGGATGACATGAATGAACATAGTAGCTTTGGCAGGGATGGGGAAAACAATTTTCATTAGCTAAAGTGCTCCACCATGAACCCAGCCAGCAAAGATAGCCAGCAGCAGAGAAAAAGGCTCTGTCTGAGTCAGGGAAGCAGGTAGTAGTGTCTTTTGTTTAATGCTTTGCCATCACTTGTAACTTACCAGGTGCTTTGTACTCTTGGAAGGTATCATTCACAAGCGGAAGAAAAATCACGATCGGACATCCTGGCAAATCTGAATCTTGGAATAGGTAGCACTCCTTCAGATTTTTCTTATCTTCATCAGTCAAAGAAATTTTGGGGAATGGGATTTTCTGCTCCGAGTAGTATTTGTACGCCTTATCTAGAGACTGGATTATCACAGAAATAGTCAGCATTGGAATTCTGTTTAGTTGTCTTAAAGCCCCCAAACTCTTATCTAGTATTAAGATTTAGTGACTCAGATCCATAGGGTGAGTTCCTTCTTATCAAGGGTTACTCTACACATAATTACCACACATAGTAACCAGAATGTTAATCAAAAGGTGTAAACACAATTTCAGAGTTAGAGAATCCAGGACTCTGCTTTTTAAAAAATGGAAGCAGTTTGCAGAAGTTTAAGGTAAAGCATGTCGTTTTAGTAAATGAAAGACCTGTGTTTAATGTATTGTATAGAATTAATTAGAAAAGAAAACCACAGCAAGAAAATGCTTAAGGTATCTTATTATGTGCTTGGAGGCCAGAAGATAAGACAGTTAAGTTTGAATGTGCAATTATGTCTCTGCCTGTGCAGGCACTATGGCCACCATGTTAATCAAGGTTGATATTTTACTGAGAAAGTCTGAAGTACTAGGCTATACTGTACTTTTTCCCTGAAATGTTTAATACGATATCATGTCCTACTATGTACTGTGTTATTTACTCTGCACCACCTAACATTGGACACTATCAAATAGGAAACAGTCTCTACTAAAGTGCTTAAAATTGCAGCAGCCTTTCTTCATAAAATTAATGTAGGCAATGTATGAGGCTGAAGTGAAACTTCATTACGTGTGTGTCTCATGCATCATATGGCTTATTAACAGCAGCACACGTGTTCTCATTCACAAAAAATAATTCCACTTAAGTGGGCCAAGATGCTTAATAGCAAATTTCTAACTAACCTCAGTTTCTGAGATATAAAGACCCAAATTTCTTTTCTGCAAGGCCTTATAGACAGCTAATTAACTTTATCTCCACAAAACTGGAGTTTCTGCAGGAAGGTGCTTGTCATTGAATTTTCCTAGTAGCATCTTATTTGTCAACCCAGGAATGATCTGCCTCTGACTATCCACTTTACCCCTTTTATATTGTAACGTAAGTCAGGAGAAATCACTTCTTCATCTTTATGCATATTGCTGTGCAGAGTCTGGAAACCTGCTTGGTTCAGCATAAAGCAGAAGAGGCTCTTCCCAGCATTCTGGAAGAGACCGTGCTGATGTCCTCTTGAATAATTCAACATGTTTATAAACCAGCAAGAGAGATTCCAGGAGTGGCAGGAAGAAATAGGAATGATATTAATCACTACAGCGAAAAAGGTAGGGGAATGCAGTAGTTAAAAACTGAACAGCTGAAATAACTAGCAGTTCTAGGTGCTACAGGCTGGACATCTACAAGCAAAAGGAGAGACAACACACAGTAACAACATCCTCCTCACCGATATATGAGATCCAGTAGTATAACTTAAATATATGATGACATCCACTTCCCTCTGTGGCCTTAAAAGTGGTGGACTGCTGGTATTGATGAAAAATCCAGCGTCTATCATGCCCAGGTGATCAGAATTTTGCATCAGCTGGTTGGGACGTGAGTCTAACACAGTGTCTAAAAGGAAAATATTTCTTGAAATAAGAAATGATCTGTAGGTATTTTGGCTGGAAAAAGAAATTCAAGGTGGAACTGACTGTCCCAGAGGCCTGGTTTAATTTAATTACCATACTACTGGGTTGTCAAATAGGTATGGGAAGGTCTGCAAAATGCCACCTAAGTTTCTGTTCTGAAAAATCTTCTATGTTGAGATTCCAGGCAATATATTCCAGTAACTTGTCATACTCATTAGTGCCAGTAAGCTACTTCTAATACTTAACCTAAATCTGCCTTGCTTCATTTCAATCATTGTTTCATCTTTTGTCCGCCATTGATTTGGAGAACAAAATATTCCCATCCCTTTTTACATTTGGATTTATGCCTCCCCCTCAGTCCCCTCTTCTTTGGACTCCAAAGCCCCATTCCCTTCCAGCTTTCTCTTGTAGGTCATATTTTCTGGGATATTCCAGTTGCATCTGAAGTCAGAGGCACAGTCTTGCCAAGTTAAGCTTTCTCCCATGTTCACTCTGCTCTTTGTTTCTTTAAATTTGGTTCTGTGGGCTGCAAGCCTACCCTTTCAGTCTGGACCACAGAGATCTCAGCTAAACCACATAAACACATGCTTACATTTAAAAACAGTCTTAAATACCTGGCAGCAGTGCAGTCTTAGTCTCTTCTCTCCATTCAAAAAAGAAATGTCCTTTCAGGAGATTTTTTTTTCCCCTGCCAAGCCTGACAGGGTTCTTTCCTAAATTCCCCACCCCAAAACCACCTGAAAATGACACCTGTTAAATATTAGTCTCCATTACCTTTCCATCGACAGAAGTGCTTGTTCTCCAGGTAGTTGTTATGCAGCTGGTAGCCCTTCAGGAAATTGTGGTGCTGGGCAACGGAGAAGCGATCAGTCAGTGCTCCCCGAAGGGCACTGGACAGGGGGCCAGGAGGAGTGTACATGCGAGTCCTCAGCTCGTGGGGTCTTGTCGGCAACACTGGGTCTTCATCTAGAGGAGGGGAGAAAGATTGGTGAACTGTTCGTTAATTGATGTTCATTTCTGGTTGTCCTGGTGTGCAGGAGATCTCAGGGGGTGTTCTGGGATGGTTCACTAAGCACACAAAAACTATTCTGAAGGAGAGGAGTGGCTGCTGGATAAAGCTCTGCTGATGGTCTTCAGCTTTGACCTGAAGTTCATCAGAAGCAGTCTTTAGTCCTGGAAAAGGGACACCTTAAGGGAACGAAGCAATTCAGAGAATGTCCTGTCAGGAAGTTACATATCCTCACAGGAAGATATCATGAAACAGAGGCAAGCATGGAGAAAATGGGGCTGAACCGTATGCTCCCACTCAGTCAGATGGGCAACAACAGGGCACCACGGGGTCTATTGCAACAGTGACAGCTTCTACCCTATAATCACCCATGGCTACATGAGCATATGCTTAATCAGTACAGTGAGAGCATCCCAGGAAAACCTGGGGCATACATTCGTATTTAGAAACTACAGGTAGTTTTCAGGGTGACTACGTGGCCACATATGTGGGTGAAAAGTAGAAACGGCACAAGGTGTGGTATTTTGAAATCACAACCTGCTTTGCTGGACCAAGTGGCTGACAATGCAGCAGGAGAGGCTTGGTGGTTTCCGTGATTGCACAGATGTATTTCTTTATTTTCGGGATGTCTGTAATTATAGTTACTATCATATTAAATGATTTAGCAATAAAACCATGGTTTCTGTATTGCTTCAGAAAATACCCTCTGGGCCTCATTTATCTTTGTGCCAAGATGAATCCAATGCAGCAATTACTGTACCGAGTAATAGAATACAAACCCAGGAAATATTGATTAACCAATTGATATTCAGGTTTATTCTCTGCACAGGCAGTAAAAATAACTTTATTCTCTGCCACTGGTTCTTGGTTCTGTATGGCTGAGTATGAATGGGCAATGTCAAAACACTTCCTGAGAAATGCATGACCCCTGTAAAAATTCCTCTTAAGGACAGAGCCTTTTAATCAGTAGGGTTTTAGTAACTTTGGTAATTACAGCAGCATTTCCCTGATTACCCTTTTCCTCTCAGTCTTTATGGTGGGAGGGGAAGTTGCTATCTCTTGGGAGGATCCTATGATGCTGGCTTCAACATAGTTGACAGGATGATGCCAAAAGGCATCCAGAAGACTAAGTGACCATAAGTGAAAGGCTTAACGATTTCTCACCAACTTCTTCTATTCTGTCTTGTGTCCATCTTGTCCAGAAGTCCTCTGAACTGTGGGATAGTCCCCATATTTGTAATAGGTTCACAGAAAATATACTGCTCCACATACCTGTAAAAGAAATTAGTGAACACAAGGACACATTCTAACAAGAAACTGCCTTTGTCCTTCTATTTTAACCTCCTGGATTAATTTTTGAATGGTCTTAATTCAAATATTTCTAAACTTTTGGGCTGTTAAATTCCTCTTAACTTTCTACGGCACTGGTTCAGGTCATGCTGCCATCAGTTCTGTGCCTAACCTACCGCATGGCTCTGACACACGGTAAAGAGAGAGGAGAATGGGAGAGAAGTAAAAGAAAAAAACCCACTCGCTTAAGAAGCGAAATAAGAGCCCACATAATGCAGACATCATAAAAACATCCTTTCCATCCCTGTCTTCCTTACTCCAGCTTCTTTTTCTGCACACACTTTAATCAGCTTTCATGTGCCCTGTATTATTTCACAGTGGGATGAACTGACTTTTCAGCCATTTGGTTTGTAAGAGAAGATCTCACCCTGCAGCATGTAAAGGCTCACAGACACAGTGGCCTCCTGCTCCACTGTGCACTCTTGTTTCCATCCAGGGCTGCCCCTCTCTGCCTCCCCACAGGGGCGCTGGTGGCTTTGTTGACAAAACACAATGCCACCATTTCATCTGCCACTGTAAATTTAAATATGTGTTCTAATTAGTCTACCACAATTGGATTTCTTCATTTTCAGTGGGGCACAAGATACCAGTACAGCATACACCAGTACAGTATGTAGAAAATTAATTTCCCAGTAGTGGACCAGGTAAAAAGGGCCAGCGCAAGAGGTATTATTTTAAAGATACTCCTTGGGATTATGGACTATTTAATATCACAGCATGTTTACTGAAACCAAGAAGCTTCTAAGCAGCAGGAGTGTAAGAAGACATGACTGAAATCGAACTCACACTGCTCTGTGTTCACCTGCCAGTGATTCTGACTCCTCGGTAAAGGGATATTATTACTTTTACAAACACCCATCAGTACAAGTCAGGGACTGACCAGAGAGATTCAGAGACCCTTCACTTCTGGTCTCATTTTTCATCCTGGGCAGCCTGTATCTTTAGTAGATGGAATTCTCTACATGGAGTTGAAGTTAAACCTCGCAGTGGAAGCACGGCTGCAGGTTTCCTGCTGTCTCAAAATTTTCTTAAGTTGGAGTGCATTCAGACACGAATTGGAAGAATAACCAAAGAAGTGGAAACTATTCCTTACAATGAAAGAATTAAGGAGCTTTATCTATTCCATCTATAGCACACAACGTTAAAAAGTTTGCGCATACCAAGACAGTGACAAGAAACTGAAGATGTGGGATTTTTTACTGTATTCTTTTGGACAAACTACCCCCCCCACCGCCATTTCCCAGCAGGTGATATCATAGCAGCATTCAGTACGTTAGACCAGAAACATCCACCCTTTGGTTAACAGCATTGCACCCCTCCAAAGTGCCTCCGTGCCAAGACAACGCAATACATCACCTTGAAGGTAGCAGATCCGGGATTCGGGGAGCTTTTTTAACAAGCGTCCCATGAAGAACTCGCTTCCGAAATGCTCTGTGCGAATGAACGCGCCATACTTCAGAAGTCCCACCTCGTAGGGGGTGAACTCCACCCACTCTGCAATACAGCCACAACGGGACACTTAGAGGGCTCTCAGCCGGGTGTGGAGAGAGGGGCACGCATTGGTCTGACCTCTGTTTGCTACGCTGCCTTGGCAAAGCCTTGCTTATACGTGACCTCCTGCGGGGCCAGGCAGCTGAGCTCAGACGCTGTGACGATGGGGAGGCAGGAGCAGTTACGCTGCTCATGGCGGCGCTGCCGGTGGCACAAGCACGGCAAGGCTCCAGCTCGTACACGCCCCATATGCACGCACCAGTCCAGGGTTCTCCCGCGTGTGCAAGGTTTCACTCTGCCCTTGCGTATGCCACATCTAGGTGAAAATACTTCCACGGTTATCGATACAGATAATTTAACTTCCCTTGGATAAATTGGTTATGTACAAAGACAGGTACTCTGCTCTTCAGAAGGGAGGTTTTTTGTAAGAGGCCAATTACACTCTGTATGTGTGCTACTAAGGAAGACAGAACTAGTCTTTGACTTTCTCGTATATCGTCTCCAAGTGAAGTGCAGTTTTCTGATATAACTGCAGTGTGAGCAAAGACTGGGACAGAAAGATTATGGACTGTAATTTCCTTTTCACTCAGAAGTGGTTCATCTTTTCACCTCAACCATAAAAAATTTGATCTGAATTTCTTCTCCGCCTCTTCTCCTCCTCCAGCTGCTTCTCCTCGTGGAAAAAAAATAACCAAAACAATGAGCAAAGCAAAAGATTCAGTTGGGAGTAGGTTGGATGCTTTCCCAAACTTTATCATAACTATGTGGTCTTTCTTCATATTGAAACTATAACAGGGCATTGACAAAAAGCAGTATTTAATTCTCGGAAAATTCCAGTACTTCTTAATTCTAGGTGGATCAGATAATATTTCAAAAATGGCCTTTCTGGCAGGATTTTGACTGTGTATGTCTAGACAGTGAAATGCTGATCTCAAAAAGCTCTTGTATTAAAACTGTAAGGCATGGCGGTAATGGCTATTTCTCCAAAAAGCAAGTAACACACCAGGACTGTTTTCTCCAAGTGCTGCCCGGTAGAGAAGAGTGAATCACAGGAATTCAGCTGCCAGTTTTAGCCCCACAGGATCTGAAACATCATCCTTACCTTTGAAATCATTGGTGCTGTAGCTGTCCCGGACACTGACCGACACATAGATGGGCAGTGGGTTCTGGCCGTCACACAGTGCTTCTTGCTGCTCTGAAAGTTTGTGGGGGTCTTTCTGGTTTTGAAGAAAAACAGTTTTGTGAGAAGAGATGGAAACAATGCATGGTCGATGGCCCCAGTGCTGGAGGAGCCGGGTGGCTCTGCCCCCAGCGTGCAGGACATGCCATGGCAGGTCCATTGCACAGAGTATTGGAGGCACCCACCCACCGGTGACAAACCAGTCTCCCAGGGTCCAGCCTGACTTTGTGCACGGGTTCACAAAAAGATGCAGAGAGGGAAAACTACTTCTGCATACATGTCTGTACGTACTAGAAAGCACTGCCCTGGCAAGAAGGAGAAAGGGCAAGCTGCCCCTTAGGATGAGGAGCGTAGTGAGCAGTCCTTGCTCTCCTGGGGCTGAAGGAAGCCATTGAGCATGTCGGCATCGAGTTTCCTTTCTTAGTACACAACAGCTATCACAGTCCAGTGTTGCAAGGGGACTGGAATTTGGTAGCAAATTATTTGCATCCCACCCAGCTTCCCTTCTTTTGTGGAAAAGCATATTCTCATTGAAGAGGTTTGTAAAAACCACAAATTCTCATGAACTGCTGACAAATTTAAGAGCAGCTAGTTCTGACAGATTAGAGAGAGGTTAATGGTTACATAGCAATAGTCAGCACTGCTCAAGGGAAAGATGTTTGTCTAGATTGTGAGGGGGACCTCATCCAGGTGATATTAAAAGAGAGGCACCTATTCAGCTTATACCTTTGTTTAGTATTCCTCTCTGTATGTATTTATTTTCTGTTTACATATATATAATAGTATATATGTACTTATATAAAAATAAATAAATAAACCCAAATGAAAGGCTGAATGACTGCAGCATTTCTGATCTTACTGGAGGACACTTCTGTTGAATCCTCAACCACTCATCCCTTCCTGCTTGGCAAGTGCCAAAGCACACATCCTTGAACTGTGGTCCAGCTGGAGAGAAGAGGGAGTGGACTGCTGTACTGTAGGGGTAGAAACCACTTCAAATAATAGAAAAGCAACTTTGTTATTGCTTGTAAAAATTAATATCACTTAAACCAGCTACTGTCTGAGCAGTCCTTCTCAGCAAAAGTAAAATATGCACTTGCCTTTAGTGTACCTGCAGATCAAGTTACCTGCCAGTGGATGCAAATCACCAAGCACTCTAGCTGTTTCATGCTTGCTTCAGATAGTTTTCACACTGTTGAGATTACTCTGCTTTGCATCTTGAACAACTTTTGCATGCATAATCTGCATCTTAGGCAGACTGCCCGAGATTGCCTCCACTTCTATTTAAATACCAGCCAGAGTTCAAATGGCTGCATCCACAACCTAATTTATTAACATATAGGATGCATTTCTCCCTAGGCAGACTCTTAAAGGAAATTAAAAAATCTGAGAGTTTGTTGACATGGAGAACTCCACTCTATTTTGAGGGACGTTCTCTCAAATGATGGGCTAGTTTCCTCTCCATTCACTAAGAGAAAAATACATGGTTCTCTAAGAAATGGAATATACATCATACCCCATCATTTAGTAAGTACTCAATCATGAGCCCCCAAAGATCTATAAATGACGTCCTGTATCCCTCTTCTTTCCGCTGACAAAGCTGCTTGTTGTAGTACTTCATGCGATCCATAGAGAAACAGCCCATCTTGCATTTGGTTGCTTGTTTCTGGGCTTCACCAATATGCGAGTCTAGGTCCTTCTGTGACCAGTAGGCATCTCTGTATAAGTTGGCCATGGTCCTGGAGAAAGATAATACAGACAGCAAAAGTCAAAAGGAGCACAAAAAGATTTGAAATTTTGTGCCTTTGGGGGCAGAGGTTTACATTTAGGGATGCACTTCTGCTCATACATACTCTCGTTCTGCTGCTCCCTCCAGCAGCGTGAACACTCCAGAGTTTCTATGACTGTTTTAAAGATGGCCCTGAAGGATAAGGGGTTTTTAATATGTTCTTTTCTTTTTTTTTTTTTTTTTAAACAGAACTGGCAGCAGCTTAAGAGATAAAATTGCCAGGCGTGAACATAGGTACAATTCTGAAGCACAAATTGAGCAGAAAATTATCATAAATTTTCTTTGCTTTTTTTTTTTTTTCTAGAACCACAAATCAGTTCACACCAGCTGCTGTCTCTTGGCTTTGTATCACTTACTGTTAATCTTATGGTATCACTATGCTTTATTTTAACGCCATCGTCTATTTTACCAACATTCCCTATGTAGGACCATCAGGTGTTCGGCAGTTGTACGTCCTGTGAGCAGGGAATAATGCTGCCCAGGGGAACTTAGTCCTTTCCCAAACTGACACGTTGCAGGGGTAAGTGTGCACTGTCCTGCAGTTTTCTTTGTGTGACCAGTTAGAAAGCAGAGCCAATCTCAGAAGTTACTGGGAACAACAACTGGGACATCAGCGGAGAGAGGAAGAGACATGATGCTATGGGCATCCACAGTTACATCCACAATAACTACTTAGAAACCATTTTGACAGGTGTAATTGTCATATACATATTTAACTGCTGCAAATGTGGAATTGAAAAGCACAGTAAAGAATTGCTAATAAAAAATCGGCGCATCAGATCAAGCTAATATTTAATGGCCTGTTACTGAGAAACATTTTGTTTCTATGATGTTTGAAGAAAACCTCCTGATCTTGTCTGCTTTCAGAAGCTCCCCTCTGCAGCGACATCACCCTCAAAAGGCCCGGTCAAGCCTCCTGCACAAGCTGGCTTACCACGTGGTGCCGGACAGCCCGCTGATGTATGTTACACAGTCCAGGAGATTTAATTTCTTGAGTCCCATGAGGCTGCCGTATAGTCCTGTCATTGACTTCAGTCCTCCGCCTGTTGTGATGATAGCCACAACGGGGACCTGTTGGGCAGAGGAGGATGGGACATTCACACCAACAGCGTTCAACATCGCATCCCAGACTGCAATGGGATCTAGCCACCACACCCAGCCCAGATCCTGATCTAAGAGCTCGGGTCCCTTTTCAGAAGGAAAGGCTCCAAAGCCAAGCAATGACTGCTACTGCTGCTTCCCTTTGGATAAACATGGGTTCAGAGATTAACCCAAACCTGGGTTCTTGCCCATCTCTAGGGCAAATAGGGGCACAGATGATGAACAAGAAGAAACCTTTCTGTGGAGGAAACAATGTATTTTCTCTACACGTCCTACTCCTTTGCCACTTTTTTCTTCTTTCACACATCTACTACTACTGTATGAAAATCCACATACCAACCCCATGAAGAAATACACCCAGTTCACAGCCAGTGTTGTTAAGCTACCCTCATCAATGCTGTTATGCTTCAGTATCGTGAAGTTACTTTGAAGTAAATTATATTTATTTTAAGGAATTTCAAAACTGCAAGAAAGGGAAGATATTATAAGAAGCACTCAGAGATGTTTATCCTGAACTCTCACAAAGTGACAAAATTTGAACAAGGGAAGAAATCTTTGCTATGTAATGTATTTAATCTGCATACAGTATTTCTGAACCAAGCCAGTTACAGCATAGGATGGCAGAGATGAACACACCTCAAATCTGACAAATTCCAAATTGACAGTCGTGAAGGACACAATTACTGCAACTAGTGTTTCTTGCAATAACAAACCTTGGCAGCAGAAGCAAATGTACTTAAGACACATGGACAAGCTGGTACCCGCACAACAGATACATGTGGCCCATTTTGCTGACCGCTCATCTAGAAGAGTACATGAAGGCACTAGAAATTCAAGATCTACCTCCCCAACACACACGTACTTCATGATCCTGCAGATCCTGTTGTAGGTGAAAAACATTTTTCAGGGCACTTGCTACATATCTCTTTCTTTTCCCCAGGAAAGCCATCTCCTCTGAACATAAGTCAAACCCAAAGCGCATGTCCAGGTCTTGGTGGCATGAACAATTACTAAGATAAAAACAGGCACATATTTTACATATTAACACACCCATATCGATCTTAGGACTTCGATCAAAGATAATTTACAGCACCCTTCCCTTCAAACACGGTGATGCAAAGTGACAGGAACAAGAATATTCTGACTATTTTAAAAGTAAGAAAACTTATTTCAGTTAGTAAGCTTAACCATGCTCCTACTAATTGATGAAGAAACAATGTACAGTATTTACAAATGAAACAAAACATTCAAATGAATATTCTAAAACTAAAAGAATTACAAGTTTAGAAAATCTGTGCAAATGGTCCAAAGTGTGTGTATTTTTTCCTATTTCATAGGCTATTTTCTCATTCTAAATCTAAAATAAAACCTGATTTTCAAATGTTGAGGGTTCCAAGGTGAAGGAAAATTCTCGTGTTGAGGAACTCGAGTGGGAACGCATCCCCCTCTAGCGGTGAGCATCGCTGGGGAGGAAACCCCTCCACCCACCTGCCGGGCACGGGTGGCCGGGTAACCCTGCTCGCTGGAGGCATGACCTTGGTGACATCCAGCCCCTGGATGGATGGAGATGGGTCACTGAGTTTAGTGGGGCAGGATTTCACCCCCACTGCTCTGATCTGCCTGCACTTGCACAAGCCGTCTCACAGGTCAACGCTGGCAGTTGTATTTCACGTCAACCTTGACTCAAAAGTTGTAAACCATAATATTCCTCAGAGGAAGAATTCATCTGCATCAGTTTTGAAATTTAGTAAGACATTCCTTAAAACTCCACTGTCGTAGCTTATTACCCCGGGCTTTTGTGCTCTTCCGCTCACTAACCTCCTCCCTCCTCTCTCTTCTTGCCCCGTGCCTACAAGACTTCAATGGGCAAGAGATCTGGCATGGTGTCTTCAGGCCAGAGCTACCCGTGGACTCCTTGGCTGGCCAGCTAGCCCTGGCCAGGCATTGTAAAATGGCAGGGGTTTGCTTTTTCTTTCAGTGACAGAAGTTCTCTCTTCTACTGGGTCCATAATTTCAATGAAACTAGTAATTAAATTTATTTAGGAGATTTCTCCACCGTCAGATTTGGATAAAATCAGCCAAATTATTACAACTGTATTTGTAAATGAAGACATGCAAGGGAAATTGAGTTAGGTGGAGCTGCAAAAGCCAGTTTTCATTGTAAATCAAGATACAAACTACTTTTAAAGTTCTCTGGAAGTAAAATAAGTAAGAGGGAAGCATTTTTCCTATCCTGGAATAACACTGGGTTTCCTGTTGTCATTGATCACTAGCCTTTCTGAAATGAATGATAGAAAGCTCTGTTTGAATTCAAAATTAAGTTATTTTTCCCTTTTATTTCCTCATCAGACACACACACAAAAAGATCAGTTTGCTCAGTTCTGTATGTTACATATAGCTACGGATAACATGAAACCTCTTCATGTTTACTGATGAGTATTAAAGAGCATGTCTATAAATGTCAAATCACTAGCCACATTGTCTACCTTAATTTCTACTCAATATACAGTATAACTGGACTTAACAGAATACAAAGTTATTGCTACTGTGTATTGCCAGTTAAGAAAAAAAAAATGTTCATAAATTCTGATCAAGTTTAATGTTTACTCCTGTCTATTCTGCTTTTTTAGTCAGCTTTGTTCTTTTTGTGAATTTCAGAGACTGACGTTGATCAAAAATAATATTCTGTGGTCAGAAGGGAAGGGATAATGCTAAAATAAATACATGTTTATCAACATTTATTGATTAAAGCCAAATATTCCTAAGGCTAATTATGTATCTTATACTGTGCATGTATTTTATGTTTTATTAAAAGCACATTCTAGTTTTCAGACTAAGAATGCCAGCTTCTGTAATTTCCATGTGGCTAAAACAATATCTAAATCAATAACCCAAGTCTTTAGGAACAGAAGAAGATCTCTTACCAGCTTTGTGCTGTCACATTCAAGTCAAATCTTTTCTCCTGGAAAACAAGAATGTGTACTATATTTTTTTAATTTTCATTTTAAAATTTCTTTTCTCCCTTTCTGTCTTGGGGTCAGAGCTTGATTTAGACCCCAGCAAGTTCTAGCAATCACAAAGTTAAATGTCTGAGATCTCGGCATATATTTCCAAAAGCATTCACTTTTCCTTAGTAGAACATCCCTACCAACAGATCCCAAATGCTTCCAGGTTGCAGAAACCATTAACAATCTTGGTATAGGAGGTTCCTGAGACTCATGCAGTAGGTCCCATTTCCCGTGTTATTCACAGGCTTTCTGCAGCATCCTGAAATATCATTTTTTTGTACGTTTCCCGTTCTTTATGCTCTAAAACACAGCAGGTCTTTGACATCCTGGCCACATTCTCACAGTGAAGAGATTGCAAGTCTGTATTTGCTTCTGCCAAGACTTCATCCTGTCTTAAAATTGTTATTGCAACCTTCATATTAACTGACAAAAAGTGCTCTGTTCTGAAAGGATGTTTTAATGGCCCTGGAATCCGATGTTCTCCTACTTCTTCACAACATAACAATTAATATTTGGATAAGATTGTCCCTAATAATCTGGACTTCTGTAGATGTTTCTTGGCAGAAACACATTTTTTTATAGTAAGGATCTTTTTCTTCTATTAATTTCATTCAAAATTATACAGCACATACATCTATTTCAAGCAATATTCTCATTACATTCTTTAAAATCCATATGCTTTGTCTAATAGTTCCAATGTATTTCAATATATTGTCCTTTGAAGCACATGGTTCACTAAGGGCAGGTTTATTGACTTTTTCCTAGCTTGTGTCCAAGGAGCAACTTTCAGTTTGGAGCCTAAGCAAAGGAGGGGTCAGTGAGTCTTTGGGTAAACAGGGAGAGATGTACCGAAGGAATCACCACATTTCTGACATCCTTGTTGGTCTCTGAATCCACTACTGGCACATAACAGAGACTAATGGAAGCACAACCTGCTTCTGTGGACAAAACAGCTGGAGAAACAAAGCTCCTGTTTGTTCAAGGTCTGAGAAAAAATCAGAACATTTCTGACCCTCTTAGCAGCCAACTGGGACAATATTATGGGGAATGGTTTCTACCTGAGTGACATTTTACTCCTAACAGCTGGAAGCGATGCTCACCTCTGCAATGGTCGTTCTCCTTCCCATGGGCAGTGAATTCAGCATCACGACAGGGGAGCCCGTCTCCGTACTGTACCTACAGGTCCACTGGGAAAACAACATGCTTTAGGACAAGAACAGTAATGGGTTTACCCTCTCCCCCTCCTGCCACTCTCTGGAGGGGCACTCATGGTCAGTTCATCATTCAGGTCACTTCCAACATACAGGGTGGTAGTGCCTCTTCTTCGGCAACATGACGTCCAGCGTTGGCTCCGCATACTTGATGTAGTGGAACTTGGTGGGACCCGATGGGCTGGCCACTCCGTCGGGGCCCAGCGTAATATCCTGCGTCCCCTCAAAGGAGCCCTTCACAGTGAGGGAAAGCTCCTTCTCTAAAAAAGGAAAAAAAAGGCCGTGAGAAACATCACTATGATTTAACCAGAAAATTGCGCTGGCTTGATTAAAGGTGGGGTGCAGGTAGCAGAGCTGTGGAGTTTGGACCACAGCTTTGTCTAGTGAAAAGTGCTCTGAAGGGAGTACTGTCAGCAAAGGGAAGGGAGCAAAGCAGATGCTATTTTCATAGAAAGGGTGCTCTGAATGTTCTCAATGTTATATAGAGCTGGGATTTCAACTTTAATGCAGGTCTAATAGACTTTATTTACATATACTTAAGGGAGTACAAGATGCAGTCATTGAAATCAATAACAACCTAATGTGTTTACCTGGTGCTAACTGCACTGAATACTGTAAATACTATTTATTCCACTAATACATTATATGAAAGGGGCATCCTCTCATCAGTAAGCATGCAATTATTGGTAAATAGGTAAGAAAGAAATAACCCTACTTGATTTTTGCTGCATCTTCTCCGCCACTTCTACTTCCAAACAGCAAAGTTCACGACACTGTAAAAGAGAACAAGAATCTGTGAGAAATATCATCACACCTCAACCTCGTTACGGGGAGCTGTGAATCACTCAGCTTTTGGACATGTCTAGTTCCCTGAAGTGCCTAATTCCCTGGCATTTCTGTGCTTTTGCCCAGCAGCCACTGACTAAGAAAATGAAAAGCTTTGGAGGGAGTTGTAGAGCATCCTCCTGTGACAATGACATACGACTGGGCACAGTAAGAGGAAGATACAAAGGAAGAAAATCAGGAGCATTTGCAGGATAGTAGCATAGATATAAAGGGTTAAACTGGGAAAAACATAAATGAAAGACACATTGCTGAGACATCAAGAGTCAGTAGTAGAAAGGGTTTTCTGAAGAAGCATTGCTTTAATGTTTTGGGTTGGGTTTTTTTACGGCGCTCACTCTTCTTTCACATAATGTAATTACGATAGGTCAATACTTAGTGTTGAGCTTACCCACCGGGCATGGCTCATCTCCCAGGGGAGGAAAGGGCTGGGTAGGTTATTAGCAAGTGGCTTCACAGTCTTTTTATCACTGTGCTTTGATAGATAGCAGTACATTTTTTGAAGGAATACTGATACCAGAGGAAAGCTCTCTGTGTGCACGTGTGTGTGTGGTGTGTCGAAATACAGGACAAATGGGAAATAATAGGATATCACCAATGAACAGGGCAAAAATATATCCCATTCTCAAAGTATCTAAATACAAAAGAGGGAAGAAAGAGAAATAACTGGCCTACTGGCTTGTCTAACCCCCACCCTTCCTTCCCCTTTATATTAATGAAACACTTATAGAAAATTTCTTGGGAAAAAGACACATACCACCAGGACTCCATTGGTAGCAATGGCTTCATGAGGACCAGAACTGGGAAACAAAATGAAAAACAAGGATTTTTTTAGATCAAACAAATGCCTACTCATCCCTGCCCAGGGTGTTGCCTTTTCTCCCCATTTAGAAGAAGGATGGCCAGAGGGACCCCAGCAGGTATGTAACACACTCCTTTCCATGGTTGCTTGGACTAAGCACTGCTCTGAGGTGACTTGCCTCTGTACCAAAGCTGAGCAATGTGTATCATGGCTACTTTTTTGCAGTGCAATCTCGTGATCATCTAAAATGGAATCTGCGGCTGGGCAGTCAAATTCTTCTCCTCACTGTAACATGTAAAGTACACGTACTTCAGCGGTAACATGCTAATATGCCAGCATATCCCTGTGGGAAGCCCAGTTCCATGTATTTGATGGTATGCAAATACAATCAAAGGGGCGCAGGGCGGTGGGTACCAGCTACATGGGAAAAAAAAAGCTTTCCAGATCATTCAGGTGAAGTCAGGAGATGGTGTGGAGTGACTTGAATTCTGGTCTTGGCTCCCCACTAGTTCGAGGGCTCACCTTAGGCCGGTCACTTTATTTCTGCCATGCCTTATTTACCTTGTGACAACACAGAGACAAAAATACTGATTCACGTGGATGGCAGGCTGACCATGCTGGAGGAAAAGCCCTGCACATTGTCATTGTGTTTGAGAGAAAGAAAATAGAATTACTAGGACCAAAACATTGTTGCAAGGGAAAATCGAAGGAGTCAGAGATACACTAGAAACCTAACCAGGATGGTTCAACATTAAGAGTCTGTCGAATGCATAAGCTGAAACAGGCATGGAAAGATTGATAGACATGCATGCACACACAAGCTCATGCACACACACTCAGAAAGTCTTCTGAAATGTCCCTAGGTAGACAAATCCAACATTGTGGGTAGAAGAGACAATGCTGGGAGGTGCGTCTTTGAAAGCAACTAAACTACAGAACAAGATGATTGGAGGTATCAGCAGGGTGTCTGAGACTGCAGTAATGATGCAGGAGAAGTCTGGCACTTTTTTTACAGAAATTCCACAAAGCATGACTTCTAATGCTATGTCTTTGTTTTAGCATTTAATGATTTTTGCATTTTTAAAATAATCTGTATATCACTTACGCGGCTTCCAATTTGAATTCAACCTCTAGCTCCTCCTTGGCCTGAAAGCAAGAACAAGAAATTAAATGAAGTAGCTACACAGTGCTTTCTCCCTTGTCTAAACCCAGGTCCCTGGTATGCAATATTGAAGTTGCAATGCACAGCCTGTGATAAACATTTCAGACTGGAAGGTCTGAAATACCATTTCAAACCAGATAGTTTAACAATTCCTTCCTCACCTCCTTCCTTCTTCAAGGTATCATCAAAACAACCTGTACTTCTATCTCTTAGTCTGAAGCTGCTGCAGAAAGACAATTTGCAACTTGCTCTTTCTTCTGAATTCTACCTTTTTCTCCTAATTATTCCTGGCACTGTCCTGACATGACTTACTGTCCTTGCTATTAGCTTGGAAGTTAAAGATAGTTTCCACCCATCACTTTAACATAATAAACAGAGACTGGTATTATTGAGTGATTCAGAATTACAGTTATGCAACCCCCTGTAAGGCAGTGTTGATATGTATGAGCTAGCTGTGAGTGACCTAGTTTGGGTACCAGAAGCAATCTGCCTATGGTAGCAAGAAGTTGCATGCGAGAGAGATATTTCACTGATCTCATCCACAGATTTCAAAGGGAATCAAGACTCTTTTTCCCATTTTATAGATGGGAAACTGAGAAACAGGGTATATCAGTCATTCAGAGCTCCAAAACTGCACTAATTCTGATAGACGAGTCAGCAGGCTCAGCCCTACCCGAGGTATCACTGCAGAGGACAATGCTGGGATACACACAGGGGCAACTTCAGCTTTGCCTTTGGGGTGAAAGTAGATACAATCAAAGGGACAGGGGTTAGTGGCTATGAATTACATGGAAGAAAAATAATTACAAATTATTCACCCTGCAATGGCTGTGCAGCCTCGGTGTTGCTCAGAGATAGTTCACAGTCTGATCCCTCCCCTACCTACTGCACTGTTTCAGTCATATGCTCATTAATAATTTATAAAAATACTGGGAGGAAGGGCTCAGGCTCTCAAATCCATATTTTTTTCCACATTTTTTGTGTTTATATTTTGAATGGCAATTCATGTACCCATTATTGGGATAAGTCATCCATGGCGGATTCAGAAATCTCACCCCAAGATTTTGAAAGTGTTGTATAACTCTCCACTGGTTTCTTAGTTGCTTTATTTTTTGCTCTCACCTTCGGGCTGGGCTTAAAATACAGGAGCACTGTTCTTTCAATTGGAAGTTTAGCGGTATCAAAGAGCGCACAGAGGAGATGGTCATCTGGAGTAGCAAAATCCTCATCATACACTGTCAGCTCCAGCACGTTCTGGAAAAAGAGGGAGAAGGGTTTTTTATAGTTTCTGCAGTCTGGACATCATTAGCTCTAGGGAAGAAGGAGTGTTGGGGATGTGCTTGAGAAGAAAAGTGGAGAAATGAAGTATCATGCCCCTTTGAAAAAACATACTGTAAATTAAATATTCATTCTTCCCTGATTCAGTTTAACTGCTGTAACATGAGTAATACATTGGCTATACCTACACAACAGCTTAGTTAACTCCCAAATTCTGTATCCACCTTGCACTGATTCATATGAGTCTCTAGTTTCCCTAAAACTTCAACACTGAGCTCAGTTTCTGGCCCTCCTAAACAGCACCATTGAACAGCATGGGAACTCAGTCATCTCTGCTGTTGAACAACTTGAACAGGCCCTTATCATGTGCCATCTCTTAAAACAATTCCTGGGCACAGTTCAGGAGATAGATAGGACCCACCACACACAAAATCTTCAGGCTGCTTCAAGCAGACAACTTTGGCTCCTTACCTTGACCTGACTCTGGATCCTGAAGTAGAAGGTTTCATTCCACACAGGATTGTTGGAGTTTCTCACAGTTTTAGTGCGGGACTTTTCACGTGTCGCAGTCGGCAGCCACAACGATACGTAGCAATCAGCCTGGCTTACTGGGTAGGGAAAGAGACAGACCAATTGTTCATGTGGCAAAGTCAGTGGTGCTGCATGACACTGGAAAAGTTACTGCGTGGTAACAACAGCAAGTATGAGTTATTTAAAGACAGAAGTGCCTGATGTAATGTAGCTCTTTCCAAGATATCCTTCTGAGAGGGAAAAAGCACATATCATAAGATGACCTAGAACAGGAGGTGGTTTCTGTTGTTTCTTGCATGAGTTACAGAAAACAGCGATGTTGTGTATAAAAGAAGAGAGAACTTCCTCTTCTAGTCAGCCACTTTCTTCAGTTTCTCAACGAACAAGCTTTCCTGTGCTCATGTGTGCATGCACACACACACTAACCTTCAGCTGCTGTCTGATGAGAGGGGCCTGGGAACCTCCTCCACGTTTTGAGAACAACCGTAAAAAGTCTCCCTCTCTGCCTTGCCTTCACTGTTTTTCATGGTGAGGGTTTGTGAAAGCAGCTGCAGAACTACCCCTGTTGTAGGAGGCAGCAGAAGCTTCCTCCAGAAGGAGCTCATTGAATTAGACATTGGTTCTTAACTAAGTGCCACCTTCAGGAAGAGCGGGACCAAGTCTCTCTCCAGAAATGCACTGGGAGAAGGTTAGTGAAGAATAGTCCATCCCATTTCTCAAAGGCACGTAAATTAAAGTATATCTCAAACAGCTACAGCCAAAAATGCAATGTACTGTGTGCCTGGGGAATGCAATGTTTCTTCATGAAGGTTACACAAAATACTTCAGCACCTTGAAACTCTCTCTTACACAGTTCTTAACAATAAAATGATCAGATATCACGTACTGCAAAAGGTAACTAACAAAGCTGGTGAAAGTGCTGGAAGGCATGTCCTGTGAGGAGCGGCTGAGGACTTTGGGCTTCTCTAGTTTGGAGAAAAGGAGGCTGAGAGGTGACCTCATTGCTCTCTACAGCTTCCTGAGGAGGGGAAGTGGGGAGGGAGGTGCTGAGCTCTTCTCCCTGGTATCCAGTGGACACGTGGGAACAGTTCAGAGCTGCACCAGGGGAGGTTTAGACTGGACACGAGGAAGCATTTCTTTACCGAGAGGGTGGTCAAACACTGGAACAGTCTTCCTAGAGAGGTGGTCAATGCCCCAAGCCTGTCAGTGTTTAAGAGGCATTTGGATAATGCCCTTAATAACATGTTTTAACTTGGTCAGCCCTGAACTGGTCAGGCAGTGGGATTAGATGATTGTTGTAGGTCCCTTCCAACTGAAATATTCTCTTCTCTTCATAAACAATGCAGAAACAATGCACTGCACAGATGATGCATGTTGCAGCAGACTGCCAGGAGACTGACTGCTAACATTGAAAACATCGGCTGCTCACACCAAATGTCTCCCCAGTAAGGGTACGTCTAGTCAGCCTGGCCAGTCTGGCTGCCTTATACATTTTGCCTTGCTTAGGCACATTACTATCTCTCTGAAGGAGGAACAACTTCTCATCTGCACCTTTTCCTTGCAAAGGAAGTTGCTTGTCTTTATTTCATTTGTAGACAGAGTTGATTTAAGACCTATATTTAAGACTGCCCTCCTTCTGTCTTAAGACACCACTTCTAACTGCCTACTACTTGTCAAATTCCAGTATTCAGTCTATGCATTTCCAGGAAGCATGTCTGTCTTGGAGTGGGCATTTTGGGAAAGTCTCATCTGGAAGAGTTTAGCTTTTTCCCAAGGATGAGACAGAAAAAAAACATTAGGCTTTTTCATGTTAAAAAAGAAATTCTTAATCATTTCACTGCCAGGTAATAGCCCTGCTACACCTTGCTCCAGAGTAGTAGAAACAAACTAATTCTAGAGTAGTACTGCAGCTGATCCACCCTGCATCATTCAGGCAATGCCAGAGTAAGGAGCTCCCAAACCAGAGTTTGCATTGGGAGTACCACATTTAATAACCCTTGCTAGACTTATGCTCCACGAATAATTTCTTTTTAAACAGATATATTTTAACATCCATACATTCCCTTGACAATGAGTTCCACAGTTTACTTGTGTACTCCTATTTGTTTTAAACTTCCTGTTTGATAATATTATTGGGTGCTTCTTTATTCTCGCATTGTAGAAAATGGTGAAAAATGACTCGTTATTCACTTTCTCTTATTCCTTTTTGTAGAGACAGCTTCCATGTCCTCCTCAATAATTTCCCTTCCACTCTTAAGGCCTGTAGCCTATTTAGTCCCTCTGGATGTAAAAGTTTTTTCAGATCTGTCATCATAGTTGGTGCCTTTCTACAGCTTCTTTTGTTACTCCATTTCCTCAAGTGTCAGAGGGTTTTGCAGTGGACTTACCAAATACATCCCCCTCAGAGAACTGTATAAACATCAGTTTGATTCTGTATAGCTGTTTATTATTTTCTTTTTTTTTTTTTTTTATTCTGGGAAATTCCATGCAGATAATAATGCTCTGAAGAATTTTGAAACTGCAAAAATAGGTATTTGAATATGTTTGGAGATCCTAGAAGTAGTGATACTGATTTTTAATTGTTTTTAAAGTAATTCTGTATGACTACTGCATGACTTTAGGTTTATCATTGGAGATCAATGACTATTGGCTGTTTGGCTGGCAAAGTACTCTGTTCTACTGATGTGATTTGTCATTCTTGTATCTTAACTGTACTTTGAGATAAAAAGCATATCAAACAATCCTTAATTATATGAGTAGTTGCAGGCAAACTAGTCAGCTGTGTATTTAATGCAAAATATTGCTTCAGTTCTGCTTGCACAATCTCTTTCTACAACCTAGTTATTTGTGATTTTGTCTTGCTGCCTGCCACGCAGAAGATCTGAGATGTGTCCTTGATGAAACCCGTCTGTGTTATTGCATCATCACACGTGTGCCACAGCCATGGACCAAGAGGGAGGTGCAGGTGCAGAGACCCAATGATATGACCTAAGATATGGCTAGTACATCCCTCACTCAGAGCTGTGAGACAGGGAAGTCCTATGATATACCATCCAGAAATACATGTGACAACTGCAGGGTAAGATGGAAAAGGTACTGCATGGTAAATCCAGATATTTGTCTTTCAGAACATCTTCCCTGGCTCTTCCTGTGCAAGAAACTATAGTGCTGATCGCTGCCGCTCACAGTGAAACAGGAGAATCAAGAGAGACAGCAGGATTACACCATTTCCTTTCCATGGTCACCCTAGAGCTACTTTCAGCATCCTTTCACAGGTGGTCATGTAGCTGTATTGATTCAAACAAAATGAACTGTTAATTTGTCTATTTTGTGTGAAATGCGTCTCCTCACTGCACATGTGGATAGTCCATGTCCTTTAACTAAACAGTGGTATTTTCCTTTCCTGCTCCCTCACTTCCCACCACTTTCCTACCGTGTGACACACTCTTGCACAACTGCAAGACTGCTGCAAGAGCATTAGAAGGGACAAGGCATCCGGCTCTCAGTCAGCACGTTTTTTGACAGTCATTTCAGGGTAATTAATAGTGGCATTAGCCTGGTGGTAATGATTTTAGAAAGTTTTTTCTTGTTCATTTCATCTGTGTCAGAACCAAGACTGGGGAGGTCTTGGTGAAAAAGTTTGCTCCTTCCAGCCACAGTTCCCAAGGTGCTACAACCCAAAGGCAAAATTACCCCTTGCTTTTGAGAATATGGGATGCAGTCTTTTTCATCTACCTGTGTCAGAAAGTCTCCTTTCTTTGGGAGAAAGTTCTTATCCTCAAAAACACATTCAAGTCTTAAAACTAACCAGAAAGCACAGGAATAACATTCAATGAACCAGCAGCAAGCAGCAAGGACTGACCTGGTTTATAACAATTAGTTTACATAAACACTGGGTTATTTCAGAAACACTTGGAAAAGGTTGCTATACATTATAAAAGAGAACTTGTTGCCTGTACCCTGAGAGACCACTAAGAATGGAGATACTTACAGGTGTCCACTCGCTGGAGATTTCTCATTCGGATGATCCTTACGGTCAGCAGGTAGCAGGGAGAGGATTCTATCTGGAGAAGAGCAGTACAAAACAGAGTATGAATAAGCCTTCAGTGGGAAAAAGTATCAAATGAGCAAACTAACCAAGTGCTACAGAACAATAATACAGTCGGTAAAAAATGTGTCAACCATCTCACTATTCTGCAGGTGAAAATCTGCAACATAAGCTTCTGCATTAAAGAAGTCTTATTTTCATATTTTATACATTGCGCTGTCTTTTTGCTGTGTTACTCTGAGAGTCTGGATTGCTCATCACAACAGAACAGAAAGGGATAAAACCCTGCCAACTGATACTGTGTGTGAGATGCTTGCAAACCCCCTTGCTCTGAAATTGCAGGCTTCAGCTCTACAACATAGCTACAATAAGTCTCTCGAACAGAGGCAAACACCATGATGGAGTTGTCAAAATACCAGCAGTCTTACTCAAAGTTACAGTCACTCCCCTTAGTAACCACCCATGAGGTCCCATTGCATTGAAAAGAGCACTGTGGAGAATATCTGTTGTTGCTGACTCTCACAGGATAAACCCGAAGTACCACTCTCAGAGACGTGTTTTCCCTTCTGCTTCAAAAACATAGATTTCTCTTTTTTCCCTTTACAATTTTACAGGAAAAAAACAGTAACAATAACCTGAGCTTTTGTAAATCACAACTATGAGATGAACCAATGGCTGAGAATTGTTTCCAGAGGATTTAGGGGAAAGAAATTAGGTAGGGGTTGCCATTGGGGAAAAATAAAGAATAATATCCCCCTCCAAAAACCCCTTAAGATTGAAAGTGCTTAACTTCCTTTGGTCCCTTTGAATGTCTCAGCCATAACCTTCTATAAAACAAGTCTCTCCAGATTTTGTGACTGCAGGGACCTCTTCCTATTTATTATTAGAGGATAATGTGATTTCCTTCGTCTAAGGAAGGTGATTTCCTGCTGGTTCATTCCATAAAGCTGTCTCTGGCTCAGACCTGTAGGCAGAAGGCTACTCTGACAAAGCCAATAAATAAATCGGCATTTCCTTTGGCTGTGACACATGGTCATTTCCTCACACTCCTAGAAACATTTCCACCTGCATAAGTGGTTACAGCAGAGCCCTCCAAATCATTCTTTTCGACAACTGTTATTTTTATCAACTGATTTCCTCTCATTTAGGAGCATCCTTCTATTTCTATAGCACTTCAGAGACTTCCTAGAATGACTATAAACAAGCAGACAAAATAGATGTTAAGGCAGATAAAGAGCTGGAAGAACCTCACTTAAAACAATATGTGTAATGTTGCCAATTTTTTTTTTTTTTAAGAGAACAGAGCAAAAAGGACCTTATTTTCACATGGGAAGACAATTAGGCCTCCTTTGTCACAAGAAATTACTTTTTCAATGTGTGTTTAAAATCCTCTTTTCTCTCTCCTAACACATCATGTTATGTTAAAATGTTTTTGCTGAGATCTTAAAAAGGGTTCCTGCTTTCACCCCTCCTATATGTGCCTCAAGAATTCTTAGTTTTCTTCCTTTTTTAGTACTTCTTCATGAAATGCACCCTCAGCAATCCATCCACCTTCCATTTCAAGTGTTCTCAAAGGAGAAGAAGCCTAACAGAAGCTGTAAAATTTGCAAACAACAACTGATGGCGGGATAAGTCCTCAGAGTTACCCCATGCAAGGACACCGGTTCACATTTCAGAAACAGTATAGCCATATTAATACAGTTCTCCACCCAGTTAATTAACCCTTCTTCTCAGATGGGTAATTAGCAAAGGTGGATCACCACACTCACATGTTAGGAATGAGCTTGGGCACCTCAGCATATGCCCTAGAAGGCAGAAACTCATTGTTCAGGAGGATCTGTATGAGCACGGGGCAATTCTTGCAGCCATTTATCTCCAGAGATTGCGCAAGGCACTGCCAGCTCCTGATCAGCTCCAGCTACGCTTCCTCAGGCAAATGGCATTGCTTGAGTGAGAACCGATGGATTCAATATTTGCAAAGCGGTTTGAGATTCTTAGATAGGAGACATTAAGGAAGTGCGGTGGGTTGGGGTTTTTTTAACGATTATTACAGGGTTTCTGCCATCTGATCACCTGTCTCCTGGTTACCATGTAATGACTTTCTAATGTGTTAGCCAAATTTCCCCATATGGCATGGGGATATCAATTCTCAGTGATGCAGCTTTCACAGAAACACTTACTGAAGTTTCACAAAAAAAAAAAAAAACAGTGGCTTCACAGAAGCTACAGAAATCAGGACCTGTGCTTGCACTGGAGGAGAGGCAGATGCCACCAGCCAGTTACCCGAGGAAGAGGCAGCAGCCAAGCATTAGCCATCCTGGCAGCCCCTGGCTCCTGCTGGTGGGGGTAGCAAAGACAACAGGGAGAGCAGAAATCACCCGGTGATCAGACCTTGCTAATTCTACTGCTCCCAGGAGGATTTGCTATTTTAATTAATTCCAGTAACATATTAAACAAAAGAAATATATTTAAATAGCAACTGTGACAACCATAACATGATGTACTAGGGTCTAGTTATACAAACAAAAAAAATAGCAGCTATGCATGTATAAAGCAAAGGATAGAAGCTCTGTTATTCTGTTTACTTAAAACCTATTATGATCCCTTTAACAAAAAAAAAGGCTGCTGCTATGTCGTGGTGTTCCACATACAGAGAGGTTTCCTCAGCATTTAGCGCTGTCACATTGTAGCTTTGCTTTTGATAAAATCAAGACTGATGTAGTCACTCTATGACTGTTTTGTTTCACTGATTGTCAATCTGTTGGCTTGTCTTCAGTTCAGTGCTTCCCAAATTGTGCTTGTGTGCTTCATGTACACACGTGTATCACACAGCTGTATGCAATATAGCACACTGTGGTGCCAGTACACGAGCAGGATGTACACTGCTAGTTTCTCTGTACTCCCAGGGAAATGAAGCTTTACTGGGATTTTCCAAACAACAGCTCCATCAAATGCAGAGCAGACCTCATAGTGTCTTCTTCCAATTTTCCACCAGTTCCTGTAAAAAAGAATAACATGGTATGATACTTGGCACCAAGTTACCATTTTTGTGGAAGTAGAGGATTCCTCTGTCATGTGAATGAGTCCAACTTTCTCCCACGTGGGTGAGTAAGAATTTGAAAACAGAAATTTCTCTGTCATGAGAGCTCTGGTGATGCAGGCTGTCTGCATTCCTGGCAGATTTGTACCTCTGTAGGTCTATCCCAGCCCTCTTTAAAGTCACGCTTATATCCAGATGTAGGTATGTGTGGCATGCATCCATCTTGAAAAGCACTGCTGTAAATTACTCCACTAGTTTAGCTGTATAATACATCACAAGTGGCTGTGGAGCTCCAAAATGACCATACTCCTTAATAAGACAAGAGTCAATGAGATGAGAGGATGGCTATTCTTCCTCACCTTTTTTTACTTGCTTTACTCTCAGTACCTTTCTTCAGCCTCTAGGCTTCATCATCTAACAGACTCTTCCAGCAGGGGCTATTGCTAGCAGCATCTTCCCAGCTTGTGATATCAATGGTACGGACATTCACCACTCTGCCATGCCTACTGTAGACTACCCCAGTCTCGCAATTCCTCAACAGTACAGTCAAATGTGTGTTGGGTCAATGCATATTTTGGTTTTCAGTGTTAGCTCCTTTTTTTACCATAGACGTTCAATCAGGTAGCAGAATATTGTAGCTGCCTTCCCAAAACAGAAAGCAGTCCCCCAACAACACTGATCCAGAGTGGAGAATTTACTCCTGAACCTCCAGGAGCAGCCAACACATTCTCAGTCTTGATTGTTGCTCTTTTTTAGATTGGTATTTATTCCAAAGCAATCATAAGCTAACAGAAAAATAATGCGGAGATCCTGAAATTCATCTTCAGTGTGTGTGATGAAAACTGTATCATCACGAAAAAGCAGCTGTCCTCCCAGCAGATGCTCAGCTGTTGCTTTTCTACATGAAGTGTGGAATGCCTTCCATCTGCTCTCGTGAGGAAGGTGGCCTTTGTCATGTTGGATGAAAAACTGTGATGGGGAAGCAGAGAAAATTACGTGCCACAGTGTGCTGGTACCATTACTTGTTTCAGTGCAACTGCACTGCATGCTATTCCGCAAGCCATCCTGCAAAGATCAGACGAGGTTCAAAAATACCTTGAGGACAATCAATTTAGTTTTTCAACATTGAAAAAGGCCGTTTCTACAGACCAACCTGAAAAAAATTGTGTTATCTGTGAAAACCATGAAAAGAGCTTCCCTTCCACACACGCATTTTTCCTGCAGTCACCCAATAATAATGCCTCTATCCGTTTCTATTTCATCTACTGGCACAGCAAGCCTTTCCTGGCAAAGATAGCTTCCCTGCCTTGGCTAAGGTCCCCCTGCATTCCTGGCCTGGAGAAACATTCTGCTGAGATTAAATCATTCACAGGATGTCACCAGGGCATTCCTTTCTTCATCTCCAGGTGCTAATTTAACTAGATGGTAGCCAGGAACCAAATCAAAAGAACTAAAATACTTTGCTGCTGACGGTGCATCTAGAGCTGGTGGTGTGTGAAGAAGTGCCCATCTTGAGCTGTCTGAGAGTCAGGTCTTCTTAGAGAATGTGTATCCTCAAGTTTTTTTACAGTTGTAATTGGGATGCTTCAGGCTGTGAACATCACTCAGCCAAGCCCTGCCCCTGCCTGCTAAAGCCTATCTCCCACTGCTGTGGGATGTGCCAGGGGACCCCACTGTGGCACACTGCCTGGTCCGAGGGCGGTTGGCTGCTGCATTTGGCCGTGTCTCTGAAGCTCTTCCTCGTTCTCGACAAACCTGGGCTCCATGTTGGAAAAGCAGCCGCTCCAATTCCTTCCTTCCTTCACCTCCTCCAGGCGCTGGGGCTGTGGCACCTCCATCCACAGCTGGGGGGCTGCGGGGTGCTGAGGACCACTGCTGCCACCGGCTGCTTTTCACAAGCCATGTGTTTCATGTTTTTTATTAGTAATATAACTTCTTCTAATCAGACCAGTTTTTCACCAGAATTAGGAGAAATCTTGGTTGGATATCAGTGAACTAAAAACTCCCACAGCTGGATGGAAGCACCCCTTCCATGCATATGGCCACAGTAACCCTGGTTTCAGCAGGGAAAGTTTATCTGCGTCCACAGGAGCATGACGGGTATATGCAAGACTACAAGAATTGTGTCCTTCAGATCATTGCTTCCTCATACACATACCTGTCATGGGACTCGGAACACTGTCGAGGAATAAGACTGTGCACATGATACTGTGCTTGAAACACATTTCCCAAAAGCAGAACTTCAAATATTGGTCAACACAACATGGATACTCTCAATGCACAGTGACCCCAACTTCTGCAGAGATTTATTATTTGACTGATAACTCAGGCTAGTTGCATAGCCCTTCCAGTACTGTTAACATTGTCCTCCATCTTTTAGTGTTTCCAGATGGTTAACAACCAGATTTTTTCTGATTTTGAAAAATAGGCCCATTTGAAAACACAGAGCATTCAACTGCATGGTCAAAATTATTTCCATATATAGAACTGTAGCCAGGGGAATAGGATAGTCCATCCGTGAAAAGACAGAGCCCTCTTACACTGCTTTGCCCTTCCCAACCAGAACAAATATGAGAGAAAGAAACTAGACTGAGTATTAACCATCTGAGGGTTGAGACTCATCACACCTAATTCCAGATAGCTGTAAAATAGGTGTTTACATCTGACAGCTGTTAGGCATTTCTGGAGTCTCATTCTAAGGTGGACATTACCACAGGACATGCATCACAGTCCGAAAATCTCTATTTCTGACTACTGATTCTCTAGGCAATCTAGAGGTCTATCTCAGACACAGATGTTTTACATTTTTTATGTCAAATGTGGATAAGAGAAACCATATTTCAAAGCTACAAGCTGATGGGAAGTGGCCTCCTTTGACTTTGCAAGGTTCATTTTTGAAGTGGGAGGCATGCTGGAACTTGTCATTTCAGCAGTCTGTATTTCAGGCATCCCCATACCACCACTCGGGGTGGCAGGGGAGGCACTTGGGCTCAGAACAGCTTCTGCAGCTGAGCAGAGCCACTACTGGTGCCACATTCCTGCAAGCACCACGGGGCTGGGGGTGGCTCAGGGTTTGTTGCCTCCTTCCTTTCCAGTTGCTGCTGAGCCTAGGGCTGGACCTGCTCCCAACAGCAAGCTCCTGCCCTTGTGGAAGATGGGGACCCCATGCCTGGCACCAGCAGAGACCCAGCCCTCCTGTCTCAGCTCCTGGTTCACGTGACGGAGTCCCACCTGTATCAGAGGCAGCAGCTGCGACCTCCTCCTAACCTCACCATGCAGTGTGGCAGGTCCCCACTCTTCTCATGATCTCAGGAGCTGCTGCCAGCTTCCAAAACCCAGCAGAAGCCAGAGCTCCTGCTCTGCACAAGGGTGAGAGCTTAACCTGCCCCTCTCCTGTTAAAGGGCTGTCGTTCTCCCAGCTGCACAAACCCTGCAAGAAAAAGGAGCCTTTGCCTGGCAGGGAAATGAGGTACCACTTGACCTGAGGTATGAGGCATCTTACCCTTGTTAAGACATGGCTCATGCTGAATTCAGAACTATGCATCCATTTTTTCCCCTCCCCTTCCCTCACACTAATTATTGTATGAGACCTGCTGCAATCCTTAAATAATTTAATATAAGCACTGATGTCTGAAATACCAGAGCTGGCTCTGCTTGCTGTTTAGCATGGGGCAAAGTACCAGCCAAGGCCTGAATAATACAGATTTCTTAATGCAAATTAAATCAGCACGTTGGCGTAAAGGCACATGCAGTTGCTGGGATAAGCTGTGGTATGTTTCTAATAGATGATCCCTCTTAGCAGGCAGAGACCTTCATCTTTAAGTCTTCTGGTAGTTTCAGTGACGAAAAATTTACATTTGAGAAAAACTGAGCAAAAGATGAGAGCATCCTTCGCATAAACACAGGATATGCTGCAGTAATCAAGTCATGATCATGCAAGTGCATAGGATAGAGTGCTATGCTCTGATCAAAGACGAAAAAACTGACTATGTAACCAGATGCAAGAATGACAACTCAGTCCATCAGCAATGGATTGTCATGAATTTTTGGAATTTTGAAATGTGAAAAATAATCCTTCAGTGAGAGACAGGGGCAATATAGTCATCTAGAAGAAGGTTATGGTCCCATACACATAAGATGATTCTCTTGGTCCACTACCATCACACCTACCCCCCTGAAATTTCACGACCCTTAAATGTCTTTGATCTAAGCCTCTATCCTGAGCAGATAATGGAAAAACAAACACATCACTGTGTGGGATTAAGAAATGGAGACAAGAAGTTACCTGTCATATGTATAATTATCATAGGTAATTATAACCCAGGAGTTCAAATCTTTTGTTTTTCTCACCATGATTTTAGGTTCCTTACCCCTTGTAAGGAGCAGATGTTATACCAAAGACTGATCAATTCATTGTTTTTCAGCCTGTTTTTATTATCTACAAAATTCTTCACCCTATACATGGTCCAGAATTTCATTATCTCCACAGGCTGGAGATGCCAGACATTTTAAGCTAAATATTTGCAGGATGAAATGCCACAAAGGCCCAAGACTGATAGAATATATCATGAGAAAATACAGTATAATCTTCTAATGCCACTGATTTATTTTTTTTAAATAAAAATCCTAACACTGGGCGAACACAAAAGCTAAACTTTGAAAAGTTTATGTGAAAAAGTAAAAATACTGTGAATGTGAATAAGAATTTGTTCTAATTTCTCAGTGCCTAAATTGTACCAGGACTACCTGGTAATTAGCTTATCACAAAGCTCACCTGTCTGCCTGTTTACAGTATTACTTCAACTTCCAGATAAAGCTCCTTTTCAGCTTCTTTTTGTCTCAGTATAACTTGTCTGCATGGTTTATAATGCAAATTTCCATAGTAGTATCTGCCTCAGAAGCAGACACTTCTTGGGACAACATTGTTGTATGAGTCACATTTAACTTCTGTAATCCTGACAGATAGGAAACAATGCCTGTACTTACTGCACAGATAGCAAAGTAGCAGAATGAGAACCCCTACCAAAATCAGTAATTTCTAACAAGAATAAACCTATGACTGGTCTTCTAATACAAGAAATAGCGCTGGCACATTCAAGCATCACTCCTTTCACAGAATCCCCCATTACAGTTTTTTTCTGAAAGTGGTGAAAAATGAGGGTTTAATAATCCAGGACTCGCCCATAAATTGCTAGGATAGAGATTGCACTGCCAAAGCCATTACAGCAGAACATGCATCACTGTTACTTTTGGCCCTTTCAGTTACAAAAAGCACTGTGGAACAGAAAGCCCTCTAATGGATTTTTTTTACAAGTAACTGAGGGATTAAAACAGTAGATATTCTCCATGCTTCCAATAAAACATAACAGAGACATACAACAAGTAATTAGGAAAATCATAAACATAAGTAGAATAAAATGATCCAAACGATAAACTTAAGGGTGTTTCCCTTGTAACATTCAAACTGCTGCCATCATTATTTATCTACCTGAGCCTTCTCCCTTTCTGAGCAAAACAAAACTCTCAGCCCACTTTGGTTTGAAATTCTCTTGCTCATAATACCTTGAAATCACCTTTGTCTGGTACAGTACTTCCTTCATTTTCTTCTTGCAATTCACCATCTCCCAAAGAATCAATGTCTGAGTCTTCATCCTGAAGAAAGAAAGAATGATAAATTATAACATTAAAACAACAACAGCAGCATTATCAGGGTAGATAATTAATTCCTACTTGCAATAACTTATGCTGAAACCCCAATTAGAACAGCTGTTGATTACACCCAGCTGTGTCACAGCGCTCAGCATAACGAACAGACCACCATGTGGTTTGGCACACACTGGTACAAAATCCATGTCAGGGGTACCCTTTCAACAAGTCAATGAAGAAAGAGCCATTTCAGCTGTGAGATACCCAAAAGGTGCTTCTGCATTTATTCTGAGAATAAAGGTTTGCTTTTTGTTTCAAATGCGATCTTTTGACAATCTGCTCCTGCTCTCAGGAGTATTAAATCTCAATTTAAAAAATCCCAGAATCTATTCTCTGGGTTTGAACCCAGACCATGAAACACATTGCAATTGCAAAATTTTAAATGTAACATTTCAATTTTTTCAGGAAACAGAACTTCCAAAATACTTCTACAACATAGGGTGCCCCCTTTTGAAATGCTTTGTAGGAAAATAGCATTAAAGGACAGTTCCTATAAAAAATGTCAAAAGTATTCTGTTTCTGTTTCCAGAGTACTTCCTGAAACAAGGTGCCTTTGTCCAGTCAAAGAGCACAAGAACAATGTATAACGTACTACAGTTAAAATTAAATGCAAATCTTGAAATGACCCAGAGAATGCAAAGTAAAATGGAAAATTCAGAACAAAAATGGGAATGTGGAAATAAAATTCAACTCCCTATCCTTAGTCTTTATCCTGTCCTTATCCCTTTTCCAATAACATAAAATGGGGTTGTCACATTAATATGCGTGTCAAAATTTTGCTATTGATACAGAAATATTAAGTTTTTAATAAAAGTAGCATTTAATTATGGAAGAAAAAAGATTCTTTAAGTCTGGGTCTGGATTCAGGCTGATAATTCAGTCCCATAAAATTGTTCCCTTCCCTGTTCATTTTTTCCACTTTCTCTTCTTTTTCTGTCCCCTTGCTACGCTGACTTCTCTCATTTTGCCTATGAAGCCGAGATCTTTGGCTCCAGCGGAGTCAGGAGGAATTTTGCCACTGATAGCCACGAAAACAACATGTCACCTTAAACTCCTTCAGGCAGAGACGTTGCCGCCCAGTCCCATCAGGCAGTAAGTTTGTACAGTAGTTTGTATATAAACACGCTCACAAAGCCAGATTTTGTTTTCTGTCACACGCATGTCAAATGCAGTGGACCTTTAAGCAAACTTTTAAAGCCGTTTTCTTACCTGTAGTCCTTTTGCATTTGACAGCATCATGGTCTTCCCTGGATTCAAGTAATAGAGTGTTTCTGGCACCTCCACGGGCAGCACTTCCTGAGACATGTTTGCAGGATTTACTCCTGTAGGAGTCAATGACAAGTTATTTTATAAAATGACCTGAGGCCCCACCCATCTCATCTCTATAAGTAGAGGACTCCCCTCCCATTGCCGAAGACGGTAAAACGCCAAGGATGACTGCTCCGGGGAAGGATCTTACGGGGCAAGCGCAACAGCCAAAAGGGACGCGGTACCTTCCTCTGGCCGGGAACCTCTCCCAGCCTGGCCTCGCTCCTCGGGTCCTGCCACGGCTGCCACCGTTTTCTGTGGTGAGCAGTGTCCCAGGCCGTCCTGCCAAGCCGAGGAGAAGCACCACGGCTGAAGCCTGCTCCTTCAAACCCAGCTCTTCCCCACCCGCCGCATGGGGACGGCCCCGAGCAGAGAGCGGCGGCAGCTCCTGTCGGGGGGAAGCTGAGCCCTGGAAAAAAGCCTCTGTGTGTAAATAACTACCAGTGACCTGCCTGCGTGCAGGCACCCACCTGCCCACTTCGGCCACGGCCTCCCTGCAGGTGGGGGAACCCGAACTCACTGCCCTGCACCACACGGTAACCCGCCGGGAAGGGCCACCCCCACCACCTGGCAGGTTACCGCGTGGACCGTCGGGTCCCAGCTCCTGGGCTGCTCCCATTTCTTCTTCCCGGGGGAAGAAGGCCAAGGCGCGGGCACGGGGCCGGGTCTTTGGTTTGCAGAGGAGAGCTGGAGGTAGGGGAGGTGAGTGAGGGGCATGGAGCAGCAGTACCAGATTGTGTGTGAGAGGACGGCAGGGGAGGAGGAGGTGGACATTTGCAGGGGTTGGCAGAGATCTTGAGGTCAGTGCCTACGGCTACAAGTGTTACCTGGGACTACTCGTGCACCTGGCAGCACCCTAAATTCGACAAAAAAAGCAAGGAAATATATAATAGCTGTGCAAAGCAGATAAGAGTTATGCTTTCATACATTTTCCAGGGAAAGGCAACTGAACTTTACACGGCAACTGCAGGAAACTCATGTCAAGATGAATGGAACATACTATCCAGCGGTTTTTAGTTTTATTAGTTTTGTTTTACAGAGATTTTGTTCAACCAAAGAGCATGAACAAAAGAGCACATGAACATCTCCAGGCATACCCAGTGGAAATTACCATCTTCAAACACAGAAAAACAAATGAATAACAAACTAGCAGCCCCAGTAACAGTAGGCTGTGTCATAGCATCTGCATCTCCAGCATGAAAAGTAGCTCTGCCCACACATGAAGTACAAGAGCATCTTTTGGCCTCAGGTCACAGACACCCTGAGCTGCATCCTGGAGGACTCCTCTTGCAGCTTAATTTAGAGAGCAATCACTCATCTTTGGTTTTTTAGCCTCATCAGAAAAGAAGACCTGTCTGACCTTGGAAGACCTGCCATGGGACACTAAAAATAGCAGTACACTTGTCATTAGAGCAGGCCAGCTTTCCCAAGGCTGATTAGTTTGGAAGACCATTAGCATAAGTGATAATATTCACCTAGAAACCCCTCTAAAGGTGACAAATCTTAAGAAAGTTGAGATTTCCTGTCCACAAGGAAACCCATGGAAAAGAACAGGCTGATTCTGTGTACAGACTTCCAAGTCTGCGGAGTTAATTCCCCATTATATGCACACTCGGCCATCTGGAATGATCTGTACAGCCTTCAGCTAAATCAGGGTATTCTGCTCCCACCTGAGTGACTCCACAGGGAATGCCATAAAGAAAGAAAACTCTGAGGATTTCATTAAGAACTGAACTAGTGTTATCTAATCTAAAATCTGAATGTACAAAACTGGATGGTCTCAATTTGTAGAAGAAAAGCAGAGGCTCCAAGTGGAATGATTTTATTTCTTTACGTTCCATATTTCAGTAATTTAAGGAGAGATGAAGCAACATAAACTATCTGCTTCACAGATCTAACTGTAGTTGCCCTGGCAGCAAACAGCACACTACTCTCATCCTTTAGTGCTTGCTAGACCTCATACTCCCTCTAAATACTTAGGTTTCTTATTAACACTACAACCCAGTTTGCAGAAGCATCATTCACTTGGCAAAGGTACCTGTGTCACGCCTGACTGCAGACACAGGCTGTGGAGAAATGGAGCTCCCTGACAAACTTAAAATTTTTCAACATGTTCAAATATAGCTTTGTGATTCCTTTTATCACAGCCTTGGACTGGACCAAAACTGCTGATAACCAGTGTCCCCCTAAATGCCTTGCAACCCTATACGCTTGCCTAGCCTTCGAACAGGCCAGGCAAAATGAGCCTGGGGCTATTCTGGCAAGCTGGACCACAACCAGGACCGGCTGTGACCACCTCACTTCTCTCAGACATGTAGATACTTCTATATAAAAAAACTGCATTAGAGAGCAGAGTCAGATGGGCATTCTGGCTCAGCTACATCCTCTTCCTGCAGGAGGAGCAGTGTCCTAGACCATCACTTGTGCAGTTAGTGAAGTAAGATGTGGAGCAGGAGAGGAAACTCAGAGGAGGCAGGGACACTACTGTCTGTCATCTTACCCTGTCTTACTCTTTAACCAAAGAATTTAAAAGTACTAGAATATATTCCTGTTAGGACATGACGATCATACTGAGAAAAGTATGGCACTTTATCTCCATTACCTATATCCATCAGCATTTGTATGCATCTAGCATATAACACAGCTCTGATACTGAAAGGTATTACTTTCCCAGTAGAGAGACTGGCATCATTAATGACTTTTTACCTCACTGCACTCACAGTTAAATACTTGTCTGTGTTTCTTTCATGTTACAGTTACTGATGCACCAGATAAAGCCCAGCACTTACCATACCGGTCTTAGAGCAGCCTAATTGGAGATTTATGGTCCATTTTATGTCTCTCAGATTTTATGCATGTTGCAAATGTACAGTCCTCAGTGGTTACCTGTACACTGAGAAAGTCCTCTGTGCCTGGAGTTGTGTCGCTGTGGGACATTTTCTGTACTTGGAGAAGCTTTCCCAGGAGTACAGTAAACTAGAAGAGCGGCTCCCAAAGTTTTCTGAATCACTGTTCACCCTCCACACTTCGGCAGGCTACGTGAAAGTTTATCATCTGCTCACAAGCTGGAAACCAGCATGAGGGCAGTATGACCAGTATGGTGCTTCCTCCTGTGCCCCAAACCAGCTGTGTGTTACAGGCCATCAGCTCCTGCACCAGCAGCTGTCATGGACCAGAGCTTAAAAGTGACCAGAAAAGGTATTTGTTAAGGGTCTATAAAGGATTTTCTGAATACTCTTCTGCACATGGGACCAAAACATTTAATCTGTAAGAAATTCTAGGATATCATATCATATCATATATCATATCCTATCATCTGTTAAATCTCTAAAGTAAACTACATCATATGTTTACAAAGTAGATACCAAACCAAAACAACTGCAGCTCAAGGAGGTATTTGGAGCATGGCTTACTTTCAAGACTGGTTGGAACAATTTTGGATGTCAACTAGCTGAGTAGCAGAAATTGCAAAATTAAAGAAGCAACTATCAATTGCTCAAGATTTAGAAGTGCATATTAATATATGTAGAAACTTGCAGCTCCTTAGCTGATGGTTATCAGCCTCTAAGGATACTCCATTACCTCAGCAGAAGAAAGGAAATAGGAGAGGAGAAAACATTTCATATATTTAGAGATTATTAGCTGAGAGAGAGAAGGGTGCAATAAGCAGCAGCTGGCAGGAAAAGTCATACTGCTATGGGCCGAAAGACCATCTTTTCCCAGTGTTCAAGGGCAGAGAAAAGAAGAGAGAGCTGGAAGCTAGAAAGCACTCACAGTATGCATATTAGGTGTCTGTAAGCCCAGAGTGGTCAGAATCTCAGCAGTAGCATTTAATGCTATCACATTTTCTGGATTAGGGTTTTTCAGTTGCTATTCTTTTTAATGGAACTGCCTGTCAAGACTTCTTTGAAGAAACTAGAAGAGGGATATACCTTTATCTCCATTTAAAATGTTTGTCTCCACCACCTTTTTGTTCCTGATTTCCTCTTTCTCTTCTTCTTTCCATTCCCTGCCATCTTTTCTTTCCCATTGCCTTCTTGGCTTTCCAAAACATCCATTTCCTTCCTTTGTCCATCTCAATACCATGTAGCTATAATTCCCTTTTTCACTTTTATTCCAGTATTATAATTTTTTTTTTCCTTCCTCCCTCCCTTGCTTTTTATACCACACGTTTTCTTAATTTTTCCCCTTTGTCTCACATATCTCCTCCATACTGTAATGGTACCTCCAGAAGCTTCAAGTCTGAATGATGGAGGTGTGGTCATATTTGGAACAAGCATGAATACTACAAGCATTAGGGCAGCTGGGATCAGGCCATGACATCTGGATGAGACACCCAACTGCACGGAGAAAAGGGGATAAGCAATAGTGGGTTGAAGGGAGTGCAAAGGAGACCTCACGACCCAAGGAGGAAGAAACTGGAGACATGACAAGACATCCCAGAGTTTTGATATGAAGACCTGGAGGGGTGGGAGGAGTGCTGGGGAAGTGCTTTATGAATGCTGCAGGTGTGCTGGGCTTCAGTGGAAACCCTGCAACAGACTTTCAGGAGGAGCTCAAAGGTACAAAACTTCAATGTCATGAAAGACACACAGCTCTCGCCCATCGCTGCCTGTTGACCAGCATACCATTATCAGGGCATGAGGAAACCAGCCCTGCTGGAAATGAGGCCCTGATGGCCTCCTCTGCAGCACTGTCACTCTAGTGAGATGGCGGGATATTGCACATACACAGCAGAGCTTTACATTTGAACAGGTTTTGGCACAGGGTTTCTCAGAAGTGAGTCCTGCTCTACCACCCACATTCTCTGGTACCCCGTGTAGCAGACACATTTCCCGTCACTCATGTGGTGCAACCTGCAGTCTCATAAACGAATAGTTCACGTCACTCAGGCTATTTGCAATTATCTTTTGTTTGATCACTCTTTGGGCTCCCGAACAGCATAAAATGGTGCTGCCAACCATCCCATTAGCTTCTACTTCTTCAGTGGCACTCACCTGACAGGACTGCCTGAGTACTCACACGCCTCATGAGGGGTTAAAAAATCCCACTGCTGCTTTCCTTAGGTTCCTACAGGCTGAATCACTTCACTGAGCTGCCCAGTTCTTATGCACCTTTGTGATAATCGGAAGGGCTGGGGCAAAGGTCCAACTGCATGCTAATCCCTTCACTTACCTACAGATAATGAATAGTTAAGAAGGAGAAGCCAGACACAGAAAAGATGCAGAACATATTAATTACAATTAAGGAGGTCATCATGATAGTGTCTGTAGTTCCTATTACCACGGCTACCAAGAGTTCTGTCTTTTAAAACATTTAGGAAAAATCATGCTAATTCCTGTCGGCACTAACACTGTGATACAGCATGGGCCTGGATTTTTGCAATGCTTCTCCCCCCCTAGTTTGTTTCCTCCTTTGAAGGGAAAATTCCATGAAATTACTCCTACTTCCTGTGAAAAAAGGGACACTCCCAACCCGCAAAACCAAAAGAGCTTTTAAATGCCCACATCTGCAGCTGTTACCTACATTCTTTCAATGCCTCAGTACAGCCCAGAGGCTGAGCATGGGAAACATACCCTATTAGCAGCTGAACCAGAACAAAAACCGCCAGAAGACAAAGCCACACAAAGCCTCCACACTGGCGTGCAAGAACTGACAGCCAGGATCTTCTGCGAGTGTTCTGTGCAATTAATTAATAAATTTAGTGATAAAAAGCAAGCTGAGTCCAACAAATTAACCAACCCCCTAAGTCACAAACAAAGCACCCTTACTAAACATGGACCAGGAGGGCTGACTAGATGCCAGTCAGGAGAACAGGCCACTGCTGAGGAGCAGTCACCTGGAGACACCTCTACAATATCTCAGAGAGGAAGAAACCAACTGCAGATGGCACGGTGGGGCTGGTGCCCTTCCCCTCAACTCAAGAGCATTACTGACGGGCTTGTTACATATCTCTGGGTGAAGGCCTCCAGTGCCCCAGGAAAAGGATGGCTGGATGGAGGATTAAGCCAGACCTTTTTCAGGGTCTACAGCAATGCAGGATGTTTGGGTATTTTCAGGGTAACAGCAAGGACCTTGCTGTGGGACTCAGGTGGCTGTGGGTGTATCTGAAAGAAGAAAGTCATGGATGTCTGAGGATTGCAAGGAGAGAATTGACAGGAAGACCCAGTTATTGTCCAAGAGCTTTACCCATACTGAAGGCACCACTAGGAGCTATTGTGTGGGCCTGGCCAGACTGTCAGGAGGTGTGATGGGCTCAGCCCCTGGCAGGTACAGCAGAGCATGCCTTAGTGGCACACTGGGAATAAATGAGGCTTTCCTGTGTTAAACCAACAAACAAAAACACAGCAAGGGTAGCAAAGGGGTATAGTTAATGGCAGGGATGGAAAGAGAGAGGTAGGGTTCTTGAAATTTGGTGTCATCAAAGGACTTGGATGGCAGGGGTGGGAACTCCATTTGCAGCTCTTGGAGATGCCCAAAACCCCAGCTGGAAGATGGGCAGGTGGGAGAAGTAGCAAACATGTGTGTCACCCCAAATGGGTTTGCCATAATGATCAACAGGGAAGCCCAAGAGGGAGTTAGAGCTGGGACAGAGGAGAGGCAATGCCGAAAGGGACTGCATGACTCAGCAGCAGAGATTACAAAGAGAGGAGCCCTTGATGAGCACCGGCAAGTAAACAGCCATTTCAGCACACTGGAGGTTTGAACCAGGGCTGCAAATCGGATGGAGGTGTGAGGGCCTGAAAAGCAGCTGGGGCAAGGACACACCACCCCTAAGGGGGCTAAGGTCATCAGAGGTGAGCGTGGGAGACTAAAGACAAAGGCTAGAGAAAAACAAGGCATAAAGGAATGCTTGAAGGAAGAGAGAGAGACAGATGATGACAGCAAGAGGGAATAGAAATTTTCAGCCCTTTAGAGGTTCATATTTCATTTTGAATTAAGGATTTATTTTCTATTTTAGCTATGATTCATTATTCATAGCTCTGTGTTTGCCAATGCACGTTACTTCAGCACAGAAAAGTCACTGTGTTTCATTTAAATTTGAAGCAATTAAGTGCAGCTGATACTGACTGAAGCATTATCTTTTTTTAGATTAGTATCTTTGTTGTAATGAAACAGATTTACAGAGTATTTGCATCATTAAAATCCTTCATAAAGCAAATAATTATTTTGATCTTCATCTCAAAAATAAGCAGTTTGAACAAATTGCCTTGTGCTATTTATAGTAGTTGCACAGAGCCTGTGTCACTTGTATACAGTCAGGGACTGACAAAGTTATGCAATTACCCATGAATTACTCATGGATATCAGTGTAAAGCACTTAGCTTGCCTTCTTACCACAAAATCTGAATGTCTTTCAGGTTTTGATGTTTTTATTCTCACAGCATCCCACCCTATAATAACAAGAAATACTATTAAACCTGTTAAAATTAATGGGATGTGGATGCTGAGCTGGATCCTCTAAATACAATGAGTGTCCAGTGAAAAGCACAACCCCAGGTGAGGTACTTACAAACACCAGAAGAGCTTATCCTGACTCACAACAGCGTTTGAAACGGTCACTTCCAGGGGATTTTTCCAAACCTAAATATTGCTAATAATAAAATATTCCTAAATATTACAATAAAACTTGTAAATTCAGAAATATAGAAAATGTGTATTTTCCATGTGAAATCTCAGATTTTCTGTATCTTTTATGTTTAGTTTTGCATGTTATTTCTAACAAAATTTCTTGCTGACACTGTAAGAAAATACAGTTTTCTCTTTTTCTTTGAAATTGTCCACATTTATTATGTATTTTTCTGTTGCACTAGATTTGAAATAAATTAAATATCTGTAGCTTATTTGTCTTCACATATACCTTCTACTAGTGTAGTAAATTTTGAAAGAATTTGTATTGCTGTCCCACATTCATGCATTTAAAAAACTTGTCAACAAGCTCCATATATCCTAACCTTTGATTTACTGCATATACATGTGTATACATGAAAAAAATGTTCACCAGCAGTGAAATCCAACATAAAGCATGAGACTAACCATTATTTTGTTCGATTGGTTTATCTAGGATCACCACGTGGTGGAGAAGAACCACAGGCTGAGTCAAGTCTTTGTACTTTCCCAAGACCATTGTGCTCATTCACAAACAGGTCTTGATTCTTCTGCAGGGAAAAAAAAAAATTATATGGTGTCTTTCTGAAACTCAGGACAGTGTTTATTTTTTGTGTTGTCGTTTCTGCTCTATGGCTGAATTCAAAGCCTGAAGGATCAGATGTTTGTTGTTCTGAATGTTGTAGCTGGTCAGATCTACCAGCTTGTCGAACTCTTCCTCTGTGTAGGTAAAGCTGTTTAAGCAATATGGGGAAAAAATGCTGGAAACATCCACATTGCCCTGCGCCATCTCAGCAGGGCTGCGCTCCACACCTGACAAATAAAGAAGGGTCATCAATGGCGTATAGATGTGGTCCCATGTCCCACTTTCCAGCTGGGGCACAACGTTGCTCCTCGCTACCTTGACACCCACATTACTCTCCCATGGGAGCCACAGCAGGGGAGGAAGGGGGCCATGCTTGACCATGTCTCCCATCCCGACACAGCCAAAGGGTGACCAGGTGGTGAGAGGACCATCTCTGTCCCACTGCTTACCAGGCTCTTTGTATTTTCTGAAGGTGTCATTCACCAGCGGGAAAAACACCACTGTTGGCGCCTCTGGGGTCTCTGTGTCTTCGAAGATGTAGCACTCCTTTAGATTTTTCTTTTCTTCTTCACTCAGGTGGACTTTGGGAAATGGGATTCCCTGCTTTAGGAAGTACTTGGAGGCTTCTTCCAAAGGCTGCATTCAGACAGAAAAAAAGAAAAGGTCAGAAATTCTGCTACCGCCCAACTTTTCCTAATGCACAATGCATCCATCAAAGGCCCTTCACAAACACCTGGGAGCAGCGTTCACTGTCAGTATTTCTTCTAGCCTTTGTCTCTTGCGTGAGATATTAAGTACTAGTTATTAACAGAACAACAGTTCAAGACCCAGCCTCCAACTTGCACTCCTGATTGTTGTCTTACCTCCTTCTCCTCCTCAGCCTTTATCTGCAAGATAAATAAGATGTTCATGGCTGCGGGCAAGGGTGACCTAACTGCTTAGGACACAGAAACATGCCCCTTACTGGAGAAAATCCTGAAATGAGCAGAATGGACAGGAATCTGAAATGGTACGTTTTTAAAATACGAATTCACAAAGGTACAAACATTTTGTTGACTTGGCATGAAACATTTAAAAGCCTCTAACTGTCTTAGATGCCTTAAGACGGTTGTCAAAAGTGATGTAGGTATCTGGGAGCAAACATTATCTTGACTGAAATGTTAATTTAAACTTGTGGGTGTGTAAGTCATTTTTGAAAATAGGATTTTTGTTCCTGAATCTGGTTGGCACATATGAAAATTTTAGTCTTCAAGAACTTCTGTGTTACCCATATCTAGTAACAGGAATTATAGACCAGGTTATTAGCTGGTATTTGAAGCAGCAGATATGGTATCAAAGGACAATTCTTCTCCACAGTTTAGAACAACAAAAAAAAACATCCAGTTACTGTTCTAAAGACAACTGGACAAATTACTTCTAACTCAACTACATGTGGATGTCTTTTAGATGGATATCATAAGACAAACAAAACAAGTTAATCAGTGGTGGTAGTAGTTCCAAAGAAACACTCCATACGGAGTGTAGCCTCAATAGCCATAGCGAGATCCCAGGAGCACACAGGTCTAGAAGATAGCATTTACCTATCAAAGGGTTAATTAAAATAAAAGATTTAGGAAACTGATACTACTTCTCTTCTCCTTGGTGGATTTTCCATGGTATACCAGCATCACTGAGAGACCTAGGCATCTACAAAATGGGAGCTGTACACCAAGAATCTTTTTCTCCCAAAATCAGTTTCTTCTACATAAATTATTCTGACGTCTTAGGAGTTAAAGAGGGCTAAAAATGGCTAAAAGACAGCGGTTATAAAAGAAGATAGAGTGGTCATCACACCGATGTCTGTGATCCAGAAGAATAGTTTAAGTGTAGGACAACATCCACTTTCCTCTCCGGCCTCATAAGCGGTGGGTAGCTGATATCGATGTATCCCGCTGTGTCTGCCAGGCACATGAACTCTGCCGTTTCTGTCAGCTGGTTGGGGAAATTCTCTAGTACAGTATCTAAAAGGAAGTATTTGTTATGAGTGATTCACTAAAGAAGTAATGTATCTGTTGTTTGGCTAATAAGGGAGGAAAAAATGCCTCTTGTCTCCCCATTACTTTTGCTTTCCAGGACCCTGCTACCCTACGGAAGCTCAGCCTTGACACAGAAAAGAAAGACCTGTCCAGGGTAAAAAGACAGAGCTCCTTCACATCCCATGCTGCTCTTCTTCTGTCCCCAATGAGCAGTAGTTGCCATTCCCTGGAATCAAGTGACTTCTTGGAGCTGATTTGACTGGATGAAATTTAACTAGTTATCTTGAAATTTTTGTTTCCAGAGTGAAAAATAAAGCCTATTCATCCTCTGCCTTCTCTTCACTGATGCAAACACTGACCATCTAAGCAGAAAAAAAATTAATATTCAGGGATGTTTACCTTTCCACATACAGAAGCTTGTGCTCTGAAGGTATTCATTGTGCATCTGGAACCCCTTCAGGAAGTTGTAGAACTTTGAAACCATCACCCGCTCGGTCAGGACCTGCCGAATGATGCCCATGATGCCACATTCAGGAGTGACTAAGTAAGTCTCCAACTCATGACTCCTGGCTGGTAAGGAAGGCTCATCTCCTTCTGAAGGGTAGAGGAGATGAACATGTTTTTGTTTTGATACAGTTCTTTGCAATACTTAAAATACCAAAAGGCATCTAATATTACCTAGAGGAAAGAAAATCCTAATAAGACAGGGCAACATACAGTCAATGTCAAAGTAGGAACAAGAAGAAAATCAATCTTCAGTAAAACATATTCCATGAAAAACAAAGTCAGAGTGGTAACAAACTTCCTAAAGCTGGAAAAAGTGATCTACTGCTTGATAGAAGTCATAGGTGGATTCCCTGTGTGAAGGTCAGGGTATGCTGAGAATCTGGACCAGTTTCTTTCAAAATTAGTCCAAACCAGCTTTGCAAAAAAGGAGTGCTGTCAGGAGACTTAGACACACAGAAAAGAGCAGAGAAAAAGGTTTGTGCTAAATGGCACCTCATGAGATTGGGAAAGAGGGCCAATGACTTTCTATCACAAGCATTTATTGAGGTCAGGGTTCTACAACACTTCCATGGAGAAAGTGATGAAAAGCTCATAAACCAAACTCACTAACCATATCTGAACAAAGAAAGGACAGCCAACACTTCTAAAGAGAACACAGGTTTACAAGAAGATCAAAGAAAACTGAAATGGAGTTCCACATAATTGATATAACCATGTCTTCAACAACAACGTACAAAAAGTACCATCTGCCAAGGCAGACAGAACACAGCACTGAGATATTTGTTACAAAACTGAAAGGACCCTGGCAATGATCTGTTAAAGAACTTCAGTAGTTTGATATTTGGTGGCAAATCATCACTTGCATAAATTCAGTCCAAGGGAGACTAATGGAAATAATGTTGCTATGAATGAATTCAGAGATGAAACCTAATTAGATATTGCTGGCAACATGACACCTCAGGGGAAAAAAAAACCACAACAATGCAGCATTGGCCTCAGTTTTAAGATTTAAAAAGCCTTCACAAAGATTTCACACTATATGCATCTGAACGTAACATTCATTTAAAGATTTATAAGACAACAGGTAAAGTAGAAACAGAAACGTAACCAACCAACATCAACAGTCCTCTGTTGGGTACACCTCAGTGAGGGCCTTTCTGTAGGATCTGACGACTGCCAGGCATCCAAGAGGTTGTAGGAAAAAACATTGCTCCACAGGCCTGTGCAATGGTAAAGAACAGGGAAACTGCTTTGGAAACATTTTAATGGAAAATATCCCTTTAAAAAAATAACCTTTCAGCTTTGCACGGGGTATCCGAAAGCCTCAAGGTTTCCAAACTCTCAGCAAAAACTGTATGAAGTTCTTTTGTGGCAACTCACATTCTGCCCTCAAAGAGGAACCTAAACAGTTTTAAACATTGTGCTAGGCCTTCAGCCACTGTAATTCGTTGTCACATACAGCTATCACCAATACACTGCAAACCAACATTTTCTGTCCTATAAGCAACTGTCATCGGAGAGTAAAACCACACCACTTCCCATAAAATAAGGGTTTGGTCTGCAAAGTATGTCATATACAACTGTATACTTAGTTAAAGGTTTGGAGGCTGCTCCTGAACAGACAAGATTGAAGTGGTTAGAGCACAATTCCAGATAGTCTGCAGAACAGTTCTCTAAAACAAGACATCTTCACTGTCCCTTGTAAGATTTCTCTTGCCACAAGTTCTCCTGAGTGAGCCTCCTCTCCCTCTCCTTGTTATCTCATCCCCAGAGTCCTTCTTCCACTTTTGCCCTCCCACTTAAAAGAACATCTAAAAATGCCTCCCCGGTGCAGAAATCTCCAAAAGCCTCTTGGATCTTGAAAAGTATTTCTTCCTCCACAGCTCTGCTGCAGGCCATGAGAAGAACTCTGCCAGAGAAGGCACAGCTGAGCTTTGCCTTGAAAATCTCCACCAGTGAAAGCTTTGCAAAAGCCATACATTATAAAGGATGCAATAATTTGAATTGCACAATACAATAATTAGGTATTCCATAAATTAGCAACAGAAATACAATTCCCTTTTAAACCTGGCTTGTTTGTGGAGTGTGACAAGATGCCAAGGGTCTTCTGCTTCACAGGAAGTCCCTATGAGAACGGGACTCGCTTGAGAAATGTTAGGAATACATAATTAAGAAATCAGATAGGGGTTTTCTGGCTCTACACTTAGCTGGCAACCAGACTTCATTTGCAGATAGTTACCGGTCAGTTTCCGTCAACACAACCTCATCTCCCTCCAGCTTGAGAAGCTTCTGTCCAGGCCTGCTGTGAGAAGGCAACTCCTCTCATTTCTCCTGTCTTCACTTGGTGCCTTCTCACTCTGTAACTCTTCTGGCTCCACTAGCCCCGGGAGTTACACACTGCTCATGCATTTTAACATCTTCCAAACATTGTTGTCCCCCCAGAACTTGGTCATAATTACGTAGCAATGTTTCCCTAACCTCTTGCACTGAATTTTAATGGTGCTTATATTTGCTGAAGTAAGAACTATGAAAAGAGATGGTATCTTTTACTAGGCTGACAGAGTAGAAAATAGCAGACAAGTTTTCATGCAGCCCAACCTTTCTTCTGGAAACCTGACAGTCTCTTGTATCCCCATAAGCTCATCCAGTCTTTCCAGCTTTAGCCATTGCTCTTATAAAAGGCTTTACCTCTCCCTGCAAATGACACCTTGCTTTTATCCTTAAACTATCACGCTGTAACCAATAGTACATTTTAATCACAACCCAAGAGGGCATTACATGTTTTATCACTAGATGGCAACATCGCTTTACCTCTCCACTCTATCCTTTCTAAAGATACACCTATGGCTGTGGGGTCACCAGCCTAATTCAGGCGCTGAGGTTGAGAACACAGAGCTCAGCCAAGACTGGATGTGTTGGGTGCGCTTCCTACCTGGCCACCTCGGGTATGAACACACTACACCACTGGAATTGTGAAACTGCAACGGAGGCACAATGTTCTCAGAAGGCGGCTCTGCAGTCCCACCTAACTCTGTAATCTACCTCCTACCTCTGACGGTCAGCACAGAGTGCTTAATGGAAGAATACAAGAAAATGGAAAGTATGAAGGGATCTCTTCTCCAGTATACTCTCCAGCATCTCAAGGTTCTGGATTCGGCGCTTCTAGTGCTGGTGGCTGCATCTGAACTACTGTGTTTCAGAGCCATCAGTGGGACTACCTTCCATGAATTTGTCCTCCCCTTTTCAGACCTATTTATACTCTTGGATCCTGTGTTATCTTCTGAGTCTTTTCCCTGCACCATCTCTTTTCTTAACTCATGACATCACTAAAAGCTCTAAGCATAGCTATTAAAGCTCTGAGATTTAGTGTCTGTGTGGTTAAGCATAATCTTCTGTTCCTCATGCGCAGCTATTTTCTCATGATTGTACCCATATGACTCTGGATTCCTGCATCATACATCAAGGTGTGCAACTTTTCTGCCCACCAAATAAGGAATACCACATGGTGTTGCTGGTTGTATGGATTTTTCAGTTCATAAGTAAACCCTTTCTTACTGGTATCCTTGCTGTCCTGTTGTGTGTTGTGCTTATTTACATGTAACACATCTGTTGTTCGGGATTTAAGAGCAGATGGACTCTTCTGCAGACAACTTCACCCCAGAGAACCAGCATACAAAGGGGTATGGTAGAGCATTCTAGCATTACGCAAAATTAAAACAAGAATTGCATAAAAACTGTGAAGCTGTCTTTCATGCATTACTGGGAGCTACCCACTTTACTGAAATAAGGATAGCAAAACTCACTGATTTAATCATACTAGCAAAATTATAAAGGATTTAGAATACTATTAAACTTGCAAAAATATCAGTAACAGTTCAGAAAACTACTCAAAATTGCCATACTTTATAAAGAACTCAGTAACAACATTGCTTTTTGTTATAAAATCATGCCATTCACAGACAAATTTGGCTTTAAGAATCCATTTTCAAAATACAAATGTTTTCCACGTGGAACTCTGCTGCTGATCGGTTCAAAACACACCTAACCTCTTTAAGCAGCCCTGAAACTTCAGGCATGAGAGTTACCATTCAAGACAAAAGCAACAGTGAATAGTGTTATTTGAAATTTCCTGTAAGTATTTTTTAGCCCATCTCCAGTGTCTAAGGAATTCAGCCAGAGGTGAGAACAAACATGTACACTTTTCTTCAGTCCTGCATGTTGCAGGGCACTGGTTGCAATATGCAGGGTCTATATTATATTAAAGTACATTTTTATGCAATTCAAATTTTTGCAATGGAGCACATTACCTTTCATGAAACAGATGCGGGATTCGGGGAGCTTCTTCATCAGGCGACCCATGAAGAACTTGCTGCCAAAATCCTCTGCACGAATGAAGGCACCGTATTTTAAGAACCCAACCTCATAAGGGGTGAACTCCACCCATTCTGCAGAGGCACAAAATGAACTTTTAAATCTCAATCCTTTCCCTACCCCCCTGCAGGAAGGGCTCTTAAATGACAAGGAAGCAGCTGCAGGACAACGTCTATCAGCAGGGTGATCACAGAGCAGCCTTCCTCAGGGTCAGGAGTTATCATTCAGCTGGCTTCAGCCACTCAGTAACGTTTCCCTGAACTTGTTAATTCAGAACTTTCCAACAAGCATCTCCAGATAGGACATGAGTGAAGTTTATACCAAAAGGAGTCAGCCTAATTTTCCCCACATGTGGAGCTAAGGCTTGTGAGTACTGTGGCTGTCCTTAAGCACCTCCCCCAGATTTCTCCTGCCCCATAAAAAAGGGGTTCCTCCCAGAGCCTAGGCACAAAGTCTAGAAATGGAAGAGGAAGTTAAGGAGGAAAAGGAACTGTTTATGAATGCTATGCTTCAGCAGTGCAAGGGGTTGCAGGACATGCAGTAACTGATAATGGAGATCATTTGAACACCAACCGAGTCTAGATACAGCTCAGTTTTGCCATCACCTTTGAACTCTGAAAGGCTGTAGTCTTCTTTGATGTTGAGGATCATGTAGATAGGTAGGGGATTCTGACCCTGACTCAATGCCTGTCGCTCATCTGAGAGTCTGTGGTTGTTTTTCTGTGAATTGACCAGAAACAGAGAAAGAGCAAAACCAAGGGACCTTCTTGGCATGGTGTATGGGCATGCAAGATTACAGCAAAACAAATACCTGTTTTCATCTTCATTTTCTTATTCTCTCCACTCATGTTGTGTCCAGACATTTTTTTAACCAAGGAGCAGTCTAAACATTTACACATCCACATAAGCATAATTACAGGTGAGCTGTAGGACACTTTGTGGTACAATGGTTTCTTGTTCTTCCCAGTAAACGCATCCACTTTACAAGGATTATTTAATTTCTCACAGGGAGGAACAGAGCAAAAGAAACCAAGAGCAGGACTCTGCTGTTAGGTGCTCAGATACTCATACTGGTAGAAGGAGACAGGTTTCTGCTCTACAGAATACCCCTTGGGCTGCTAATTATGTGTTGAGAGATATGTGGGGACAAATCCCCTTTGTTAGTCAGCAGAAATCATTTGCTGGATAATGCTGGCATGCTCTCAGGCTAGCATCTGTCCCTGGAGCTTCATTTTCCATGCAACAGTATTCAATAGCTATTAGGGAAAACATAAACATGTTACCCCATCACTTAATGCTTTTTCCAGCAGAAGCCCCCAGAAATCAACGCTAGAGATCTGGTATCCCTCTCGCTTCCGCAGTTTTAGCTCCTTCTCATAGTACTTAAAGCTCTCCAGGGAAAAGCAGCTTAGCTTGCACTTGGTCATATGCCTGCGGACTTCACCAATCGGTCTGGACAGATCCTTGCGTGACCAGTCAGCACTCTGATACAAATGTGACAAGGTCCTGGGGAAAAGAAAGGAAGTATGTTGTCATATGCTTAAGGCGCTTTCACATTTTAGACTTGGATTTAAGGACCACATCAAATGAACTAGCTGGGGTTCATTAAAAACATCTTTTGGACTGAGTTTATTATTGAAGAGAAAAGATTTTTTTGATTTAGAGGACCCCCCAAATCACTAGTGAAACCTGAGTACTTGCAAAAAGCCCCTCCATGCTATGTAGGTTTATGCACAAGGCAGTGATTTGCACCAAGGTCACTCACTAGGAAAGATCCTAGAGATGAAACAAAGAGTCAAAGAAAACGTTCTTCCCTGTAAGCAGTGCCTAGGTCATATGCTGGCTCAGCCTATGTGTTCCTAATGCAGCGATAAAAAAGCTTGAGAGTGAAGTAGTACACCTTCCTTTACCAAAACAAAGAGAATAAATCTCTCACACAGCAGACTATAGAGGTGACAAATGATATCTTTGTTCAGGATCTCCTTACCATGTTGAACCAGATGATCCAGTGATGTATGAAATAGCATCTAAGAGATCCAGCTTCTGAAGACCCAACAGGTTGCCTAACAGAGATGTCAGTGCCCGGGTGCCACCTCCTGTTGTCATGACTGCTACAACTGGTATCTGTTTAAACACCAACACAGCAATGGAAAGCAACAACTTAGTTTACCAGCACATGTGATCAGAGCTGAATGAATTGCAGCATTTCTGTCCCACAAGAAATTTCAACATTTCACCATTTCCCCAAGCAGGGGAGAAAACGATGAAAACCTGGGATTTTGCACAGAAAATAATAATAAAAAAGAAAGATTTTATAATTAGCCAATTTTCACTTTTTTATCAAAATCAATTAATTTTGATTCTAAATTGTGACATGCTGGCTTACCAAAACAGCTCAAAACTTTTTGTTTCAAGGCATTTCAATATTAGAGTGCATTTTCCTTAGTGGAACATCATCTCATGAGAGCTCTACTTTGAGAACAAGCAGAGCTCATCCTCTCTTGTAAGTCAAGTATAATGACTAGATTACATTTCCTATAAAGTACCTAGAGTATATAATTGCAGTGATGAACCACAAAGCCTAATTGCATGGAAATCTAAACTGTGTTACAGGAAGACAAATTCCTCCAAGAAACCCACTGAGTGAAGAGGAGCCAAATGACATTTCCCATACACATTTCCAGGCAATTGCATCAAGGAAATACTCAGCAGTGACTTGATTCAAATCAAGCATTTCAGGTCAAAGCAAAGTATTCTGATTCGGGTTTACCTGACTGTGAGAAAACAGTCTCTTGTTGGAAAATCTGAAATTAGTAGTTAGAAGTACTTCCCCTAAAAAATTCTTATACTTAAGAAACTGCTTTCTTCCACTGAAACTAGTGTGTTAATGAGAAACAGTATACTGATGTGATAATTTTGTGAGCAGGGACATCATTTGTAGCATCCAAAGCCATTCTGTCATAATGTTTAATATGCCTTTGGTCCAGCTGTCCTGGACAAAGGCAAAAGCACAGGTGAAAAAAACCCTCTCAAAATGAAAACTTCTTCATTTCTGAAGTGCCTGATCACAGATCATGTTCTGTCCCTAAAGCACCAACCATCCCCATGCCAGCATGGACATGAATAAATACAAACCCTAACTCAGTCAAACAGATGAGAGAAAGATGTTAGATGTGTTTGTGCTGTTAGAGTGACAATACAGATGAGATGATGAGCACCAGAGAAGAGAGTCTGTGATAAAACACATTCTCATCAGTGTTATGTATCGCTTTAACTGTTAGGTTTTCCCCCTCCAAAATCTGGTAATATAAAATACCTTCTGGGGCCCTGGTGACTGAGCTAAGAGAGCAGGACTAGCCAGGTCTATAGTTCATGGATGAAAAAGAAATAAGGCAGGGAAAAAATGCTGATTTATGGCATTCTCTTTTCTGAGCAAACGTGTAGCAAGTGGGTTTGATACTATCCATGCTCTCACATTGTTTCATCTAAACATTTCTCAATACTTTACATGGGGCACTGGATACATCAGGGCTGGTTAAGGAACAATATGCGAACAGCTACAATCATAACACACTCCTGTTACACAGCACAGTCCAGTCTCTGTGGTGCTCCCCTTACCTCATGGTCTTGTAGGTCTTGCTCTAAATGAAGTGCTTTTTTCAGAGCAGCAGCCACAAACTTCCTCCGTTTCTGCAGGAAATTTTTCTCCTCCATACACAGATCAAAATCCAAGCGAACATCTAAGTTTCTTGACCTCAAACAAAGTCCAGGGTTAAACAGAATGTGCATGATCACTTACAATTAATGTCTGGGCCCATGCTTACAAGTCACAAACTCTACTATTAGGCTTAGAAAACTGCTATTGCGGCCCCACAAAAGCACATCACAGATGGTATAGACAAGGTAGAGAAAAGGCTGAGAAAGTTAAAAAGTTGTAAAATCTTACAGAAAAAAAACAGAAATATTTTTTATTGCTACACTGATTTTCAAGAAGTGTCTAACATAAATACTGCAATCCATATGCAGATACTATAAACAGTGGAATATTTAGGGTTTGTTGCCTGAAGACCTCTAGATTTTATAAATACAAATACTCTGGATTCTTTACAAGGAAGGAAAGTGAGGTATAAATACATATTTTTCTAAACTTGTAGCTCCATGGATTTTGCAGCCAGAAAAGATTATTCTCCCCATACAAACTGAACTCCTGCATAGTAGCATAACAGGAAATTTCACCCAGCACAGTTGACAATGTTCAACATCTGGACATGGGTAACTAACATGGGGTAAACAGGGGTAAATATAATCACTGACTAAATACTTTCTCCCTTAGTTACAGAAAAAGCTAAGAAGGCAAAAAAGCTGGCCAGCATCTTTTTTTCACAACCACAAAACGTAAAGGCAGAATTTCTTACCAGTCATTTGACTTCACATGTAAATTGATTGTTTCATCCTAGAAAAAAGCCACAATATAAGCACTGGCCCTTCCCTTCCCTTTCCCCTTTCCTTTCCCTTACCCTTTCCCTTCCCTTTTGTTTCCTTTCTTTACATTGTTTTATACTAAAGATACAAAGAGCAGCATACAGTAATAACCAGCACCAGCTCTGCCAGTGTGCCGCATCTTGCCTCATTGTTTGCATTTGCTCTGACCTGCATGAGTCCCCCAGTCCATTACAGAAATCCGTCTGTCAAATGTTTCGCTGTGGTTTTTAGTTCTGCTTGGTTCATATGAAAATGCACAGGTCCGTAACTATCTCTATTAGGAATGTAAGGGCCCTATAAGTTATATATCTAAACCCCTACTTCACACTGATCTAATTAACTCATGCCCATTGATCTTTGGTCCATAGCTTCACATTTATTCTAAAAAGTTGGTACCAATCACCTTTGCTACTGCTACTTTCTCCTTGAAGGGAAGTGAATCCAGAGGAATAGTGAGGGATGCATGGCAGTCTTTTTTCTCTTCACCTGAGATACACTGAAAAATAAATTATAATGTAGAAAAATATTTAATGTATATACCACAAAAAAGCACTGTCACCAACTTATTTTTTCAAATGGGGTCACTGTCCAGCAGTTTCCAAGTTGGCATCTAATATTCTGATGTCTTAGGGGGTACAGTGCTCTTCCAGAGCAGAAGATCATGAAAGATGGCTTTTAAATAAAAAGACAAATTCTTTCCATTTGCCTCAGTCAGGTATGGAAAACCATGAGTTTACTGGGCTTACTCAAGCTAACGATCACATACCGAGCAGAAATGAGGCTTCTCTGCTAGAGCCATGCGCAGCTCTGACAGGCTGTACTTGAGGTAATGGAAGTCCAGGGGCTTTGCAGCTTGCCAGGAAGAGCCCAGCGACAGGGTCTGGCTCTCTTCATAGGATCCCTTCACTGAAAATAAGAAGTCTTTTTCTAAAAGAAAAAGATGAAAACCATACAGAGAAGTTAGTAACTATGATTTCAGAAATAGAACACTAAATGGTCATTCAGAAGTTGTCATTTTTATATGCAAAAAATTCAACAATGCTTAAAAGCTCCCAGGATCTATTTATGCAACCATGGAACATTACAGGAAGAAGAAGAAAAAAAAAGAAAAGAAAACAAAACAAAACAAAGAGCTTATAAACTAGCAGTAGCTGTTTTAAAAACTCAGACATACAGGCAAATTGGGCAAAATGTAAATTATTGAGATAGAAATATATACTTCTATTTTACAGCACTAATAAGATTCATTATCACTCTAATCATTCACTTTAATTTCAAAATCCAGTTTTTAGAGTTAGTTAGCATAGACACACTATAATTGTTGGATCTATGATCCTGTATATACTCCTAACCATCCAGTTCCTGTGCTCTAATTGTAACAACAAGGTAGGAAAATGATCAGATAAGAAAATGACAAAAAAAAAAAGATAAATTTTCAGTTTACCATAGCATAAGATTTTTTTGTTTCTAGTTTAAAGTCTAACCTGAAAGTTCTTTCTTCGTCCATCTATTGTCCATCAGGACTTCCAAGCAGGAAATTTCACGAGACTGTAGTAGGGATGAACAATGAGAGAATTAAGTATACAAAACATGCCATATCTGAGTCACCTCACTGCTACCTGTCTCTGGTCACCTGGGTCCCTGGGGTCTGGAAAACTGTCCACCCTGTGTTTGTTAGGCTGATAAGAGAAAGACCTTGGCACACTGAAGATATGCCAGGTTTCAACTGAAAGAAAAATGGCTGTGGTGCTGTGGTCCATCCACGGGGCTGGGGCTGGGAAGGGAAATAACAGGGGAGGGAATGGGAGTGTGCTGAGGCCTCCCAAGGGCAGACTGATGGGTCAGCCAAATCACAGGGCTGTCCTTGCAGCCCTGCTTTAGTGAAGTTGGACAGCCAAGTGCTTCCTCCTCTAAATAGTGAGTTAGGGGCTGTCGAGAAAGCAACTTCCATATCATCCTATGGAGGTGGGGAAAACAGGATGGCCATGAGGGGTTCCCAAGAGAAATCCCCAGAGGCAGTAAGTCAATGAAAGAGCACTTCAGGCTTTGTCAAGAGGCTTGCTATCAGCTGGTGGTGGTGAACAGGGCTCTGGGTATCCCCAATGGCTGCGTTCCTCTTTCCTAACACAACCTTGCACAGGGAGCAGCACAACAGGATGGCTGCCAGTGTCCCACCCCCCACCTCCCTCCCCTTCAGCCGTGCCTGCAGTGAGCTGGCAGGGGCACCTGCCAGATTCACCACTCCCATCACTAGGTTGAAAACAAACACAGAAGAAAAATAGTTTAAAATTACCACTAATACACCATTAGTGACAAGCTTTTCAGGAGGGACTGGACTGAAAGAGAGGAAAAAAAACTGCAATCAGAACTAATATGACCTAAATATGTCCTTAAATGAACACCAAGGAATAACACTTTCCTTAAAGGTTGCCTCGTCCAGCATAGTCTCAAATATGTCACTGATTTCTAATTTTGGGAGACATCTGAAATGTGTCTTCCTTATTTTTTAATGATAATGGTAAACAATAGTAGTAATAAGCACAGTGGCTGCAGTTCTTATTATCCTTCTCCCTCTTCCAGCAAATAATGGGATACAGTAGTATCCAGGATGATTCTTGGTAAGATAAGGAACACAGTGTTTTAGCCAATATGCAGCTGACTAGATAAACACCAGCTGTTGCTGTGATGCTGAGCATTTTAAACTACATTATCCTAAATGCTACCATGTGTTTGACTGCCTGCTTTGGCAAAGGACAGTTGTTTGGTCTTGTATGGGTTTTACTCACATGCTCTCCGATGCAAACTCAACCTCCAGCATCTCTTGTGTCTGTAAAAGATTAATTCATTATAAGCATTTGAATTAATTTTCTTTCTCACTAGCTATGGTTGTCAATGATTACTCTGGCTCCTGAAACAGCTCTTAAAATCAAATCTCCTTCCTGCTCTAGAGTACTCTCAGATGAGTGAAAGCAATCGAGTTAGAGTGATTTTGGAAAGTATCTTCCCTCCTTCATTAACCATCAGTCCCCAGGGTGACTGTATTTGTCCATTCAGTAGTGAGGCAGAGTAAAATGGTCACATAGGCAATCCCCACTCCTAAGCCTGCAATAACTGTTGGCTTAAAACTATCTAAAGCCTTGTTTTTTCTGGGTAACGTTATCAGGAGACTGAAACTGTTGGATAGCAGACAGCATTCTCAGTTCTGATCGAAAGGACTCCTGTAACGTGGACAATACATTGACCAGTCACCAAACAAGTTAATATAGACTGCCTGCCGATATCACCGTAGAGCTGAATACCAATACATAGCCTATAAGAAAAGTCGGTGAAACAGCAAATCTATAAAAGTATCTAAATGGGACATCCAGATCCCATGTTGAAGTCATCATGTATGCATTCAGGCACACTGAAGTAATGAGATAGTTACAGTAATTGACCATCAATGGGTTTTAGCACCTCAGCTTGGATCTTTTTGTTATATTCAGGTATACACAGAAGAATTACAGGGCAAGGTATCAGTTTTTAAGTGAATACTCCAACATCTGTGCCAGAATATGCCCAAACTCATAAGTGCTGGTCCCACAAAAAGAAATTCTAACAGAGAAACTGTGTGCAATGGTGATTAAGTCTTTTATCTCCAAAAACCCCTATTTGAGCAACAGAATCAAGAAAGAGGGGGAAAAAGGAAACTCTGGTGTCTGAGGTTTGAGGAGCTAATAAAAACCTTCGGGATTATGTCCAAGGTAGGGAGGTAAACCTTGTCCACTTTGCTGAGCAAGGTTTGGAAGGTATTTTACAGGATACATGAAGCGCAAACCAATAGGAAACAAACTCTCCTGCCTACAATTGCTTTACAAAAAGTTATTTAGGAGGCAATATCAAAAATGTATTTCCTTCCTGTGGCCAAGACAGTTTTATTCCTCACCTTTGGATTTAGCTGAAAAGTCAAGTGAACAATTTCTCCAAGCTGAATTTTAGCAACATCAAAGAGGACTGTGAAGAGGAGGTCATCTTTAGTGGCTGCATTTTCATCGTAGACTTTCAGCTCAAGAATATTCTGTGAACAGAGGTACAGGATTAGAAACATCTCTATTTTAAGACCTTATGGAGGTACAAGATGATGTGCTCAGCATGTTAAGGAAGACAGAGAAAGGATGGGGAGAAGTGAGAGAGCATGCACAACCTTTTCATCAACACAGAGCTGAAGAAAGATATTCTGAACCTAACATAGTTGGGTTTGTTGCCAATTTCCCCTGCAGAGTAATTTAAATGACAAAGGCTAGTAGAATCATCAAATATGTAGCTCCCATATTGAAAAACATGTTTGACCTCTGATTTGGTTTGAGGTCACCACTTTTCCCTGAATTGTAGGAATCCATCTAGTAGTCAGGACTTCATTGCTATTGGTGAAAAAAAAAAAATCCTTGGATATAAGCAGTGATTAAAATACGTTAAGGAAGCACCATATAACTACTGCATGGCTGCATAATTATATCCTGTAAATTATTAAACAGATCACATGGAGGTAATTACCACAGAAACTACAGAAACTGGTATGTTTTTGTTAAATTGGTGACAAGATGCACAGAAAGCAGCAGAAAAAAAGCCTATTTCCATCAGATTATATCGTACACCTCTCAATCTCCTCTTTCTTCCTTCCACTGCACAAATCTCCTCCTCTCCCTCCTCTGTCACCTGCCTGTTTGGATGGACAGGAGGGGTAACAGCCCCTGCTGTGCCTGGTTGGTAGCTGCACATGGGCTGGCTCAGAGGTGCCTCCCAGAGTGCTGAGCAAATTAACTTTAATGGCTGTTTTCTCAGTGGGGAAACAATTCAGGCCTCTCTCCAGATATTCAGATGCTCATTTTCATGTCAATTACAGGGACCTCTTATCTCAGAGATTCCTACTTATCTATCAGATTTAAATGACACTTGCTAAGAGGTTTGATCGTTATTAAAGACACACAAACACATGCACAAAAAACAGTGAGCATGTGAGCTTTGTTGCCTTAAAAGTTCTTAATGAATCACAGGAAGGTCCATAACTAAATTTGGTAAGTGATTGAATATACAAATATACTGAAAGGAAGATAATCCAGAACCCAAGTATTCAATTTTGACATCTATCATTTCTGTAAGAAACCAGCAAGAGAGAGATGGCAAGCTGTAGTGAACTCAAGTTTGCAGTTTGCTGCCAGAAGACAGAAAGGCTGCTGCCCTTTAAGGTCATATATGTAAATGCATTGCACTGTGCTTCAGACAGAAAAACAATTCTGTTTCGGGCTGACGGGGTCACCGGTGGGTTCCTGCCCACCACACTTGCTAAGAGAAACATACCAACAAGAGGCAGAGAGAAGCAGCCACAGCAACTTGGCTTACAGGCCAGCCATAAAGAGCCTGTAAAGGATTATGGGAGGCGATGGAGGGGATATGCGATGGAGGGGATATGCTTAAAAGCAATTATTTGCCGTTTGTAGAAGGCAGGCTTCCACTGAAGAGCAGGTCAGATTTCCTAGCTGTGATTCTGCAACAGACTGCCCTTATTTGGCTAAAATGGCTGACTTATTTTCTTAGTGGCCGACTCATTTGAAGTCCCTCAGTTACTCCCAGCTAGCCAGGAGGGGCATGCACAGGGTGCTGGCTGGCTAAGGGAGATCTCCAGCTGCACCGCTGGGATGCTGTGTGGGAAGCGGCAGAGGCTTTCTGGGAAGTTCATTGTTTCTATCCGCTCCTGACAGAGGATATGAGGGCAGCATCGCTGGGAGCCAGGCACCAAGCAGAGCCAGCCCTTGGGGGGGGGCTGCGTGCCACCAGCTCCGGGCAGGGTGGCCACCCTGGAGCTGGGGAAGCGCTGCCCACAGCACCAGCCCAGGAAGCCCTTCCTCGCCCACTATGCTTCATCAGATGTTCATCGAAACAGATGCCTTTCAGTAAACACTCCCCTTCCTGATGGGAACCAGCCCAACACACCCAAACAAGTTTTTTTCTTCCACAGTGAGAGTGTATTATAGGATTTTACTGAGCTCTGGCTCCCATGATTTAGGAAGATGAATACCTCAACGATACACAAGACAGGCGAGGAGAAAATAACCAGACCAGCAGACTCTGGCTCTGCTCAGAGAGTAATGAGAAGAGCAATTGCAGTGTATGCAGAGAAACCTGTGAGAGCCTTAACCTAGTCTGTTGAGCCCAGAGAGCTGCAAGGCAGCAGTGACAGACATGCCAGAGCGCTTTGGTTGTCCCAAACCCCCAGGACACATTCTGTGCAGCCCACACTGAAGCCACAGCGACCACTGCCACACTGCTCTTGTCACATGCTGAAAATTATTGGGGCTAATGCCACATCTCTTGTCTCCTGCTGCAAACTTACTGCAAAGTAAATGTAAGGTCTTCCCAAATACTACTCCATGAAGGACTAGATCAAGCAGCTTCCTGTGGCCAAGACATTTTTTTCAGCTGTTACATGTGGTATGGCAGTTTTGAAAGACCTGTCAGCCATGAACCATTGCAAGGAGCAGGTGCTCTGGTGCAAGAGTTGCAGATCAGTGGGTGTTCCCATGCTGCAATGTTTGCCCCTTGCCTTTCGCCTCCCTGATAAACCTGCAGGGCTCAGTGAAATTGTGCCTCACCAGTGTTTTGAAAGAAGCCGGAATTTTTTTAGTTCTGCAGGGAAAGGACTGGATGTAGGCCACAGATGGACAGGCATGTTAAAGCTGAAAACCATACCAAACAGGACCCAGTACCACCTAACTCTGCGGAAGGAAGCCTGAGAACTTGTATTACAGGCAACTTTTGCAGACAAAGGCAAGAGGGATTGTTCACTGGAGACCCTGTGGTGTAGCAACACTCTGAACTATTCTGAATGCTCCTTTGGAGGAGTTTATTGATGCTTAAGAGAGCCGGGGGACTGGCCGGCTGATCTGGCACTTGGCAGAAATGTTCTTGTCCCACTCTGCCATCAGCACTAGGAAATGAAGGGTGCAAGTTGTAAAGCAGAGTTTGATTGCCCCAGGTGTGAAGTAACCTTGGCTTACTTGGCCTATCACAGATCTTTGTAGACTCCTAGACTCTGATGTTGATGCTGCCTTTTGGAGGGAGTGTATAGTGGGACTTGCAAATCTTCTTAAGCTCTAACATTTATCATCATGGCAAAAGCTCAGCTGGTATTCTTTGGCAAACTTTAACTGTTGTTTTGTGAATTTTTTTATTGCAGGTTATTCCAAAGGAATACTTAAAAAGTACAGCATGGTAATGCTTCCACCACTTAGCTCATACATGTCTTTTATGCTGTTCAATTTACACTGAAATTTTCACGTTTACTCTTGAAAAGCAGTGATTTTAAAAAAAAAAAAAAGATGAAAAAGTGAAAAGTGATAGAACATCATATGAATAGTTGTGAAATATCTTGGCTATCTTTTATATATCAGAAAATAAAATTTAATTTTGCTGCTGCATGCTACACCACACATCCCCTTACCCATATCCTTGTAGTCCCTCACACATAGATCCCCGCCCCAAAAGAAAAACAAATGCACTCTGCATCTTACTTTTACTTGGCTCTGGATCCTGAAGCAAAATGTTTCATTCCACACTGGGTCTTTGCAGTTCTTGACGGTTTTGGTCCGGACAGTCTCAGGGGAAGCAGTGGGCAAAGACAGGCTTACATAGCAATCCGTTTGACTAACTGTATTTGAAAAGGTATATTGTAACTAACAAATTAATATAAATATCTTGGAGCATAGCCTTATAGCACTGTATAGACCACAAGCTGCAAAAAGGAGATATTGTTCTATTGCTTTTCTTACTCAATAGCACTCGCTACTATTTGTTCCCTCCTGCAGGTGGGAGCTCTGGTCATTAATGGAAAACCAAAAAAGCTACGGCAATAAAGACAACTGGTAAGAAAAAAATATGCAGAACTAGTTTTACTTAACAAAACCCATTATTGGTATGTCCCCTGTTGCAAATCAACAGATTTCTGAGACGGAGAAGAAAAAGGTTTACATTTTAAGAGAACTTTTAAAGGGTAAAATACTTATTTAACTCTTTGAGCATTTAGACAAGGGTCTAACTTTGTCCTTAGCTCTTGAGAGGGGAACAGAAGAGCTAAAGATGGTCTGGGTACAAAGGATCTTCCCCCTCTGGTCTGCTGCCCTCATACAGCTGTAGCCCAGTCCATGTAATGAGCCAAGTGTCTCACCCAACATGCAATCACATCTCTTCACTGTCAACAAATATGCAAAAATAGCAACGCACTTTCACCTTACTGATTTAAACACTGAGCCTTGATAGTGAAGAAACTTCTAATTTCTGAGAAAGCTGTTAATGTAACACAAGGTTGCACAGTTAGCTACAAGTATGGCATTAAATCTTCATAATACATGGGGGCTGCTTTGGGTTGGGCTCCCAGGAACTGCCCCCAGCTGGGACAAACCGCCTCCCGGCCGGGAGGTACCACACATATGCTGGGCATTGCCACAGGGTGTTGACAAGTTGTCTCTTGGGGATTGCCAGAGTTTTTGGGTGAGAGGCAAGTTGGGTACTCATATGTCTGTGCAACTAACTTTCCTTTTGTGTGCTAACCTGATGGATGTAGAGTATTTGGTGGTTAGGACTCTCTCTGATACTGCTAAGAAGATGCTGGTTTTCTTAGCAGGGAGCAGTGCTGGGCATCTGCTCCTAAGTGCATAGAAGAGTTGATGTCTCATGAACTTGTGGTAATAAGCTGAGACCCTGAAAATACAGTGAAGAGTGGTGGGACTCGCCCTCTCTACACTGTCGTTCACCCTTTCCAGCCCTCCCATTTGGAGCAAATCTGCTGTCCTTCAGTCCTGTACACTGTTTGCACTTATTTTTAGACAATGGACATTTCTTTTATCTGTTGGGCAACTACAGGGGTCTCTAATGTCTCCAGCTCTAAGAACTTCTTTTGTAATCACAGTAACAGGTCAGACTTGGGTGTAATAACAGGCAGTTTGGTACTGTGGGATACAGGCCGAGAGGCAGCATGATCAAGTGGGTAACCTGCTGGAAAAGGTCTCATGACATGTTGGCTCCAGTCCCAGCTCTCCTCCAGGCTGCTAAGTCACTCTGGGCAATTGCTTCCATTTACATTTATCTTGCTTCTCTATCTGCATTTCCCCATCAATAAAACAGTGATAACGATCCTTTCCTCTTTTATAACCTGCTTTGACATCCCATGATTAAAAGCATTATACAAAAAATAACTACTGTTAATAATATTTCCACATGACCCACAAGAAGAGAGTGCTTTATCACTAATTATGTTACTCTTTCTCTACCAGTCTCTTGGTTCTCATACCACACTTTCTTTAAACTTGTGGTGTAACCCATGTGGCAATGAATAGGTGTTGCTTAAAGAAATTTGTGCAATCAGCTTATGTATGATTTATGATTTATCTTTCAAGTCTTCGGAAACTGTCTGAACATGAAACATCTCCCAGTTTTTCAGCATGCATTTGATAGTTTCCCCCCTACTGTCCCTAGCAGGGAAGAAATTATTTTAACATCGCAAATGCAGAAATCTATAATTCTTGTAAGTAATATTAGGGTATTTTTAGACTTATTACTGCAATTTTAAAATGCAGAATATGTGCAATGTACCTGTAGATAACAATTTATTGGTAAAGGAGGTGATAAAATGGTTTCTTTAGCTCTCTCCCACACAATATTTTCTACAATTCTTCCATTGATTTTTAACAGTTGAAAAAGACAATATTAACTTTGCATAGTCACTTCTTCAGATGGTGTCAGAGAAACAGGTAAGAGTGAGAATATATGTTTCTTCAGCAACTCTATCTGTCAGTTATGGACTACTGATATATGTGTGTTTTAGAGAATTTGTTCATTTATGGTCTGGGATATCTCTTTGTTGTACATACTAGCTATGAATCCTGATTTAGAAGGCAGGCATTCTATATTTTCAGAGTATCAAAGAAGCTCTAAACTTGTGACTTATAATCTTGTATCTAGATAGAGCTGTGGTGGGACCTCTGTTCAGTCTTTCATTCTCTGAACACAATAGACCTATAGCCAACTTGAGAAGTTAGTCCAGTCTTTAGCAAGGCTGTTCACCCTTAACAAGAGCAAAAACAAAGTCCCACAACCTGATGATCCCCATGTAACATCAGCTCAGTTAGCAACCAGCGAGGCCTCAGCCTCAACATAGCCCAAGACAAGAATGCAGATAGAGACAAAGATATTTGAATCTGAAAATAAGCAATTACAGCCAGGCCACTGCATGAAGAATAACAAATTATGCACCAGAACTATAATGTTGCAGGACTTATCTGATAACTTATACATACAACGCAGATTTAGATAAATTTTGGACCAGATCCCAAATACACAATACTAAACGTACGTGCAGGTGATGAAATTTAGCACTGAGATGTCTTTGCATACGCTCTCAGCCCTGGACAGGAACAAGTGGATGCTCAGTATCTTCCATGTTGGGGTTCTCTTCCACTCTCTTCCTCCCTCCACCATAAAAGGCCTTAACTGTTACCAGCTACTAAAATTAAACATGTCCAGATTGAAGAGGATTGACTTAGCCTGGCATATGAGAAAGAGCTGAAATAAATGAGTTTGCTAACTAAAAAACAACAACGAAGACTGTCAAATAACATGGTAATAGTTAGTTCTGTAATGTCCAAATGATTGATACAAAGAGGACAATGATCTGTGGCTCTGCATGGCCAGAGGGAAATAAACAAAGACAAATATTAGGAAAACTGCTCCAGCTCTAAGAGAGTTATAAATTTTCTAGGTAACTCATTTCAGAGGGTATTGGTACCCAGATATGTATCAAAGAGTGACAGACAAGGTAAACTTGATCCTGCTTCAGAAGAGGACCAGCCTAGGTGAACCTACAAGGTGTCATATGGAATTGCTGCCACATGATCCCCATGTTTACGCTGGAAGGCAATAAACAGGATAATCATGTCATGTCAATTATACTGCATGGAAACCAACTAACCAGTCTCCCTGCCAGCCTTGACTGTCAGGGAAGGAAGTGATAGGACATCCTTATATTGTACACCAGCCCACGAGATCGATTCCCAGATATCTGGGCACTGTCTCCAAAACAACTCCAAGCCTCCTTCTTTGACATGGATAAAGTAAGACTGTTAAGTTCATTGGAAAAGTTGCCACCTTTCCTTTCCAAACACATACAGTGTCCAAGTAACAAGGCCTAAATCCATACCTAGAGCCTCCGTGTACCATTCCAATATAATCGTCAAAAGGAAACAATACAAAAAGCAACACAATATAATGCAGAGAAGCCCACAGACAGCTGTGCTACAACTTCTCCCATCCACCCCAACTCTTCCATGAAGCAAGAGGGTATAAATTATATCGCCTAAATGGCATTTTGGGTACGTGCAGCTATTCTTGCAAGATTTGTACATGCTAACAGAGGCACAGATGTCGTTAGATCACCCTTACATATGCTCTCTTTTGGCAAAGTGGAACTAGAAATCATGTATTTCCATAGGTACACCCATTTTTAGACTTTTCATAAGCATTGCCACTATTTCACTCTTCCTACTTTCAGAGTATCAGCCAGTAGGAACCAAAAAGCTGTATATTTTTGGCCAAGAGATACTATTAAGAGGTCACACTTCCTTTGTTCCACCTCAGACCCTCTTGCAGTGATATGTGGTGCATTCTCACATCTATCACTGAAAAATATTTTTTGGAAAGTTCTTTCATTTCCATTTAAAAAGAAACTAGCCGAAAATTAAGTCTTGGCCAGGCATCTACACTGTTGATGCAGTGGGTAGTTAGAACTGCTGGGCATCTGAAGAAACCATTATCAGAGGGAAACATCATGGAAACAGAATTGGAAACAGGCTGCAAGCAGTACACAGAAGTGCCTCGGATTTCAAAGAAAACAGAAGTGGGAACAAAATCAACACCAGAAGCAGCTGAACCAACAAAACAACACTCACATTTTCTTTATTCACTCAGGAAGGGAAGAGAAACAAAAATGTTTTTAACATTTAGCTGAAACTAATTTTTTTTTTTTTTGCCTTAAACGTCATTATTTTGACTCAGAAATGCCTCTGATGTGCTTTATAAAAATATGTAGTAATGGTACTTTTTCTTGTATTCTCCTCCAGGATTTTTCTGAAAAAGCAAGAGCAGTACATCATGGGAGATGTAATCTTGTGCAGGAACTGACACTAAGCTGCAGCACTGACAGTGCACTGCAGCAGTAATACCAATTTGAATTTTTCAATTGAGACTCAGAGTTTTGAAAGCAAAACTTTGCTACTGAATAAATAAACTTTATGGCAGGGACACTTCTCCCAGATATCTTTTCTTTCAAGTAAGATTTGGTACTGAATGGGAAGCTACCAAAAAGCTGTAGCTCAATATGATAGCGAGGACAAGGTCAGCTGACTGGCACGAGGTGTTGTCCTTTTGCTGGGTATATGAAAACCAGAAAGTATTTGCAAATATGATGAGTGAGGTTAAAAATATCCCAAGGTCTCACTTACAGGAAGAAGCTAGCACTGATAATCTGTATGAATTCACTGTAGATTCTGTACACATAAATAAAAATAGATACCTGTAGATGTTCTTTGTTTTTTAGAAGAGTTATGCCTAAGAAAACAGCATGGAAATAAAAAAGCATATCGTTATAACTAAGTAACAAAAGTAGGATGCAATAAGTCACCTCATTCCCTCACAGAATCATTTGCAGCAGCCAATATGAAGGTAAAGACATTGATGCTGATGAATTAATTTGGTAAGAAAAATTCCATAACATACCAGGACAACTCACTGGAAGCAAAAGGGTTTACACCACAATGTAAATAGGTCTTCGTGTGCCTGAGAATTCAGCCCAAAGTCTGTAAATGTCAGTCACCATTTTGTGAATTAAATTTTGGACCTACAGGGCACAACACACAGGTGAGGATTACAGTTTGATTATTTTGGTTTATTTGTTAAGGAGAGAGTTCATTCAGCCTGGATTAAAAGCTTACACTGCAGCACCAGTTCATCATGACATAAATACTATGACTTGGATGCGTTGCCAACATGCACTTTGCTTTTGGCAGCCAAGTCTTCACATTTTATACGTCTTTTCTAGAAAGATGTCACCACCAGTTTCTTTCACATCAAAGTAAGCCACAGATAAACATGCAGCCTCCAGACTGTCTTTTACCACAAGACCACAACTAATCCTATTTACGCAGTGAAATTAAATGAGCTCATATTCTGTCTGGAGTTCTCCAGGACTCCCAACTGATCTAGCAGTCTACAGCAACCTTCCTGTGAGTAATAATGAATGAAAGCATTAAGAATAGATACATCTGACTTGCAAGGAACATTTATACCCAAGACCCATTTTGTCTAGTTTTCATTGTTGAGCTGAAAGAGAACTCTTTAAAAAAGGGTAGTTAAGACTGGTTCTAAACAAATAGGAAAAGATGAATACCTTTGCCAGGCAGACATTCAAAAAGATTGCCAATTTAATAGCAGAATATGATGCAAGCACCAGCACCAAAATTTGTGAGTGAATCTTATCTTTAACCTTCACTGGCTACTACTGCAGCACTACTTTATTGGCTCCTGCTAAGGATACAGTCATACAGAGTGCCCGAGAGAGAAGCCATAGTCTCACATCAACACTGTCACACATCTTTTCAGCAATTGTGGATTATCACAGCCATGTTAAATCTAGCCTCTCTACACTGGCCTCCCACATAACAGCAAATCACATCTGGGTTCTTGGTCCTTATCTACAAGTAATCAATGTCCTCAGTTCGGCAAAAAGGTTGCCTGAAGCTCCTCTCTGGAGACCATCACTGATAAAGGTCCTCAAGCTCTATGAATCTCAGCTGTGGGCAAGGATTTCCCAGGCACTGCTCTGAGTCTTCAGAATAAACCTCCACCAGAACTAAGACATACCACAGGCCTTATCGCATTGTGCTTTTAGCGTACAGCTCACCTCAGCAGCACTAATCTAGATGTGTGTGAAAGAACACTGAGAGAGCACAGATGCATAAAACAAAACAGGTCTCTGGTCAGAAAGTACAGGAAAGAATGAATCATTGATTACAGATATCAGTCACACTGCTTAATGCATAACTGGATGAACTGCAGTTACTGCTGTCTTGATGAAACCAGAACCAGGACAGAACTAGAACAGATTCTGGAGGTTCTTTAACAGTGTATAAGAAAATCTATTGGGAATTAATAAACAAAAATGCATTTAAATGTATTTTTCACAACAAAATAGTGAAGATGAGAAGTTGTACCACCTTCTCCTCATCAAAGGAATACCTCAAAAATCTTGAAGAAATTCCTGCAATAAGTAAATGTCTGTTATCAATCTTCATATTATTTACTTCTTTGAATGTCCAAATTACAACTAATAGTACTGTAAACACAGATCTGCTGGTACTCAATTTGTGGTTACTGTTCAGTGTCAAGCAAAGTATACTTTGGTCTTAAACTCAACACATCATTGTGCAACAGTAAGCAGGATATAGAGTAAAATATGGTCCCTATCGAGGATGATCAAAAACTCCAAGGTACCATAACTTTTAAGAAGATGTGGGAAACTGTAAGCATGGGAAAAGGCAATGCTCAGTTTACTTTCCTAAGCAGTGAGAAGGTGTTACACAGTTCAGCCCAAGGAAATTTGTAAATATAGAAAGCCTATTCAGAAATCAAAGCACATACTTCATCATCATTATCTGTTCACAACTGCTGAAGTTGCTTACATAGGCTTGAAAGAAACTGCATGCTAATCTTGTGCTGTTATTTATTAGCGCAGCATTTCATGAAACGCGTCCCAGCTCTTGCAGAAGCATCCATCCAGGTCTGCTGGAACTTTCTGAGTGCAAACTAGAAAGTCACAACCTGAGCAGAGTCTGCCACTGCCTTTTAACTCTGCAAGCCAAATGGCAGAGGAGGAGTAAAGGGTGGCGAATTGCTGCATGGACCTGTGTCCTCTCAAAAGGTTCTACATTGCTGCCATTGTCACCTACTCATTCCAGCCTCACTTCTCCACCCAAGCTTCTCCCTTGTTCATCTCCATTGCCTCCACCCTTTTCAAACCTGTTTTAAAACAGGTTTTGACATTTCAAAAAATCATAAAACATTTGAAAAGCTGTTTCAATCACTTGTTAACTAGAAGCCTCCTCTAAACAAGAGGATAATGAAGTCTACTCGGAACATGTAGTACCATCACAAAAGGCTTTAAAGATCAATGAAGGACAGCTGCAATACCACCTGTGCTGGTACGGTATTAGAGCACGGTAGCTACAGAGATGAGCTTAACATTTACCTAAGGTTCTTTACTCATTCTACCAGTGCTTCAGCCAGTAATCAGTTCATCCTCCTAACGCCCCTGTGAGGCTCCTAATGCCCTTGCTGAGGTCCTTGCTTTAGAGATGAGTAACTGAGGTTTTGAGGAATCTTATCTTCTCCAAGGTTACACCAAGAATCCGAAGGAAGTCATGGGGGAACATTGCACATAATACCTTTAACTGCCAGAACAGCTTTCTGTTCTTGCACACAGAAGTACACAGAAGCCAGCATGACTGCAAGAAGATGGACATGTACCTACATAAAATCCATTGATACCCAGCAGTAGAGATGCAATTATTTCCACAGCTGTAGGGAGGTGCCCTGACCAAGAACCCTAAACAAATAACATATTAATGAGCTCCTTGATTATACATAGCATTGTCCTTTTTACTGGCAGCTTACGTTGCTATCAAGGCACAAAGCAGGCTTTTCATCTCCACACTTCTTGCCATGTATACCATGCAATACAATTGCATACAATACAATATACACTACGCTCTATACACTACACTCCATCATGGCCATCAAAGACTTGAGAAAGGGAAAAACCTGGAAATAATCTCTTAGGCTAGTGAACACAAAATGGGTAACCTGAGGGAAACTAGTTTTTTGCATGTGTTTAGGTGGTAGCAATGAACCAAGGAAGAGTGGGAGCAGACTTGGATAACAGGAGTAGATGAAACCAAAAGGAAGATTGAATAGAAAGGAACAGAGGTTGTTAAGAACTGCAGCTGTGAAGTTGATTCACATAATATTCACTGAGATTATCCATTCATTTGTTACTCATATTATTAACTGTGGTTACGACTTTGTTATTATAAACATCAGTCAGGACCAGGGCTCCATTTTGACAGGTACCTTAGCAGTTATGCAATTAGATCTTGATCTTGATCTAATCAGCTCACAATTACAGTAAGAAAAGCCCTGCTTCAGGATATGACATCACAGGGAGGAGCTTCTGGTGATTAACAGTTGCTTTTATACCTGTTTGTTTCAGTTTCTTAACCAGTTAGGAAATCCTTGTTTACAGGCCTTATTGCAACTTGGCAGCTATCCACGTAACTACTTCTCTATCCTCGTGCAGATTCCCATTGCTGAGCATTTGTCCTGGGCTGCTTTTAGGATTTCTGTCTGTTAACGCAAAGGCAGCCTGTCTGAGCAGCCAGCGGCATCAGGAACTTAGACGAGATGCCCTGAAAAGACACCGGTGCTCTCTTTCAAAGGACCATGTCCCAGGATTTCTCTCAATCACGGCAAAAGTCAGTGACCACACTCATTTTGACGGGGAAGTAATTTCACCCTAAAGCAAAAATGCCATTAGCACTGGCTGGCCCAGGCAGCTGCCTGCTGGCACTGCCCGTGCTACCTGCCTGCCCTCTTTGCACAAAGACTGCTGCTGCCCCCTCACACCAGTGCTGCAGTCCAAGATGCGTGCACATCTTCCGTCAGTCCTTTCCGCACACAACAGCTTCCTTCGGAGAACATGGCAATGAAAGGGATTTCATTATTATGATGGTGTTACATGGGATTTAGGTGATACAAGGAAAAACTTTAGTAGTACTGCCTTCCAACTTTTAAAATCAATGGTCAGTGTAGTATTTGAGTTTGCTATGAAATTACATAGCAGCAAGGCTCAGATTTAACAAGACCCAGATTTAATACTATGGTTAAAGAAAAGCCTAAAGCTTTACCTAATGAGAATGCTGATTGAGATTAGCTTGTCGTATTAAAAAAAAAGGAGCTGTAGGCCATTCCCAGAAAAGATTTCTGGAGCCTTGGACTTTGCTAAATACAAAGTAGGGCAAGCCAATATTTTTAAAGACATTTTTTTGTCTCCTGAAGGGAATATTTCTGTGAAATACATGTATGTAGAAGATGTTACTTTATATTTCACTTGTAGCCCATGAAACAAGCAGGTTTCTCTCCCACAGGTATCAATTTGCAGTGTAGAAGATATTTATTTTCCCTCCTGGAAAATCAGTGACCCCTGCCACTGAGAAGAGGGCCATACCAAACCAGCTGTGCAAGGCAGCCCGTGCCCTGCTGTGACTGCAGCGGCAGCCTCTGGGAACAGTGAGTGCCGGGTGTGCTCCCACAGGACCATGCACAGCGAGGCATGTCTGGGCAGCCACACTGAAAACAAGATCTACTCCGGGGAATTTACACAGCGTGGGTCTAGTTCCTGTTGTAATCGGCACACAGAGAGTGAAATGCAGTGGTACTTGGCCAACAGAGAAGCCTCTCCAGAAACAAACTCTCCCATGGTTAGATGGTGGAAATGCAGAGCACTGCATAAAGGTAGCTTCGAGGGGCCTTCAAAGGCTTCTATGAAGAAATGGAGGGGGGGGGGGGGGGGGGGGGACGGACAGAGTTGAATATGAAAGCTACGTCCTCTTCCAGCGATCTTGGCTGGCGGACCAGCCCTTGGAAAACCAAGAGTTTTGCAACAGCTGATCCCTTCCCACAAGCAGGAAGCCTTCTCAAAGTCAATCTCCACTACGTCAGCTGACAGGGAAAGGAAGGGAAGATCGTTGGAAGTCACTGGATGGCAGAACAAATTCAAGGCCTTTCAGCAGTGAAGGCAAAACTGATTTTTGCCACTCTAAGGATGAGGCATTGAGATTGCAGCAAAGGTTTCTGTGACATGGAAACCAGAGGCTGTTGTTGATGCATAGAGTTCATGTGGGTTCAAGAGCATTCTGGAGGTGTTGCTGCATTCATAGAAAAACTGTATTTGGCCTGAAAAGTTACCAACTCTGAAGTGATCAAAGGCTGGGAGAGCACATTTTGCAGAGCACACTATATACTTTCACTCTACTCTCATGCTCCTCCCTACACAGCAGGAGAGACCTTTGGTCTGATCCAGCGCAGCTGGTCTTGTGTCCCTGTGCACTACAATGGGGGTGCAGACACGTGGAGGGCCCAGGCACCTCAGCTTGTGACTCTTGCTCCTGATGCTGCCAATGGCTCCCTGTTTTGCCAGTGCCTCAAGCTAGCCCTGCTGGATGATCTATGCTGAGACCATGGGCAACTAAACACTTCTCTCCAAAATCTCCACATACCATCCTATACAGTTGCAGAGAAATAGCACCATCCAGGCAGTGAATCCAGATTTTGCAGAAATGGTGGATGCATTTATGAAGGCTTGTGACAGCCACAAAGCTTTCGCAGTTTTAAAGCAAGAGACAGCTGCAGTCATGCAGCTGTTAATAAGTTTTTTGCCATTTTTTTAATAGATAGAAAGGGGCATTTGTCTTTGTGTAAGATGCAGAAAAGGCCTTTTCAGGGCAACCTGAAAAGGACCAGCTTTTCTCAAGTAGGCATTTCTGCTGCCCATGCAAGGCAAAGAGAGAAAAGAAATGCCCATAACTACTTAATCAGCAATACAAGTATATAGACCCCCCCAAGAGTAACATCCTGAAACTGGACCTGGTGTTTTCCTATGACACTGAGAAAGAGCATCTGGGTTCCTGTCCAGTGCAAACTGAGCTGAAAAATATCAAAGTAAAATCCCTTAGTGGCCTCCAAGTGCCAAGCATTTTGGGTATGGCTATTAAATGCAAACACTACTTTTGACTCAGGAGCCAGATCTCTGAGCCACAACCCTCATGAACCACAGATCTCTTGGAAGAGTGGGGCAGGGAAAAGCATGCTTCGATGCTTGTCCGGCCCCAAAACATTTATTATAGGCCAGTTGTGGGGACATACTGTCAATCCAGATGAAACTTTGGACTGGTCTGGTATCACTATTGTTACAACTTTCGACAGGGAAAATTCAGCCAAACTCAAACATGTCCAGAAATTGCAACAGCTATATCTTGTGAATGATATGTACTATTCTGTAGTTGCCTCATAACCTACATAATGTAGGAGCAAATCCTTCTGATTCTTGAGTAAATCTTATTCCTATCAGATTTCAACGCCCATGACTAGCCTGATTATTGTTATTATGCTCACACCACGTACAAATACAACCTTTTGTCTGACACAAAGGGAAAAGGTCAGGAGATCATGATTATAGATGATTGCCACAGCTGTCCCATAATAAAAAACCAAGTCCTATATTATATGACGTGCAAGATCTAAGGAGGCACAGACACTGTGGGTTGTGGGTAGCAGTCCCTCGGCACAAGGAGGACACTTTAGCTGTAGAGTGCCACAGCTGAAGAAAAGCAAAGCATACTCATCTTTAACAGGCAGTCTTCCAAAAACCACAGCTTAGTCTAATCAGACTCTGACTCCAACAAAGCACCAATGGCTCTTTGCAGTTTGAATTATTTCTTTCAACTCTCTGTCCTCACTTCTGTCTCTCTTAACAACTTTGAATTGTACAGAAATAGTGATTAAAACAAATAAATATGAGTGGGAAATATAATCTTTTCCTAAAATATATTTTGAGCCAAATATATTTCAAATATTTACAAATATTTGAATAAATACATTAATTACATGACAAATACATTCCCACAAAAAATATTAAAAAAAAAAAAATCACTTTTGAGCAAAGACTAATCCTGGGAAAGTAAATATCTGCAGAAAGGAAACTTGCTCCTGATTCTCAGAGGGAAAACAAAATGTGGTGCTCTGTTGCACAATAAAGAAAGGGAACTGGGATGGGGAATGGACAAGGCTGCTCCTCTCAGACCCTCGCACCTAGCACTGCTTCTTCTGGCTCTTGCCAGCAAAGACCTTCATCCACATTTAGCTTTGGAAGTAAATCTCCAGTGATATAGCTTCATACCTGCAACCAAGCAGTCAAACATCTGCTCAAAATGAAGATACAGGATAAAGACTAATAAAAGATAAAGAGCTAAGATAAATAGCTATGGATTTCTGGAAGTTCTTTGGTCCTTAACAATGTAAAGGCTGTCATTTCCAATCATTACAAAATGCTGAGAAATTAATAAACATCCCTGATTTGATTTTAAGGCCAGAGGCAGATATTTGTTATCAGTTCTGTAGGTGGTTATCTTGATGCTATTGGCTGTCAGGGCAACTTAGGCGTTCCCTTGGGCTGGTATCATTTATGCCAGAAAACAGTTCAAGTGAGATTAAAAAGACAGAGAGAGAACTGAACAATCTTTTCATTCTTCTCTAAAGATGTTTTCAAGAAAAGGCAATATTCCTGTGCTAGGCTTAACAGCAGAAATGCAAAAATTGAATAATAATTTCCATGGAGGCAAATACTCTTGCTGAGTTCACTTGGTCTTACTTAATATGCAAGGTTCATATTCACTTCCTTTCCACTGCACTCCTGGTTTCTTCTTTCTCTCTGAGGCAGATATTTGAGTTGACCTTCAGCTCGTTTTCTCCTACCTGAGTAACTGCTGAAATTTTTCTCTCTTCACTTCCACTTCCACCCATTCCACCAAGTCCCCAGAAACATTTCAATGGTACTGGTTTTGTCTTGAAAGTCTGGTATTTTGAATACATTTCAGTAAACATTTGACAGAAAAAAAAGTTGTTTGACAACAAGATATATAATGCTCCTCTTCCTTTTTTTTTTTTTTTTTAAGCAAAAAGAAATTCAGAGGTGCCTGTATGTATTTCTGCTGACTGCAAAAAACAGACAGGTACAGAAGATGATACCAAAGCTCCCATGTTACAGCACAGGCTCTGGCAGCCACTTGACATCAGTGCTGGCATTTTTGTTGAGAAACAGAGGGGCATCCTGAATCTCAGTGCATCAAAAACTGCAACTGAGAATTAACAGCTGAATTTGTTCAGCAAAACTGGCTCTGAAGCTTGTTAGCAGTGAAGATGCTTTACAGTAAACCACAGTAGACCTTTGATATTTCCATTAATAGTAACATTCTATAAAGTGAAAGATATTGTTTATACAAAACTGTATTCTAAGAATAGTCCAAATTCAAGTATGCATCAATATTTGAAACCATGGTGACACTTCATACACAGATACAAGTTACAGTGCTTGCTTATATTCTCTGCTTTCAGAACTGAATTACTGGGAACCACAAGGAAAGACTGTGATACTCACACAGATCTGCCTTTCTCAGATTTCTCATTCTTATGATTTTCACAGAGAGTGAGCAGCATGGGCATTCTTCACTCTGCAGAAAAAATTACAAAGTTATTACCTGCATTAACATTAAATTGTTTATGCTCCCATAAATGCGTGTTGCAATTTTCAAAGCCACACAGCAAAATTGGAAGATGAACTACTTGCACTGCTATGGAAGTTAAAACCATGTCTATGTAGAGTTAAAAAAAAGAGGCAGAAAAAGAAGAAAGATTCCTCTGTGTATATATGTCATTGATGGAAGAAATAACAGTAAAATGGATAACATAGTAAAATAGATAACATGGTAAAATGGTTTTAAATAAAATGAAAGCTTGCATTACATGACAGGACATTTTAATGTAAAAGGAATCTTTATCAACAATTAAGCTGGAAAAATAAGCTAGCGAAGAGTGAGCATGCATGAGAAGCATCTCTGTTAAACATCTGTATACAAAGATAAAATAAGTTTAATTCTCTTGAAGAGTTGAAATTTCACACAGAAAGCAGATATTTTCTTCAGATAATTTTACTTAGTAAAAATGGCAAATTTCCATTTAAAATCTTTATCAGGAACTTTTCCCAGAAATGGTGAAGAGCAAATACATGAAAAGTTGCGAGGTGTTCAGCTATTGCAGTCAGGAAGAGAAAATGAGGGGATACAAAGAACTGCTAGGAAACAGAAACAATCCATGGTAAAATTGTCCCAGAGGAAAATGAAACTGTTCAGTGAGTGAGGCACCACCAGCAAAATGCAGCAGAACCTACACGAAAGAAAACAGCTTAGGAAGAGATGTTAATGAAACTTCCCCACATAAACCAGATGCTGGGTATTTGCAAAAAGGATCATTAACTGAAACGTCAAGCACAGAAGGAAAGACAAATAACTAGACAGAACCCAAACAAATTATTAACTCTTGCAAATTTTAATACCTGAAACTTCAGCTATTGCTTCACTGGAAGTCATGATCTAATCCCTTCTCCCACTCTCTGCTAGCAAAATGACTCCATTAAATCCCTTTAGGGGGATTACATCACTCCTTTTGCCAGTTAGGAATTGACCCAGCTGAGAAGTTGGGTACAAACTCCCCTATCACTCTTGAATTATGATAAGCTGACCTTGGTCCGTATTTTAAGCCTCACTCCAAAACAGAAGTGCATGTCTTCATGTCTTCTGTCTGGATTCAGTGTCTGGATGGAATAATTCTCCTGCTCCCCCCGACGCACACGCACCAAGAAGCCTCTACTTTTGCTCTTCTCATGAGGCTGTTTTGGTGGTTAAGGGCAAGGGGAAGATCAGAGAGGACTGCCCCATTCCTTGCTTTGTACACGTACTTTCCACACAAAGACCATTGCCAGACTCTGTTCATTACTCTCCCCTCCTTGCAAAAGGATGAAACTGTAGATCCTTAGTATTTCTTTAACCAGTTTGCTTAGACATTCACACTTTTTATTTCTTAAGCCGGGGGGATCCCACGTTTGAGGTCTCCAAGTATTAATGCACACTTATGCTAACACACATCTGTGTTATAGAGAGGCGCTCTATAATCTCCATTTTACAACAGGGGAAGCAGGGCACAGAATGATTAAATAAGTTGCTCATAGTCAAACAGCAGGTTAATTTCAGAGCTGAGAAGAGAACAAGTATGTTGACTCCCTGGAGCCCAACAGGCAGTTTTAGGGCTTTCCCTCCCGGTTATGTTCCACAAAAACAGTAATAATAAAAAAAAAATATTCTCAGAGATTATGGACAAAGGCAGATCAAGATTTTCTTGGATGTCAGTCATGCACAGATATCAAACTAGGACCATCTTTGTGTCCATGATTAATCACTGTCTTTAGTCTGTGACCGTCCTGTGTACACCACTACCAGGTGGCTGCTAGCACAGCTATCTGGGCACAGCATATGACTACACTCATAGCTGGCAGATGCTGTGCTGTGGAAGAGCTCAATTCACATAATCCTTGCATCAAACCACAGATTCAGTCCAAATCCACAGCAAGCTCCTGTGAGGCACCTCGGACTCCTTCCCAGCCTCCACGTGAATCACCCACTGTGGCTGAACTTCACTACCAAAAGTGCCTCCAAGGGGGAGCCAATATCAGCTATCAGTCATCCTGACATAAATAAGTAAATACATACATGAATTTGGGACTAACAGCTCCCAATTCCTCTTCTAGGCACCAGAATCCCAGTCACAAACCCACCTCAGGTCATCTTCAGCTTCTAATGAATTACAGTCTGAATTTTCACGCTCTTACCTCACGAGCACTCCAGTATGAGCCCATCGTGCTCCCAGCCGCGTACAAGTCAGATAGGGATGTCACTTCACTGTTAGAGGCAACAGCTGGCAGTGACTCACGAAGTACCTCTGCAAACTTCAAGGAGGCACCTGCTGAGGAGCAAGTGGCTTATCCATGCCCCACCTTCCTTATTGCCTGAAAGGGAAAGTATGAAGAGAGAAAGGGAGGGGATTTGCTGAGTTTATTTGATAGCTAAACACCAGAGGTGCATGTTGGGGGAAGGCTGTACACACCAAGGTGCCAAGAGTTATTAGCAACTCAAGATAAGGGAGTGATAACACACAGCACTTACGCATGGATACCTATGACCTGGCAGCAGTGCACAAATCAGAGAAGATAATAGCAGCTACACATTGGCTGGAGGAAAACAGAGCTCTACAGCACCCCAAACAACAACCAAAAGTATTGTAGATGGAACAACTTTAAAAGACCTTCTATTTCAACCAAATTTTATTAATTTTCCTTTTTTTTTGGAGGTAGAGGGGGTTGAGTTGCTTGCTGGTAGATGGTTCCCCAATTTCATTCATATACTTGTCACGCGGATACATGTTTTTGTGCTTTCCGAACCCTTCCACAAACACAAAACTTCTGAGTAAACCAAGACAAAAAGTTCTCCTCCAAATTAGAGCATACACTGATTCATCCTAAATGCTAACATCTAGATGTTTTAAACATAATGCAGGGTCATCAAATTATGATGACACCCATCTTTTCCATTTTCTGACAGAAAACTGTGCAGCAGCAGATACGCAGGTGAATAGCCCTTGCACAGGTCCAGCTACTAATATGCCCAGATGTCTGATATGAGATGACCACTTGAGAGCTGCAGGAGGTGATACTATACACTCACCTCTCCTACCCAAGGGGTACATTCTGCAGGAGTTTCCTCCACAGCAAGTGCTGCAGAGCATGGAGCTGGAGGGAGCCCATCCCAGACACTGGCGGTCAAGTGCCTCTGCTAGAATAGGACTGTCGTGGTTTAAACCCAGCCAGTAACAAAGCACCACGCAGCCGCCCGCTCACTCCTCCCCCCGCTGGCCACAGTGGGATGAGGAGAAAATACAAAGGCGGGCTCGTGGGTCAAGATAAGGACTGGGAGGGATCACTCCCCGCTTATGGTCACAGGCAAAAGACAGGCTCAACTTGGGGAAAAAACAAAATCAATTTAATTTACTACAAATCAAAACAAAACAAGGATAATGAGAAGTAAAACCAAACCTTAGAACACCTTCCCCCCGCCCCTCCCTCCTTCCCGCCTCAGCCCCACTCCCGGTTCTCTCCCCCTCCTCCCCCCAGCAGCGCAGGAGGACGGGGAATGGGGGCTGGGGTCACCTCGCCACACGTTGTCTCTGCCGCTCCTTCCTCCTCAGGGGCAGGACTCCTCACTCCTCCCCTGCTCCACCGTGGGGTCCCTCCCACGGGAGACAGTCCTTCACGACCTTCTCCAGCGTGAGTCCTTTCCGCGGGCTGCAGTTCCTCACAAACTTCCCTGGCGAGGGTCCTTTCTGCGGGCCGATCTTCAGTCACAGGCTGCCCCAGCGCGGGCTTCCCCATGGAGTCCCGGCCATCTTGGGGGGCATCCACCCGCTCTGGTGTCCTCCTCCCCCCCGGGCTGCAGGTGGGCGTCTGCTCCCCTGCTCCCCTCCGTGGGCTGGGGGGGACAGCCTGCCGCCTCGCCGCGGGCTGCGGGGGCATCCCCCCCTCCCCGCCTGCCTCACCGACCTCGGTGTCTGCACAGGGGTTCCCCTCACGTTCCAACCCCACTACTCGCTGCAGGTTCCCCCCCCTCTTAACTCTGTTCTCCCAGAGGCGCTGCCACCATCGCTGACGGGCTCGGCCTGGGCCAGAGGCGGGTCCCACTTGGAGCCGGGGAAGCTTCCAGCAGCTTCTCACAGGAGCCGGCCCTGCGGCCCCCTCCCCGGCTCTCAAAACCCCGCCACACAAACCCAGAACAAGGACCTGGTAGTAGTCCCAGCACAGGCACCTGGGACAAGGCATGTAGCGTGAACATACAGCAAATGGCAAACCCACTAACAGAAAATGTTGTGACAATGTCTGAGAAACTACTATTTCTGGTTTGATTCAGATTATCTGAGATTTTAGGGTGCATAACAAATTCTGACAAGGGACATAGAGAAGGTGGAGCAGGCTGTAGGAGGGATCCTCAGAGAACTGTTTCCCTTGTTTCAAGAATACGTGTTTTCTGGCCAGTCTGGGGCTGATAAAACCAGGAAGGAGCAGGTGCTCACCCTTTGCTATCAAAAAGTCCACAGGCAAAGTTAGGCAGAGTATCTAATCCCAACAAAAAAATCCCCAATGAGGGCCAACAGCTGAAAACTGAAACTGAACCAGGATACCTCACGGGGCCCACAGACTGCAAAGCTGATGCAATATCCAGATCTTTGCAGTAACAGGAGGACTCTGAGAAATACGATGACACCCTGCCTGGCAGGTGTTAAGGATTCGGTCACGATGGCTATTTTGACAGTTTGAGTACCTTATTTTGAGCTCATCAGTGGCTGCTCAGGTAAAACAGTGGACAGGATTTTAGAATATAAGGTTGAAATTGCCTATATGTACCTTGTTGGGAAATTTGTTGCGAGAAAAGACTCATCTATGGCTCTTGCCTACTTCTTTTAGGCCAGGTTACACAAGGAGTTGAGGGACTCCTGTAAGTCTAATCCTGGCTGGCCTTTGACGAACTCCCAGCTGCCAGCACTTGCCTTTCTTTCACAATGCTTCTGTGGGACTGTGACCAAAAAGACAGCAAAATCCAACTTCTTAACCAGCTCCAGTTCTAGAAAAGAGCACCTGTCTTTCTCCAGTAACTCACCTCTGAGGAAGAATTCACACTAGAAATAGAAGCTACATGTCTTTCTCTGCTGAACCTTTCTTGGCCTTTAGTGTGTTTAAGTAGATTTGCTTCTTCTCAAAACAGCTAGGCTTTTTTCTTTTTTTTTTTATCTAAACAGTTAATATTTTGTCATGACATCTGAAAAACTGGCGAAAAGGACAGAGGATTTACTTACAAAATGTCTCATTAGCTGAAGAGGAAGAAATGCAAGATATTTATTCTGCTATATATCCACATTCAGGTATGCAGTGATGGTTGATCGACATCCATGCTTTGGTGGACAAGACTCTTGCTTCTTGGGAATGACACACAATTGTTTTCTGTATTACAAACTGTTCTCCTGTACAGCTTGAAGAGGAGTCCTGCTTTTTGTTAGTAGATTGCTCATCAGGTCCTTTATCAGATGTGTGCATGCATCATTTTGTGTATTCCCAGGATAGGCATTTCTTCTTCTGTTTTTTGGCCACTGCACTGGGGTTTGAGAGCTGTTATGTTTTTGTGCTATGTGTGTATAAATTAGCTTTTTCCCCCTCAGCCACCGCACTTCAATGTACTTGTCAAATAACTAGTTAGGCTGTGGCAATCATATCATCTTAATTTGTACCAGCATACCTAGCAGCTGTATTTTACATTTTATGGTTGTTTAACAACTGTGATGCAGTGAACAGAATATCGGTGTCTTGCTCCATTTCTCCAGTGTGATTGTCTGTATGCAATTACCATACATCCTGCAATCACCCTCACGTGCTATCTGTTTCAGTAATATTTCAATTCACTACAAGCTCCAGATAATGCTGCAGCAAAATTGCATTTGGGGGAGGCAACTGCAGCACACACACGTGATCTGAGAGAGAACGCCATTGATTGTGAGAGGAAATGGTAATGGTCCTTCAAAACAAATTCATAAGTTTGATTTAATTGATAAGAATAGATGTCCTCAAAGACCTAAAAGGCCACCTGTCCATACATCTGTTATCCAGCACAAGTTTGAAAAATCAAATATCCTTCATAAAATATATATATTTCATAACAGTTCATGACAGCAAAGCACCTGGGAAACAAAACTCTTAAGAGGTAGAACACCATTTAATTTAAGTTACTAAAACCAATAAAATGATTTAAATTGATACTGCATGGTCACCACCTTCTGTGTCTGAAGAGGACTTTATGGATTTGCTTTTAATGGTCCCAAAGAAATGCCAGAATATTTTGCAGGTGAAAAAAACCTAGTGACTAGCTACCAAGACAATAAAAGATTACAGAGATAGAGAGCTAAAACTATTTCCCTATCAGACACAGCTGAACCTTTGCCTCTTGATCATCACAGTGAGATAGTGTTAACAACATAGACTGCTGTGTTTGATATCACAACTCCAGATCAAAAAGCAACTACTGCGTAGTAAACCAAACCATGTGGCTTTGAAACAAATACTTTGAGTTTTATTTTTTTGAGAAGGTTACTTAGTTAGAGATGACACCTGCCAAGAACAGTGAAGTAGCTATCGCATATGTGCTGTCATGGTAAATACTTAGTAAGGGAAAGGAAAATGCTGTTCAAGCAGAGGACTGTGCTTGTGATATTGGCTGGCTCGGAGCTTGTTTCTTCCGTGCCACAGCCACGCGTAAGGCCTGAAGAATCATGTTCTCGTTGTTCATGATGTTGTAATTAGTAAGCTTCAGGAGCTTGTTGAAATCTTCTGCTTTCAGCGAGACCTCCCTCGTTGAGTATGGAGAGCAGAAACTGGAGATATCAACCTTGCCCAGTTCCATTTCAGCAGCACTACGTGACATGCCTATCAAGGGAAAAAGGGAAGGTGTTTGTGTAGTCCCAGGGAGTTACAGAACTCTGATAGACTATGTCAAGAATAGTTTAGAGAGGTCACAGATGCAATTGCTATGAAGACAAGTGCTATAATCTCTGAAAAATCTACTTCTGAACAAAGTCTATTGGAAGTTAAAAAAATAGTGTCACTAAACATCATTCCATTGCAACCAGCACCTTCTACTGGCCAGCTCATGGCACGTCATTTTATGTGGTCACAGGTGCTTAAGTCTTACCCTGAAGGTTCTTGCATAGAATACATACTGTAAAGGTAAAAGGAATAAAGAGATATATAGGACAGGAGGAAGCAGAATATTAGTAGCCTTGGAAATCATCATAAAAACAAAGGCTGCATCTCAAATACTAGCCCAAAAGGACACAGTGACTCTATTAGTTTAGGTACTATTGCTTTGATTTTCCAGCATATACAACCAACACATTAAACAACCCAATTAGAAAGCACAGTGGCCCTCCATAGAACCATTCTACACTGTACAGGTAATTCTCCCCTAGATCTGACCGTCATAAAAATACATCATCTGAAAAATATCCTTTGTTCTACATGCTAAAGTAAACATTTGGAGATCACAAGAAGAAATTAGCTCTACTTGAAGAACATGTTTCTTCTTTCACTGAATCTCACCAAGACTCAAACTAAAATTTTGCACAATATTTCACCTGATTTTGCAAACAGTTTGTGTCATCCCATTTTGCAATGTATTCGCTAGTAGTAGGAACAGGCAGACAGACAAAGGATTTTTGTATTGGGATGAGGAAAAAACACCCAGGGAGTGAGAAAGTTCATTAGGTCAATAAAATTAGCTAGGTACTGTTAACTTACCAGGTGCTACATATCTTTGGAAGGTGTCATTCACTAATGGAAAATAAAGCAGCAGAGGAGCTCCTGGGGTGTCTGCACCATCAAACATATAGCACTCTTTCAGGTTCTTCTCATCATCCTTCAGCCCAATGCTGGGAAACGGAATTCCCTGCTCTGAGAAGTATCTGCAAGCCTGCTCCAGGGGCTGCTCATGGCCCAACAACAGCAGCATAAGGAATAGAAAAGATACCCAAGATCAGGCTGCTGCCAAAGCCTTGTAATTCATGCCAAGTTGCACAAAATAGACTGATAGCACTGGACAGCCAGGAATGATGTGAGCACCTGCAGCCCCAGGGACTGTTTTTCTCTTGCCCAAGGAGCTATTTGCAAATAGTCTTACAGGAAAACACCTAATATCAAGATGGTAAAGAGGGTTTAAATAGGTACCAAGGCACATCTCTAAAAAGGGAACATGATTTAGGAACACAACAGATCAATTCAAAGCATGTTATAGAGCATCATTGATTAAAGGAGAACTAAGTCAGAAAAATGTAGATCTAAAAACTAAATTTGTGATCCAAGACAGTAAGATTCACAGTCACATTATCTGTTTATATTGCAGTATTACTTGTGAGTTGACCTCAGTAGACTTTAGCAGGGTTTTGAGACCAACTTACCCATTTCTATAACTTTGAATTTCAGAAATAATATGAGATTTCAAGCTAACATATTTTAGACCTCAAAATATAGCACTAAAAGCATTCATCAGAAGGCTCATTTGTGATGATCAACTATGTTAAATTATCTAACAAAACACTGAAGTACCACCTCAGTTTGTTTGAATTAAATATTTTCAAAAGACTTCAGAGTACAAGGAAGAAATGTAATGCAAGTTATTACATATGCTCTTTTTCAGCTGCAGTACAGAGACAAATATTTCTCATGTGGCATTACAGTGTAAGAGCAGCATTAAAGTATCTTCCACTTGAAAAAAATGACAAAGCCTCAACCAGTGAACTTTGTATTTTCTGTGGTGCCCTGCAGGGACAGGTTTACAGTTATGAGTCTATATTTGGAAGTCTAAATCTGTCTTTTTATGTGGTGAATACTACTTTCAAAATCTATATAAACATTTTAACCAAATCAGATTTCTGCAAACATAGTAAATGCATTTGATGTCTTGCTTCAAGCCCACTATTTAAGGAAAAAAAATTGTATTTATTAAAGGAGATAAAAATAGAGATTAAATTCTTCACTCAGTAGGTTGTTCTTGGACAGCTAGAAAATCACACATTAAAATAAAGACCAATAATATCTTATACGTTAAAGAAAATGCAGATTAAATTCAGCATCTGAATCACAAAGTTTTCCCAGCTATATTTGTGCTATTAAATCTTACATATAATTGTAATAGAAGTTGCAGCTCAGCCATCATAACTTCACTGTGCTGCTCTGTATTTCATTGGTGAAGCACTTAGGGCTATTTCAAAAGCAGTTTGAGAAAAACAGATATTTTCCCTTCTGGGAATTTCCATTCTTCTTCTAAGGTTTGGAAACACCATGTTACTAAATTCCACTAAGTTCTATGTTTTACAGACACCTGTCTGAAACTTGTGGAAAGCAAAAGAAAAGGCGTTACTAAACAAAGAGAGTTTTGAGACGTCTCACCAAGGTCTGTGATCCACCGGTGTAATTTAAGTGTATGATGACATCCACTTTCCGCTCTGGTCTCATAAGGGGTGGGCAGCTGGTTTCAAAGAAGAAAGCTGCATCCACCAACTCCAGGTGCTCTGAGTTGCCTCTCAGATCATTAGGAGAGGTGTCTAGCGAAGTGTCTAAAGAGTAAAAGATTCAGAGCTATTAGCACACTGCAGAAAGACTTCTGTCAAGTTAGAAAGCAAAAGGAAGGCGAGCTTCCCTTCCATATATTCCCTTTGCTTTAGGATAGCATGCAGCAATCCTAAATCTCCCTTCAGCCTCTCCATTCACGTTTTGTTGGTGTTTCCACACCCATGAACTACACCAAAACCTAGGCAGGTGTTCCATATGTGCAAAGCCCCACCCCAGCAATTTTCATCCCAGTGAGGACTTTCAGTGCTGAACGACCCAGAAATGGAACAGTTGTGTTACTGGAAATGAAAGATGTGAGAAGTTAGTTAGTTCTCCCTCCTCTCCTCTCAGCAAGCACTAACAACTAACCACAAAACCCACTCCGTTCTCTTCAGGACGTACAAATGCCCCTCGATAAATCCCAGCCCCTGCGCCCACCCTGATGATCGCTGAGGCACGTAGGCAGAAGTGCTGTCCGCACCTTTCCATTTTGTGAAATGCTCCTGCTGGATGTACTCGTTGTGCATCTGGAAGCCCCTCAGGAAGTTGTGGTACTTGGAGACAGCAGGGCGGTCCGTCAGGATATCCCGGAGAGCAGTGGAGAGGCCGCTCGTAGGGGTGAACATGCATGTAGCCATCTCGTATGGCTTCTCGGGCAAGTCCGGTTGTTCCTCTAGAGATACATAGCATAAATGACATGCAGTTGAATTATAACCACAATTTAGAGGAGGCTAGGTACGAAGAGGAGAAAGGGTCAGCAACTATTCTGTACCAATAGTAATCGTGTGTTCACAGCTCTCAGCATTGCGCTATTTTTCCCTATGGCATGCTGTGAGTTCTGGTTAATTTCTTGACAAAAAATATAAACTCACTTTTGTTTTCTTAACCTCAGTTGGCTACATCTGACTAAAGGAGCATTTTTCTCATAAAACAACATGATTTTGGAACACGTCAAAGTAATTCACTTTTCCAAGCAAACAAAAAACAGGGAAAATAATTTTATTTATACATTTGAGGGGATTACTGTTTTTAGATTTAGGTTAACTATGAAATTCAAAGCTTGTTTTGAAAAGAATAGAAAAATTTGAACTTCTTATTTTTAAACTAAACATTTTTACTTTTTAAAAAAGAGTTTGTTCGATTTCATTCGGGTCTGGCCAGCTGAATTCAACACAAACTTGCAAATTATTTATATAAACCCAAACATAAGAGTTCAGGGTTTTTTTCCAAAAACATAGCCGACAGAAATGTGACCCAAGTCTGTTCACTATGAAATCACTGACTTTGCTTGAATTTTAACATGAAGATGCTCACGAGTATTTTCAATGAATGGTCTTTCAGTACAGAGCTGCCTCTCTCAGCTGGTGTAATAGAGCTCCACTACATTGACTTCCTTTGATCTCTACTAAATCTTTCAGTTCAGTCAGATTTTGAGGGAGGGATGCACTTCTCTGAACTGGCATCCCCATTCATGGCTAATGTGCCTCTTCTCCTTTGGAAAGGAAACACTCAAGCTTCCCTCTGGCTAACAAATAGTTGACATGAGGCTTTGACAGAAGTTCTTCTTTCCAAGCCTTTAAAACACAACACTTTAAGGACCACCTTATGTATCCATCTCCTATCTCCTTTTCGTCAAGGTCTGTCTGATGGTGCCTTTCCTTCTAATAACAATCTCACTATTTAAGCAAAGCACTGGCTATTCAGTAAAATCAAATCACTTGATTGTCCTGGTGCCTTCCATACCCCAAAGCTGAGAGCACCAGGATGACAAAAAAACTCAAAAAATGTGAGCACAGTTACCCTATCAGAGGGGCCTGGAGGAAGGAGGCCATAAGTCAAAGGTTACTTGAGATTTACCTATTTCAGTCACTCTGTCTTGGGTCCACCTGCGCCAGAAGTCCTCTGAATTGTCGGCTGCGTGCCAGGCATCCAAGAGGTTTTTGGAGAAGATACTACTCCACATTCCTAGGAAGCGGGAGAGGTATAATAAGTAGTGCTGAGGTAAACACAAGGAAGTTCTTTTAAAAACTGCTTTCTGCTCCTTCCACAGCTCTTCAACTTTTCGTATTTCTGTGTAATTTTTGCATAAGGCCACACATCTATTTCAGTGGTAGAGCTGACTCAGAAGGCAAACTTATTTCAGAAGAAATTTCAAAGTATTTTCCCTTCCGCCATGTTTTACCTGGAACTTTTTTTTTTTAGAAATTTTACATTGTCATTTTTCTATTTTCATTTCCTTTTTCCTTCGATAAAGAAATATTTTCAGCCAGCTCCTTCCCTGATTCCCCTCTTTCTTGCCCTGTTTGTTTCTTCTCAACATTTCCTCCAGCTTCCACAAAGTCTCATAGATTTCCAACTTTCAAAATGTTTTGCAAGCTATGGGGGAAATGGTGATGCTTCAAAAGCACTCACGAAGGTACATAACAACTTATTTGTCATTTTAGTTTCATTTTATCTTCATACAAATGGTAAAACCCCCTTTGCTAGCAAGGGCAGTTCAGTAAGTCTCAGGAGACAGGCTGAATTTCAGGCTGACTGAGCCAGTACCTCTGCTGCCAAATGCAGAACAACAGGCTTCTGGGGCCTAATTTCCAGAATCATTAGTGTTTGTATGAAAATCTTGTCACTCCCCCAGGCTGCTGAGTCACCTTGCATGAAGCAGATCCGGGACTCGGGGAGCTTCTTCATCAGGCGACCCATGAAGAACTCGCTGCCAAAATCCTCCGCACGAATGAAGGCACCGTACTTCAGGAAGCCCACCTCATACGGCGTGAACTCCACCCACTCTGCCAACACATACACCAACAACGTTAGCTCCGCTACTAAAAACAGTCAAGTTGCCAGATGTGGAATAAATGTGTCAGGCGTCATCCCCCTCAGGCAAAGCTGGCTTAGCATGTGCCCTGAACAAACCCTGCTGACTGACAGCCGCTACTGAACCAGCTATCCCACTGTCTGCAGGTTTGTGAAAGAGCAATGTCAGGGCTAAGGGAAAACTTAACTTCCCACTTGCTAGATAAAAAGAGAGCAGAATTTTTCTCATGGAAGGTGGACTAGAACATGGATTGACTTCTATTGCTTTTATTGCCTTTAGCCAACCATGAAAAACATATTTTAAGCAACCTTAAAGCTCCAGTGAATCACTTTCTTTAAGAATTCATAGTGTTTCTGAGACAGTGTCACAGATCTGTGTCATGTTATTAGTCTGAAGTTAATGTCTGAATATGCACATTTACATGCCAGGAGATCTTACAAAATACTGAACTGTTGCTGTCTAGCCTGTGGCTGCCCAGTTACTCTTTACATCTCTGAACAGGACTTTTCCTGTCTTGAAGTGAGAATTTAAAACAATTCATCATTATTTACTGTATCCCCACACAAAAACACAGCTCTTTTCCAGAATTGAAACATCACCTCTAAAATCTTTGGTGGCAACTTTGTCCTTGACATTGAGGGCAAGGTAGATGGGCAGTGGGTTCTGACCCTGATTCACTGCCCGACGTTGATCAGAAAGTCTGTGGTGGCATTTCTGGATTTGGGGAGAAAAAAAAAAAAAAAAGGTTAGCTGATAAACAGTTCCTTAAAGACATCAGCTTACAAAGTCTGAATATGGGATATCGTTTTCCTGAATTTCCTCCTAAATTTACTTCCATGTGCTTGAATAACAGAGGGCAAGAAAATCATGGGAACAGGAATAACTGTTGTTAGGATAACCAGCCATGTTCTACAGTCAGTATACAACAACAGTAATGAGTTGCTTCACATGCTATTCTAACCTTGCATGGCTAAACGTAAGTGAAAAAATAGGGCAGATCTGGGTAATTCAGTTTTTATCACATGGTTCATCTGTTAAACATATGAGTTCTTCAAGGCAGCATGTTAATGACCCTTCTAGTCAAGATTTTTTTTGAAAACCATATTGAAAGTTATCATCCACAGTGGAAAAATCCTTGAGCTGTCCAATACCAACAACTTATTTTATACATGAAGTGGAGATTTTGAGTGTACTTCAGCCAAATTAAACTCTAGCAAATTTTTCTATGTAGCACTGAGGCCAGAAATGCAATGTGAAATATGATATGAAATTAGAGTATTTCATATTATCTGTGTCACCTAGACAAAATATAGACCATGTTTATAGGATTTTAAGATAAAATAGCTTTTTCTCCAGCTATCATCAGTCTGCTAGTTTACATTGAAAGTTTTGCTTGTCATTACAACAAAATTAGGAACAGGAGGTCCTGAGAGATCCAATCCAAAGTAGCCAAAAGGCACCTACAAAATCACAGTTTCTCTAACTAAGATGTCTCGGGAGCTCTGGATCTATATACTTTCTCATCACTAAATCACAAAGTGCAGTAACTACATATGGGGTATATCTGCAGTACATTCAAGGTATGACTGCACCTTGTGTAAATGTTGCAGCAGTGGAGACATAAAAGCATGGGGCCATAAAAAACACCTAAGAACCTCAAAAATTTCTTGGACCACTGCAGTGTTAATTAGCATGCTGGTTACTTTAGAGCTAGTCTGAGCATTTCTATGCCACATTCAATCGCACTTTAGGCTCCAGCGTAGACATTCACTATATCTCCAAGTTATCAGTGTAAGTAAGTGGTGTTCTGCCTACATACCAAGTACAGTGTTATTGGTCAGGTGTCTCTTCCTAGGGTTTTAATTTGTCATCATGGTCATAAAGATCAAGTCACCAACTTTATGAGAAGAAAGATGTATAGACATTACCCCATCATTTAACATGGATTCAATCATGAGCCCCCACAGATCAATAAAAGATGTTTTATGTCCTGCTTGGGTCCTTTGGCTCAGCTCTCTGTAATAATTCCTCAAACTTCTCAAGCAAAAAGCCCCCATCTTGCACTTGGCTGCTTGCTTCCGAGCTTCAATAATTATTTCTCCAAGATCCTTACGTGACCAATCAGCATCTTCATACAGTTTTGTCATTGTCCTGCAGACAGGAAACATGGTGGAAAGCAGAAAGAAGTGAAGAAGATGCTTTTGAAACTCAGAGGATATACTTCACAGAGCTTTGGGCATTTATTATTTTATCTTTAGGTTACTCTCCTCTTTGAGCTTACTTTGAGCAGAAATGCAAGTCCAAAGGCAATCAGTCAAAAGTCACTTGATTTGGGATCCAACACAAGCAGCTTCACCAGCTGTCTATGCTGTTTCTGTCCAACAGTGAATAACCATAAAGGATCATTTTGCATAGGATTAAGGATGTTTGCACTTCCAATAAAGTCTTCTCTTTTGGTTAGGGATAAGTTACTTCAGTGACACCAAATGTATGATGCACAATAGGCCTTTCATAGGTGACCCTGGCATTCATAGACCAAAGATGGAAGCAATAACTCAATAGACCCCTTCTACCCTCACTGAGAACTAAAACCCTAGACAAAGCATGGGTTTTGCTTAACACAACAAGATCCAAAAAACAGTATCAAAATGACTCCTCACCATGTTGTGCCTGACGAGCCACTGATGTATGAAACGCAATCCAGAACACGCAACTTTTGAAGACCCAAAATGCTGCCATACATGGCAGTGAGTGCTCTTATCCCACATCCTGCTGTGGTCACAGCCACTATAGGCACCTGTTCAACACAAAAAAGGGCAGAAAGCACAAGTGGGAAAGCGGTATTAAGGTACATCCATGTCAAAAAATGACAGACATGCAAAAGCAACATCCAGACACTAGTAAAATAAAACACATAGAATAGAGATAAAGCAACATTGCTCCATGAGTTATAAATAATACAAGTTGTTGGACATCCATGTGGGGTATACTAGAAGATTTGGGCACTTCAGGAAGGGTTTTTAAGAAACATGGACCAAACTCATTGGTTTGAAGCTCCTTCAAATGATTCATTTGAAAGCCAAGTGGAAATAGAGACTTTGCTCATCCAGACAGGCTGTTGACCTCTCCAGCTGAGATCACCTTGACTGCAAACAGTACCCTGGAGGAGAAGCTACTGACTGAGGTCCTCACTCCTCATCTGGATGGAGATGAGAAATCACTCCTCATCTCCAGGCTTGAGGGAAAGGAGAGAGAAAAATCCCCCAGCAGTGCCTTTCCTGGTTACCTCATGGTCTTGCAGATCTTCCTCCAGATGAAGAACCTCCTTCAGTGCAGCAGCAACTACCTTCCTCCGATTTTGCAGGAAATCCTGTTCATCAGTGCACAGGTCAAACCCTAGGCGGGCATCCAGGTTTCTTGGCCTGAAAAACAGACCCTGAGTCCTGAGACCAGGGCACAAATATTATTATGTTATTATTCACCGCGGTCAACTCCAGCTATGCTTGTGTGTGTTTACAGACAAGTTTGTGGACAGTATCATGTAATAAATGAGAAGGAGCAACACCACAGGCAGGCCTCTGCTAATTCCTGTAGCTGCTAACAAGAATGCAAATGGGAAGGCAGAGCAGAACATGACATACTGTCCCAGTATGGTAACAAGGTTCCTACAACACACTTCTGGTTGTATTTGCATATACGAAGGCTCTGGGGAGACCTTATAGTGGCCTTCCAATACTTAAAAGAGGCCTACAGGAAAAATGGGGAGGGACTCTTTATCAGGAAGCGTAGTGATAGGACAAGGGGTAACGGTTTTAAACTGAAAGAGGGTAGATTTAGATTAGATGTTATTAAAAATTATTTACTGTGAGGGTGGTGAGACACTGGAACAGGCTGCCCAGAGCAGCTGTGGATGCCCCATCCCTTGAACCGTTCAAGGTTGGGTTGGATGGGGCTTTGAGCAACCTGGTCTAGTGGAAGGTGTCCCTGCCCATAGCAGGGGGGTTGGAACTAGATGATCTTTAAGGTCCCTTCCAACCCAAATCATTCTATGATTCTATGATGTAATTCATTTTTCAAGTTTCAGTCGTGCTGCCATATGTGCCTGTAACTAGATAACCTCTGTCAACAGGCACTGCAGTTGATTAGGGAAACAGCTACCATGCCTTCGTGTTATTTTGTTTGTATAATACAGAAATACGATTTCTTTGTGGAGCTGTTCATTCCAGCTGTGGGCATAATTGCACACAAATCGAGATCTACTTACTGAGCTGCACTAACAGCTGGGAAACTTGGAGGAAAGGGGACCCATGGTTTAAGTCTCCATCACTGAAAAAGGAGAACCTGGCAAACAAAAGTCTGCAACCCAAAGATGAGCACACCTCTGCTTACAACTGAGCCTGCATGGACCCCTGCTGTTTTCAACTGAGCTTTGCGTAGGTGCAAATGTCTCCCAGTTACAGGATCAGGTCTTGCTGGAGACTCACTTACCATTCATTTGCCTTTGTGTACAAGTCAATTGTCCTGTCCTGAAAATCGCAATACAAACAGTGTAAGCATGCTCAGGTCATTAATCCTGCGCCTTCCTCCCCCACTGCATCTATGGGCTGAGTTTCACTATCTTTGCAGTCAGCAACACAGCTGCAGAATCTGGCCAGCAATGGTCTGAGTTGTGAGAGAGATAATAAACTCCAGTACAGTCTGGGTTGAATAGAAGTGGGCCATTCACCCATGCCAAGTGGGCTTGGGGCCCCTCAGCTTTTCATAGCTGAACATCTAGTTTAACCTTCATTTTCTGGGAAGGTCATTGAAAGCTGGGCATCTGAACCACAGGCATATGGATGTTCTCTGTTTTATCTTCCGCCTCAGGCTTTCCCTTTGCAAATATAAGTCTTAATTGTCATATCCATTACTGTTAACTCACATACTAAGTTGATGAACATATTAGATATGTCCTGAGGAAACTAATGTAAACTCAGAACAAGGTTGAATGGCATGCCTGGAACCACATGCAGAACAAAAGAAAAAAAATAAATATTACATAGTTGCAGAGTGACTGTCATTCACACCTTACACTGTAGCATGCATGGTGCCTGACAGGAACTGAATCACTGAGCTGTAAGACTCTCATCACCCACCAAATTTAATGTGTGTTGGGCTGGTTTTTATTAAGAAAAACTTCTTCTCACCTCTGCTATTGTTATTTTCTCTTGTATAGGAAGCAAGTTCAGAGCTAGAGTCACAGACTCGTTCATATCCCTTTCATTTTGACTTGATATAGACTGGAAAAAAAGGGTAAAAAAGAATAATGACAGTTAACTATTATACAAAAATGGGGAAAAAAAAGAGGTAAAAGCAGTCTTCCCAGCCTCACTTACATACATGCACTTACCAATTCCCTGCATACACAGACCTGCACACACACTCAGGTCTTAGAGGTCTCCAAAGAAGTAGACAGCAAAGAGCCAGCTACAGATTAGTGGTGATCACATACCCTGCTGAGCCGCCGCCGCCGCGGTAGAGCCACAGTGAGTGCCGACTGATTATACTTGATGTAGTGGAACCTGGTCGGGGAGGTTGGGCAGAGGCAGGAGCTCAGTGTGTGGGTCTGGGTTCCTTCATACGACCCCTCCACAGTTAATGCAAACTTTCTCTCTGAAGCAAAGGAGTTTCAAACTTAAGGTCTTCAAAAAAATGTGGAGAATTTGTTTGCACAGTAATGTAATATATGGTTTTCTTAAGTAATAACTTCATTTTGATACTCCAATTATAGGATAAATAAATAGACTCACTTACCTGAGCCTTTGGGTTTCAGCTTTAGAGCTTGTGTACAGAATGTGCCATATAGTAACTGTTGCTACAGTACCACTGCACTTCCATCTATACTGTGATTGCTGAGACTAGTGCTCTATTCATTAGATAATGACTCACAGCTAACAGTTTGGGGGGAGAAAAGCACTCTCTCCTGAAAGTCTGAAATTTTCAAAATACCTCAGCAATAAGACAGTATGTGGTACTAAAATATTATTCTGGTATAATAATAAGGTATTTTGAAAATTTCAGACTTTGGGGAGAAACTTTTTTTTGGTAGCAGAGCACAGTTCTCTTTGGAACCAGTAAAATCTCAGTCCCTCTATCATGTTTCCCTTCACTTCAACTTGTAATATTTCTTTTGAAATAATTTCTAGCACTTACAGAAATAACACCTGGTGGTTTTTGGCCTTCATATAATAAGCATCAAATGGTCTTTATATAGAACGGAAGCAACCCAGGTTCAAGGTGAAATACACTCTGTAAATCCACACACTCAAAGGTATGTAATCAGCCTTTAAAAGAATTATCCCACTCAAACATTTTCAGCCACATCTAGCAAATTTCTTCACTATGACAACTGAGCTCAGCTGGATCATCCACATGCTTAAGCAGTTTGCTGGATTGGGGCCATCAGGAAATGTCAGTCAGATGTTTTAAAAATTGTGTGGGAGATACACAGGTCCACGAGCATGGACTCAACATAGTAGTGATGCACTGCTTAAAATGTGCAACAAATGTCTTTGGTAATACACTGTGTGTCTTGTGTTTCACCTAGTGGCATGTTTTATATTTTTATGCCTGAAGAAATTTTAAGAAGTTAAATTGATAAAAGAGGCCCAGTCCTCACCTGCCCATTTTCTTTGTCTCTGAATCAGGAAACAATAGGAGTTAGCTCCAGTTTAGGACTCAAAAAAAATTCAATTCCCTGGACAAATACTTTGGAAAATTATAAGCATCTGACAAGATGTTATTAAAGAAGAAAGTATTTTGTGGGGAAACCAGACCACATGCTCTTCACACCATATTCTGCAATAATATGTATATTTTTGCCCAACTACAGCCCCCTCCACAGGCCACTAGCACCAGTGAGATTTTGTCTTGTATCTTAAATAACTTTAAACCAGGGTGTTCAAGTGTAAAACACTGAGTGCTTTTTCCATAAAGTAGCATCCAGGTTTGCTCCGTAAGACGGCGAAAGGCTCACCTCTACTGTCCTTCCTCAGCCTCCCGCCGTCCACCTGCACCTCCAAACAGGAAACTTCACGGGACTGTAGGAGACAACGAGGGAAAGAGAAAAAGGGGTTCAGTGTCAGCAGAGCTCTGCCTTGGCCAGTCCCTCGGGCACGTGCGAGGCACAGGGGCTCGGCGGGGAGAGACGGTGCCGGTCTGTAACCCCCTTACCAAGCCTAGGGAGGTGGCATCGGGCTTCCACGTGGGAAATAACAGATCGTGTAGAGATGAGGAAAGAGAAGGGATCTGCTGGCTCCCACTGAGAGAAGCAGCCCCTCAAGGGCCTGGGGGAGGATCAGCCACAGGGGAAGGCTCCCCAGGCAGGGTGCTCAGCCCAGCTCTCCCCGGGCGGACGGAGGGACGTTGTCCGTCCGAGCCCAGCTGGGTTTGGGCAGAGGCGAGCGCTGGCGGCAGCTCACAGCTTTGGCAGCTGCAGCCTCTGGCAGCGTAAGTCACTGGCAGGGACTGCGTGGGAAAGCCAATGCTGACACCGGCTTTAGCCTGCCTCTTGGCCGATGCCTTCACGCCGCCGTACGGAGCAACTGCCTGGTACCCTTAATACTAGCTTTGCAATAAGCATTGCTATATGGCAGGGAGAGGATTATGAAATTAACATTACCACTAAAACTCCATTAGTAACAATGTTTTCAGGAGGATCCGGACTGAAAGACAAAATGGAAAACAATCAGTTCAAAAACACTCTCTTTTTTCTGTTTGGTGTCTCGTTTTGGTTTTTTAACTCTTCTTTAATCATTAATTCATTATCTTTATCTTTAAAAGTCCATCTTTGGACAGGCAGCATGCACAAAGAGCATCAGAAATTCTAGCTGGGTATTCAATTTCAATCCAATTTGCCTCTCACAGGCTTGATTCTGAACTTTAAACTGTTTATGGAGATCTGCTGAACAGAAGGGCTCCTCACTATCAGACAGGATCGTTTTCTGACACATCATTGAAGCAAATTTACACAGGGATGGCATAAATACATTATTGCTCCATATTGCTCAGTTCAAACCTGAGGGATCAGAGCTGAAACATGGGTTAATTCATCCAACATGCCATAACAAAAAAAGGAAAAAATACTACCATTTACCTTAAAAATCAACAGCAGCACTAGGACTGATTTACACACCCATTCTCTCCATTAACTGTACAGTCAATATGGAAACACAGTAAACAATTTTTCTAACCTATTCTCACAACTGAAACAAATTCCAAGTATCAAGAGCAAGAGGGGTTTGAAACTTAAAACTCTCCCCCTGTGCCGAATGCCCCTTGCAGCCTGGGGAACAGCAGCCATCAGGGACATCTCTAGCCTCCCATTTGCATCTGTGCTCGCTTCTCCGTGTGCCTGGATGCCCAGCGTAGATGCACACACATCATGCACCCCTTCTCCATTAAATGCCCTACACAGGCATTTCCTGAACACCCAAAGCTCCCCTCCGCTTTATTCAGATGGTGATAGTGTTAGGGGTTGCAAGTGTAAAACGGATGTTTTGTGTCAGTAACATTTTGCCTCTGGTTTACATTTCTATTGATCCCCTATTTGACCTTACGCACCTGCTCTCCATTGTGAATTCAACCTCCAGCTCCTCTTTTCCCTGTGAAAGAAAATGAATGCAGTCACAGCAGGTTGATTCTCCTGTGAAGAGAGATAACCTACAGGAATCTGTTCTCTTTGGGGGAATCTGTAAGCCAGTGTCCACCTTTTGTTAACGTGCATGCAACAGATTTGATTTTCTTCATGTCCTATCTGCTATAATTCTAGCGTCACATACTTCTAATGTTATACCCATTATTTTAGCAGACTTCTAGTTTAGACCTTGCAGGCCAAATGTAATACATAGTGCAGGGCCTCTGGTGGTTGCTCCCCCTTTCTGCAGTCATAGGTTCACCCCTCACTGTTTCACAGGCCACCTGCAATCCCCTTTCCCTTCCTCTCCCACAAGCTCTCAGCACTCCCCACTGATCCTCAGCGTGAGCGAGGCTGGATTTCTCCGGTGCATCCAAATCATCCTGCCCCTCTCCCAGCCCTCGCCCACAGCCTGTGCAGATGGGCCTGGTGGCACATTAATATGGTGGCACACTTGGGCGTATGAAGTCCAGGGTGTTCTGGAGAGTGCACTTTGGTTTGGTGGAGTCTGCACACATAGCCTCATTGCATGCTCAGTCTTCATCTTTGTCTTTTGTAATTCCCTTCCCCTGACAATTCCTTTCTCCTTCGCAGGTTTTGGTGCACCTCCCATCATCTTGTTGGCCCATAGCGTGAGTGCTAAGGAAAATACAGGACAGAGAGCCAGCCTTTCCAAAACAGGTATCATATCAAATCAGCACTCACTGAAGTAAAGTATTTCTGGGCTTAAAACACTGTCATTAAAACTTCAGTATAAAGTTGTCTCAGCTTTATGACATAAAGACTTGCTGAAAAACTCACTTATGAAAATTGGGTTTGCAGCTTATGACTGCAGATCACTACTTTTATATTAGCAAAACATAATGCACAGCTCAGAAGCACCAGCTCCAACTGCAAAGGGTTGCCCAAAACTGTTGGATTAAATTCTCCCTATTTTGACATCAAGGACAGCAACCAGACAATCAAGTCCAATAATGCTGACCACCTGCTGTAGAAGCAGCACCCCACATTTGCAGTAATTACAGAAGCAACACTGGGTATCAACCCCTGAAACAGTTGGACATACTCGGGTGGCTAAATGGGCAATAATAAAGGCTTGTGTATGGGACACACAAGAGGAAAGATGAGATAACTACATTCTCACCTGACCACATCACCTTAGCTTTGTCCTTGAATTTTATCCATACCTGTGGATTCAGCTGGAAACACAGCTGAATGTTTTCTCCAAGCTGGATTTTGGAGACATCAAAGAATACAGTGAGGAGATGGTCATCTTCAGTTACGTTGTCCTCATCACAAACTTTCAGCTCCAGAATGTTCTGGAATCAAAAAAAATTAGATTGTATAAGGTTTAACAAATATCAGATGCCACAGATATTTCATGTTAGCTAAAGGAATTTAGGAAAGAAGTTTGAGAATGAAAGCAAAGGCAGCAGTAAAATGGAAATTTTGCAGTTGCACTCTACAGACAATTGACTATTCAGGAAGATACAGTGTTATCCAACCATTGAAAGTTAAATAACTACGTAAGAGAGTACGAATACTTTGTAAGGGAACTCAGAGATACCCGCAGTGTGCAAAGGCTATACGGTAGGTTTGATATCTGGTAAGAATACCTGTTGGGGCTAGCCGCCGTTCCTACCTTAACCTGGCTCTGAATCGTGAAGTGGAAGGTTTCGTTCCATGTCGGGTTCTTGCTGTTCTGGACCGTTTTGGTGCGGAAATGCTGCACAGACGCTGTTGGCAGGCTTAGGCTCACGTAGCAGTCCGACTGGGTTACTGTTGACGAGAAGGAAAGTGTGAAAGCAATGGACCAAGGAAACACATCTAGTACCCCATAAGGTGTTGCAGTGTATGAATTTTTAACCTCTGTACACAGGACAATATGCAGAACGTAGGCCAGGATGCTAGCTAAGGCGCTATCAAGCCAGTGCTACGCAACCAGTTTGCTTTACTCTTTGTGAAAGCCTGGCAGTTTGCTCTTCTTGAGGACCACTTCTTTTAAGTGCTGGAAAAACAATAAACATTCAAAATACGCAGTTACATTGCATTCCTTTTTGGAGAAATACACAGCCAGACTATCTATATATATCAGACTTCAAAGGTTTTAACACTGACGAGCCATGCATACGCACAGGGGCATGCACCCACGAGAGCCTCAGAGGGCTGGGCGCCGTTGATGGTTCAGCTGCCTGTCAGCAACACGGAGCAGATAACATTAAGAGCTGTGATGCGGGCTGCTGGACAGACAGAGCCCAGCTCATACAGAGTGGGCTTCCACAGGTAGCCATGGACATGCTTTAATGTTACTGGGGTAGCTCTGGCTGTAAGTTCTGTATTGTCTACTTTTTGGAGCAACCTTTCTTTTCTCTAGCACACCTGGCTGCCAACGCAGTGGCGACAGGAGCTCATTTCACTGAAGGTTCCCATGAAGCCCCATTGCTGTTACAGAAGGCAGGTCTTCCACCAAGGCATTTGATTAAAGTCTGCCGCCTTCCCTTTTGGAAAGTTAAAGAAGGGAACACACACATACACCACAGAGCTCAACAACAGAGCTTTTCAAGGAAAAAAATTCAAGAAAAAAATTTCAAGAAAAATAAATTAATCACCTGTGGAAAAGATTAATTGCATTTAATCCTCTGAAGTGGATTAAAATGAGCACATGTAAGAAAGGTGTTGAAATGTTGAAGAGACTGACGGTGTAACATTTGGTTTGAGAAGCAACTGTCCTGAAGGAGAGTTTTTGCCAGGAAAGCTGTATAAAAAAATCTTGCTTAATGCCACTGTTTTCACCTGCATCTCTGTGCCTCAGCCAGAGAGGGATAAGGGTATTTGCAACACTCGATGGGCAGGTGAAAGCTTGTCTGTGCTTCCCAGCACAGAGCGAGGTCACATTGCTTCTTTGCACAAGATTGCATTGCTTTGGCTTTGCTGTTTCAATTAGAGGTGTATTCAGGTCATAAAGTTCACTTATGAATTTTAATGTTTCCAGCTGTAGGGAGGGCAGCTTTAGTATTTTCATTTTGCTTTCCCAGATGAAGAGGCCTGTTATAAAGTTTGGATTCCCACCTGAGCTCCATTGTAGGTGAGGGATGTTCAGCACCAAAGCTTCAGTATGAAAGAGTGGTTAGCAGCAGTCTGCAGTGCTTACATCATCAACAAGCACTTTCATTCTGAGGTCAGAATAATCTGCCTGCAAATATGTTTTGTCATAGTTATTAAGAAATAAAAGGCAAACATGAGTCACGAGATTAACAATCCTGTGGACCCACACTCAAAAGTCAGGGATGATCACCCTACAGAATACAATCTGTTAGTTAGGGACAACCACGCACACAAGTGCCAAAGATAGCATGTGGGACTATTGCGCATAAATGCCAATCCCATCATTAGGATTATATTTCCTCTCTTTGTAACACCACCTACTTGAGCATTCCTGCCATTGCATAGCAGACACACCTTCATCTGACTAGACTTAGTCTTGTCCCACCTAGTGTTACTGGCAGACCTGACTTTGGGAAACACAGAATAATTGACTCGGCCCTTTATCACACTCTGTATGTAACTGAAGAATTAACAAAGCCAGCTGTTGGTTTTTTTTCCTGACTCCCCTGAGATTTAAGTCATCTTTCTTTGAGTAACTCTGAACAAAACAAAAGACTAACTTTGACTGATGAAGGTAGTTGTGGCATATACAAAGATATAAATTCTAAAAAACAAATAAAATCAAAACTCCTAGAAATCACCTGAATTTCTAACAGTCCTAATCACTCTAAACTTTTGTGTGTATACAGGAAATGTCCATATGAAAATCCTTTTAGGCTCTTGGGAAGTCCAGGTTGGTATTAGCACAGACTGCTGTCAGCTCTTGTCCCCACTAGGAAGAGGATCAGAAGGACCTCAGTCCAGAAATTCGTGAGCAATCCAAACTTTATTTCATTGACATTTCCCAAATAGCAATACATGCTCTGACTAGGTCTGTGGCAAAGAACAAAGTATTACTTTGAAAGTCCACCAATTCTTTCTTTTCTGCAAATGATCACTGTCTGCTACTGCACTGTATCATACACCTTTAAGAAATAACTTCTTGTCAGACAGCAGAGCTCTGACTTCTCATTTCAGGTCTCTGACTTTCTCTGGGGGGCTTCTGACAAAGCCACTAAACAAGCCTGCTTCCCTCTTCCCATCTGCAAACGTGTTTGGTGATGCCTTTTGTACTTCAGAGGTGTCCTCTGAAACCTAATTACCTCTTGTTCATGAAGTATTTTCCAGGTGTTACGAGAAGCACTCACAACTCCCAGGAACCTTTTTTACACCTCTCGGATACCTCAGGCCTGTATTCTGCCCGACCAGCTCCAGGCACAAGCAGCTGTGAGAACTGGCACTCCACAGCGTATCCTGTGCCCGAGCCGGTCGGTCTCGCCGCGATATCCCATTGCCTCGTATCAAGTGCCTCTTCACGTATACGTACGAGGTTCCCATTGACAGCCACGTGCAAGCAAAGCATCATTACCCTGGTACGTAAGCCTAACCACCACCTAACGATGGCGATTACACTCACACGTGGTACACACATCAGAACTTCACAGCAGCAACCTGTTGTGTCCCTCCCCTGGACCGTGACACATGAGCAGCCGTCAAACGTGCTTGCAGTGGCAGCCGTGGTATCACCGTGGGGCAATATCCTGCCAAAAGCAGGCGTGGCAGCAGGTATTTATGACAGCACGGTCTCTTCGTCCAGTTATTACACTAAGTTTCTAATTATCTTCCAGGATAGCAGCAGGACTGGATCTTAATTGTGCTTTACCATTAGAAAGCATTACAGTGACATGACCCATGCTCAGAAACACCATAGCCCCGGCACCATGCTGCATCCCAGACAAGAGCAGAGCACCGGCTGTTCTGGCTTGAGCTAAAATCTCACCTGTCTCATAGACAGCTCGAATTCAAACAGGGCTAAACCAAAATTTTTTCATTTTACTTCTACCTCCTTTTTTGATGCTAACAGACACAACCTCCAGCCCCCCTGTAACCTGGGCAGAAACCGAGACATCCTCCTCCTCTTCTTGGGCTGTCTTTAAGTGCTCGCATTGAGGCTATTTCTAGGGGGTAGATTTTTTCATGACTGTTACGGTATAGTTTTTCTTATTGTGCTGAAGGGATCCAAACCAAGAATGTGGCCTCAAACACTGTTTGCCCAGATCATCTCCTTGACGATGTCTCCCCTCAGTTGGGCCTATCCATGTCACAAAACACAAACTATCCCCACCAGCTGAGAAAAGCATTTTTCTTCTTCCTCCCACATTGTGGAGCTGAGCAGAGATCTGGCTGAGGGTGGGTGGACAGGCAGGCATTGCTGTTTTCTAGAGTGCAGAATATTAGATAATTTAGATCATTGGAACTTTTTACATGCTTTTTTAAATAAGAATGTGGGTTACTTCTGTGAAAGTAAACACCTTCCTTCTCAAGGCCCTTCACAGTCAGACTGTAAGAATTCATTTAGTCCCGGGAGATCAGTTCCTGCCTCCAGGGAGCATTCAGCATTAATCTCCTAATAGCTAAACTTCAATAAAAAGCTTTCACATTTTCTCCCACCCTGCCCTTCACATTGGGTGGAGCACTCTACACGCATCCCTAAAATAGTATCACTAGTCTCATTTACATCCCTCCTTAAAACATCCCTTTGCTGAGATATTGCTGAATAACCTTACTTTTTTTTCCTTGTTTTCTCCCTTGCTGGGCTTTATCAGTCCACATGCTTTTATTTTATAACAAGATTTCAAGCAGCATCTAGAGCAACAGGCTGTTGGTACATAATTGCAACTGCTTAAATGGTGAAGTAAGTAACAAATAACAATGAAACAATAACAACAGTGCAAGAACAAAACACTGGAGGAAGTCTGTGGGTTCCTGCAATAAGTATCACATTGAACCATAGTTCCTTAAACAATAATGTATTTCACTGGCTATGTTTCTTTTCAGGATCTCAATGGCCATTACATTAATTGATCTCATATATGGCAGAACTGCTACTGCAATGCCATAAAATATGGGTTTTTTATAAAAATGTAAAACATACTTAATAATTTTAGAAAATATTGTACCCAAAATAATATAAGCCTTATATAAAAAGTGTCCAAAACTTGGAAGTTTCCAAAATTAACAAGCCTGATTTAAAAAAAAAAAAAAAATCCATAAAAGCTTAAAAAATATCATTTTCTTACTAAGAAAATGCTGAAGAATATTTTTAACTCTACACCAATCAAGGTCCACTTAGCCCAGGGCACACAGCCAGTGTCCACTGAGGGCTTTTGGATGTTTTCAGGAAGCAGTGAATGATGGCTTAAAATTGCTCAGCTCAGTGTTCCCATCTAGTTACCTGTTTTTACCTTTTTGTTTAACCCTTAACACTCTGTTTTCTTTTTCATTTGTTAATTCCACTTAATGATTTTGTTTCTCTCCAGTATCTTGTTCTTTAACCCCTTTGTCTTTTTTTGGGAAGGATTGTACATCTTGTTAGGGATGGACATCAGTGCCAGAGGAGAATATGCCTCACATTTAGTGGTAGATGTCTAAGGAAAAGTTTAAGACGGCCAGCCCTCACAATTTAAGGTTCAGAGACTTCCTAAGCCAACCTTCACTAGATTTTTCTTCTATGAAATTGTCCAGTCTCCACCTGGAACCCACGTAAACTTTTGGCATCCTTGATCTCCTGCCGTGGGGAGTTCCCAAGCTGAACCACGTGCTGCGAAAAGACATGTCCTTCTGGTTTTTTTGGAACTATGGCGGTTGTTCAAGGACTGTGAGAGGCCAAGCTTGAAATTTGAAATTCTCTGCAGCGAAAGCCCTGTTTTTAAGGGTGGGTTGGATTGGTGCACATCCAAGTCTCACCCCATTAGGGAGTCAGGATGCAGATGGGACACACACCCAAATCTGGGAACTGGCAAGTGTTCACAGGTCTAGGAATATCAAGAGCCCCAATGAGCCTGATGGGGATGTGGGTGTGCTCAGTGGGAAGGGGGAATGTGGAGAACACAAACAAGGCACTAAATTCACAGGTGGTATCAATGGTATCAGCTATGCATCAAAACACAAGTGGAAATTAGTGTTATAATTTACACACGGATGGATCAGTGGGAAGAAAAGACAAAATAGCACAAGGGCACACTGAAAAGACTCAGGATTTAAAAAGCAGAATTAAACAATTCAAATTGTCTTAGATAAAAATACTATCTTATGCACTGAACTTCTATTAAAGGTCTTGTATTATCTATTCCATGGGAGATGTTAGTGAGGTTTTGAGAGTCTATTGTTAGGGATTAATTTTCCCATCTCCATTACCTAGAAAATGGAGCAGATGATAGACGAATAATGAAGTTAACCTGAGGCAACAGGTTGGGAGACCTTCTGGGAGGCCATTGAAATATGTGACTTCTACAAGTCTGGCTACATAGAAAACTATGTCCTGAAATGGTTTAAAAGCAGATCTTTCTGATAAATGCAATGGACAAATTTTACACTCAGCAAAATCAAATGTTACTGGAATTAAGCAGCTGTCAATCAAAACCAGATTCAACAATTAAGCATAAGCAAGGCAGTGCCATGACTGGTATGATTTTCTTTTCCTACATGATGGAAGTACCCAACAAGCAAAGCATTCACCTTTTGCAAATATCGTTTTTGTTTTGTTTGTGCAAAATTTTTTCCCCTCAATATTTTGACTGATACTACCATTTCAAACAGATGATAGCTTGGCAATGTTGGTGGTGAATGTCTGTCATTCTGTTTTGTGGTCCACAGCCAGTATACACTTCACACAGTGTAAGGCAGAACAGCCTCAGCCTGGAAAGCTGTGCTGCAGCTTTACTGCTGCTCCAGACCCTGTGCCGCGCTCCAAAAGCACCTCTGGCATTCCAACTGCTCCTTTAAGCAGCTTTACAGGCTGGTGGGATCTGTCTTGGACTGGGAAGCAGAAATGCCTGAGCATTTCAGTACCTGTCCCTTGCCCTAGAAATTTTCTAGTATTGGGAAAGACAGCATCAAAACATAGGAAACTCCCTTCAGAATAAAAATAGTTTCAAGACAAAAATAAAAAGCGTTGACCTAGATGAGAAAAAGGTGGAGAGGAAGTTTAGTAAGCTCATTATCATGCATATGGTTTAATAGAACGTGATTATTTGGGAGATATCTAAGGGCTATAGTTTTCCACACCTTTTTCAGTTCAGAGTGCACATTTGTATTTTCAAATAGGTTTTAGCTGTGGCAAGGGATTTGTCTCCAGCCTATAACTGAGCTTCATATCTCCTTTCCGCACTTTACTAGTAGTCCAGTGGGAAGGTTCATACAGAGTTTTCTTCCCCATACATTCAGCAACAAGAAAGTATTTTACTTTTCTTCAATAAAAATTAGAGTGAGAAAATCTTCTTCATATACCTTTGGTCTCTAGAGAAACTATAGCAGAACTCAAAGTAAATTACTTTGGAAAGGCCCAGACAGGTGTCTTGTCTTGCATCATTTTTCCTGAACAAATTTAGCTTGGTCTGGTTCCTATAGAAACTTTCTGGATTCAGACCTTCTTATGTGTATAAATGAATAAATGCAAGACAATCGGTCATCTCCTCAGATTGGAGATGATTGTCATTCACGCCTTTTTTTCTAGTGCTTTGCAGTTCAGGTATTTATGGAGCATTAATAAACTTTTACGTAACTATCATTCCTGGGGATTTTGTAAAAATAGTTAAGAATAGAAAAGCTAACAGTATGAGCCCTCAACTAGGTTTTGAAACATGGCTGTTCCTATGGCTGAATCAAATTTGACAGTCCATGAGAGATGTCAAGCGTCCAGTCCTCAGCTCACATAAAATATTCTGTTAGGTCCAGGGGTGCACAGGGTGGACATTATTGTAAGAAGGAACCACAGAAAGAAGTGCCTTATCTAAACTTCTTATTGCAGTCTTCCCTGTGAATAAAACACCCTTTCTTTGCAGATTCAGATGTAAAACATTTTATGCATTCTGTGCAAACATGATCCGAACTACAGCTGGTGGCTAGACTTCAGTGTTACACTGGCAAAGATAGAAGAATAAATAATATCTTCTAACTATGCTACCTCATCTTCAGCATGCCACAGTCACACATCTTCTCTCTCTCTCCTTTTATAAGTACTTGGTAGTGTTTGTGACACTTGGTTATATTCCAAGTAGTTTTACAAGCATGTGGATGCTCCAGGGATATAGCAAAGATACTCACGCAAGTCTGCTTTCCTGGCATTTTTCATCCGTATGATTTTTACAGTGAGCAAGTTGCATGGAGATGGTTCTGTCTGTTGAACAGCACACAAAATGCATGGGATGAGAATGCAGAGAAAAAGAACAGAAGCACAGTCAGAGATAGCATTGAATTCAGTGTTTCAATTCCAACCATCCAAAACATTCCTGAACTGAGGTTCTTCCTTGTGCATTGTCTTCTCCTTCTTCCCAGAAGGTTTGCAGCCAGGTGTGGCCAGAGACCCAAAATGTACATTCAAACACAGAACAAGCCTCTGACATCCTGGATTTTCCATTCTGAGGAAACTTGTGGTAACCCTCAACTCGAGGTCTCTGACTTTTACAACCTAATCACAGAGAAACATATGATAGTGAGCCTTGCTGTGTCGTTAATACAGCTGACACACATCTTGGTCTGTGCAAATTCAAAGGATGTCATATATATCCACTATATTTCACAACAAACAGCAGACAATCTAGCAGGGCAGGAATTAGTAACGATATCATGGTGTAACGATGCTGCTCGTCAGCTGGTTTATAGCCATGTAACTCCATTGTTATGTTTGACGTAGAGCAGTGCTGGCTCTCACGCAATGAGGACCTGAAAAGTGTCTTCCAGAGAGCTATCTCCCTGCCTTCTCAGAAGGGGGGAGTGAAAGCAACAACTCTGTAATTATTTCTCTCTGAATAATTCAGCTCATCCAATCTTCCTTTAAGCAAAGGTCACAGGAAGGTATCAATGGAAATCTTGGGAAACCACCTAAACCTAAGTGGTTATCAAAAGACATTTAACAAACCTGCCAGGAAACTGGTTTGATTGTCATCCTCTCTCATCCTAAGCAAGGATCAGACAAACATGGTATTTAATCAAAAGTACGGGCGCTGAAGATGAGGTACTTTTTCCCTAGATAATTGTCTTTTTTAAAGGAATAAAAGGAGGAAAACCTGCACATTTAATGCTCTAAATGACAAAAAAACCCCTCACCAAAACCAACCAAAAAACCTCAAAACCACAAAAAAATCCAACCAACAACGAAGAGGAGGAAAAATGGAAGAGCAAAATGTAGTGATGCGACAAACACATATAAGAAACAGGTCACGCACACTACCTATAGAGCAGGGAATATCACTGCAACGAATACATAGCTTGATATATAACAACGTGTCACCATTCATTGCCTTGTGCCCAAAAACTGCCACAATTTTTAAGAGAGCTATATATAACTCCACACATAATATTAGTTTCCTGGCTTTCCCCATGCACTCATTGTCATTAGTGATACCTCCTTATTTTTTCTCAGCAGGTTGCTTTGCCTAGCCCAACAGGATGGAAGCAAAAGACAATGCCAATGAACAAAAAGACCTTTTTTTTTTTTTTAATTGGGAATTTTCAAAATAGTTAAATTACTGCAGCGTTGAAGTCCTTGCATTCCTGAAGGCCAAAACACAAAGTAGGCACAAACCCCAGGCAGAAGCCCTGCCTTGCTCTCACAGCCTTGGTGCTGAAGAAGAAATCTCAGCACCGAAGATGCAGGAGGTAGAACACCACCTCGTACAGCGGGTCCCCTCTGCCGCCAAGGGCCTGCCCGCACAGCTCATCACGGAGCCCCCTCTTGCCTTGTCTTACCTGGCTCTTACTGTAGAACAGCCCCATCGTGGTCTTTTCTGGGTCCGAGCCAGGCGCGAAACGTGGCAGCGGATGGGTACAGGAGACTCTCAGCCAGGCAGCTTCTCGTGCTTTAAGCTGCTGGGAGCAGGCAGGCAGGTGTGTTAGTGCCTGACTCAACGCCGCCTCACCCCACTGCCACCACTTGAGCAATCCCCAACTCCTCCTCCTCCTCCTCCTCCTCCTCCTCCTCCTCCTCCTCGCTGCCCTGGAGGTGAGTGCGTGCTGCAGACCGGCACTGCAGAAGGATGGCCTTTGCAGCTGTAGTTAGAGGGACATCGAGACCCGAAAGGGATCTTCCCTTCGCGGTTATGGGCACCGAGCACATGTTTTATACTTTTAAGCATCCCCATCACTTCTTGAGGAGGCCACAGTGCTTTTGCACACCGGAGGGCTGTCCCACTGCAGCCCCTTGTGTGCAGGTGGCTGACGCAGGCCAGGGTCCAGCTGGCTGCCCAGAAGTGGGCAACAAGGACTTCTTTGGCCAAGGACATCCGAACAAACCGATGGGCATACAAAAGACTTTTTGTAGCTTTTTATCGCCTATAGGGAGTAGGTGGGTCTTTCCTTAAAGACACATCTGAAAGAATTTTTTTAATCCCCATCTCACTTTCCATTTTGCTCGACCCAGGCAGTAAGCTGTCTTTCAGCCAAGCAGATATTGCAGTGACAAATATTGCGTGAAACAATTCCCAACTCACCTGTTGAAACTGTAAGAGAGTTTCCCTTGTAAAGGCAAAGCTTTAAAAGGTCACTCGCTTTCTCAGAAATTTTTTTGCTTTGTACATCTGAATTAAGGTGCTTGAGTGAATGTTCTCCAAGAGAATACATTTGGGAGGGTGAAATTAATGTTGATATTAATGTTAATTATTCTTTATGTTCTCATGTATTCTTTATGTCCTCACATTTATAAGGCTTCATTGTCCAGGGCACTGCACATCATGTGAGGTGGCCCCTGTCTCAGTGAGGGTGTACACAAAGTGAGTACACATGAAGTAAAAACAATGAGAGATTTTTTTAAAAAAACATCACCCTCGCTATTATGAAATTCAACAGAGAAATCAAATTCAAAATAATCTCATTTCACTTTGCAATGAATTGAGAACTGATTGATAAAGGTAACTTCACAGACATGATATAATTTGAATTTCATAAACATTTGGCATTTTCAGACACTCTAACTTAAGAACTAGATGCAACAAATGTCACCCAAACTTTAAACACATTAAGGATGGATAACTAACAGTTCACAAAAAGCAGTAGTCCAAGGAAGGTAACCCCAAAGGAAAATATTCCTAGAGAGATTGCAAACAGCTCAGTTATAAGCCTATTGCATGTTTTTATCAATGATCTGGAAATTTAAAAAAAAAAAAAAATCACTATTGGTGCCCTGTTTCAAAAAAAGGATATTGAAACATTGGGGAAGCTGAAAGAAAGAGCTGCAGAATGATCTTGAGAGTAGGAGGAACTCCCTCAGAGAGGGAAAGGCAGGTTTTGTATCAGCCAGCAGGACACAATGCAGAGATACCCCAAGGCTGACTTGGGATGCAGCACGCCTATGTCAGTACAGTAATCAGTCATGGCTGGAAGATGGACTAATTAACCCTGATGAAAAGCAGGGTTAATCAGGCTCAGGCTGTGTCATGCACCTATCTGGCTTTTTTCCATGCTGTTGTTAAGTAAGTTTCCCCTGTAAAACAGACTGAAACCTCTTCCACCCTGCTCTGTTTCATTTCCAGCAAAAAGATCTTAGAAACCATGGGAGTAAAACCAAAGATATCTCTGGAAAAGACCCAGAGGGATCCCATGAGCTGATATTCTAGTGTGCTGGAGTTAAACCACAGTTACAGCTGCCACACACGTGGAGGACTAATAATCTAGGTTTAAACATGCAACACTGTACCTGAAAACAGAGTTACACCGTGCCCTTTCAGGTGTTTCAGGTGCACGAAAACAATGAACGTGCTCGTAGGTGAAAAACATGGCCCATTCCTCCTCTTCCACCACCCAAATTTGCTCTAAGATGCACCACCAGCTGTTTTTTCCATAGGAGTGAATCTTTTTCTCCTATCCATTTCCTAGAACTTTGTTCCATACAAGCAAATTTGCCACTTCTGAGCATAATCAACACTCTCCTGATCTCAACACCAATTCTACCCTGGTGACTCAGTCTGAAGTTCATTGCAACAGTAGGAGCCTTTTATTATCAAAAGGAAGATAATCCCAAGCATTTTCTGAGCTGCTGTGACCAGCCTCTTCGTCTATCACAGCTCCACAGCGCAAGGCTGCTATTGTGAAAGACTGAGCTTGTGATCTGCCGGTTGCAGAGCTGCGAGAAGAGAGCCTTTGGCAGCTACCTTCCCCCAGAAGACCTCTAGGATTTTTGATGATGAGGAACCACCACCCTCTCAGGACAATCCCTGCAAAAGACCATTTGCAGGAAAGTGTCGAACGGTTGCAAAAAACATGTCTGGAAGGGATCTCAAAAGGCTCTCTTGCACTGCTCTATCCTATGCAAACAGCTAGCAGCCACTTCCCATCTTATGAAACACTGGGAGAAATAGCAAGGCCATCTTTCAGGAACAGTCAAGGCAGGTGAAGATGAGTGAGACAGGACAGTCAGCAGCAACTCCAAGAGAAAATGAAAGGAAAGTTGGGCAACACGACTACTACTTAGGCTGAATATAGGTGGTTCTGTGAATTAGCAGCTCAGAGGACTCGTTTGACCACCTGAAACAAAGATGACCTGATTCAGGGGTATTTTTTATTGATGGTGAAAACTATATAGATTTTTACAACACTGATAGTAACTTAAGAAACTTCTTTTCAAAGATTAGTGAAGAAAGCCAGTTAAATAAAAACCTCGTAGTGGACAGAAAATCAAATCAGAGATGACAACCTTTAATAATCAAGCTAAGCAAGACCAACAAAATGGATTAGCTATTTACCAGAGAAATTCCAGTTCAAGGGATTGCTGTTCTGCCAGACAGAAAAAAACCATACAAATACTGCTTTGATTCACATTTTAATGTGCTACATATTTCATTATTATCTTACACAACACCATATTAATTTTTACGGAATATATATATATCAGTTGGTGAAGTAACAAGGTAACAAAACTAAACACAAATTTGCTGCTTTGAAGTTTGTTTTGGATTAAATCTCTGATAAATTCCAATCTGTTCATCTGAACAGTCATGTAAATGGGATGGAGTCCAGCATGTCCTCAGGATGATGGGATTTCTACTGCAAGTATCACTGGCAAGCATCAAACATCTTGATCTCACCACATAATAGATAACCCAAGAAATATCACGTGGAAGGTTGAAGCTAGTGAGCGGTGGCTAATAATTCCGTTGCCTCCTCCGTGCTACTGCCAAGCGCAAGGCCTGAATAATCAACTTCTCGTTATTCAGGACATTGTAATCAGTCAGTTTCACCAGTTTGTCAAAATTCTCTTCACTGAAACACACCTCCCTTGTCGTAAATGGGGAGAGGATGCTGGAGACATCAACTTTGCCTTCAGCCATCTCTTCAGGACTCCTTTCCACACCTGAGGGACAAACCGCAAGGAGATGCACCAATAAGGTTTTACTGCAGTATGTGGCTCATATCAGTCATTTAAATAATTACATGTAGAAAAGGGAGATTTGGAGGGAAAGATATGATTTGCCAGAGGGACGTAAAAGTAGTCTAGCAGCATTGTATACTTCAGCCTCTGGATCAAGCCTCTGTCCAAAAAATTATGTAAACCCAAACAGCTGGAAATGAGGACAACATTGATTATCAGCAGCGGCACTTGGAGACCACTCCTTGGACAACATAAAGTCTTTGTTACCCAAACTAGAAAAGTGCAAGCAAAAGGAAAACAAGATACTCTTGTACTGGATGAAATAACAACCCTCCCACTGAAAGTTTAGGAGAAATGATGGCACTCAGAGGACATAGTTCATATTAAAAACAAAGATCTCTGTCCACTTAGTCCTCAGTCTGGGAGATTACTTTTAAATATGTGAACAAAACCCAGATGAATGGGCTACCACCAAAATCTCCAGAAGGTTTTCCCTCCATCTTTTTTTGCAAGCAGCAGCACACAGCAAGTCCACATCTGTAGAATAAAACAGATTGTGATGAGGACCTACCACCTATGCTGTATGTATTTGGGGAGTTTTACCTTCATACTATCTCTAGTAAGTCCTACAGATGAAATGCCTATTTTGATCTCAAATGTATTAGGAAAGCTTCTGGAGTTCTCACAGTTCAGACGTACTGACACAGACCAGTTACTTTTGTCAGTGATGAGACTGATAATGCCAGCATTGGAAAGAAAGTCAGAGATGAGAGTGAGACATTAGATATGGAGAGCACACACTAGGCAAGTGACTTTTTATTAAAATTGCTAGCCACAGATGACTCACCAGGAGCTTTATATTTCTTGAAGGTGTCATTTACTAGGGGGAAAAAAAGCACTGTTGGAGCTTGTGGACTGTCAGCATCTTCAAACACGTAGCATTCCTTCAAGTTTTCCCTGTCTTCCTCACTTATCTCAATTTTGGGAAATGGAATTCCTTGCCCCGAGATGTACTTTGCAATCTGATCCAGAGGCTGGATGCATGAATAAAATAAATAAAATTAATACAGAGAATCAAAATTCAAAAAAGATCCAGAGACCTGGATTTTTTAAACTCCAGCAGCTAACATGAATATTCTAAGGCTTGAATCTTCCTGTCAGAAGATGTTAAGTTTCAGATGGAAACAGCCATAACCACACCAGACATTGCAGCTTATTTTATTTTCTGCATTGCTTTAGGCAAAACAATAAAACAGTCACTTTCTTTGAGCTTGAAAATGGAGCCAAAAGCTGCAGGACTGATTTTTTAATTCCAATGAAACAGGTTCAGAAGGGGAAGGCAAAGAAACTGCAAGAATGGAGAAGGACCACATCAGTCCAGATTATTCTGTGTCATTGCCTTGACTTCTTCATTAGTTATCGCTTTCCCAATCTTTCTGTCCTCTGTGTATTACTTGATAATGACTCCCTGTTAACAAATACATTTATCAACATACCTTATGACCTCATGAAAAAAAACTTTAACAGCTATATTTACTACATGCTGATGTTTGTTTTTATATTATTCTCACTATACATGCAACACTAATTATATTTTCATTATTAATCAAGTCCAACATCAGCCAGTACATTTCCCTAAGACTGATATGAGATAAACAGGCCCAGAAACACATAGGGTTTACCATTTAATCTGTTAAAATATTGCCAGGACTTTCCATTGCCTCTGTAACTTGCTCAGTTCAAAGAAAAACAAAACCAGCATCAGAGCTCCAGAATGGTCCTCAGTCAGCTCCTCAAGAACTCTTCGATCCACTGCAGTGAAGACCTTGATGATTTTAAAATGCCTCTATCCATCACTGTCTTCTAATATCCTTCTTAGTTACTGAGAAATAAACCACCTAATAATCTAAATAATAAATCAGATAATAATCATCTAATTCCCATTCCAGTACTGGAAAGTTAGTTGGTTTAACTGACAAGTGCTAGAGACCAAAAGACCATGAAGGAAAAAGATCTCAGATACCGTGGCTTTCCTTACCAGTGTCTGGGACCCTCCACTGTAATTCAAATGCAAGATGACGTCCACCTCCCTCTTCGATCTCAAAAGTGGTGGGTAGCTGGTATTGATGAAAAAACCAGTATCAACCAGGGAGAGCTCATCATTTGCTGTTTCCATCAGTTTATTTGGAAGGGAGTCTATCACTGTGTCTGAAACACAAACATTTCTCATTCCAACAAATAAAAAACGAGATTGACTGCTCCTCTGCAGAAAGTTAAAGAGGGAAGAATGGACAATTTTCCCTGCCTTCCTTTGACTCACTAGGAGCACTGATTTACAGGAGTAAGTGACACACTACAGCTTTTTCCTTCCTTCCCTGACAACTCAAGCAGCTTTGGCCCTAAGGAGAAGATCCCTCCTGCCTCCTCAGGCTGAGCTCACCTTGTCCACTGGAACACAATCCCCAGACAATCAAATTCAGTTTCACCCCTCACCCCCCCACACACCCCCCAAAAAAATGAAATGCTGTTCAAATCTGGCTTCCACGTCTTCCATTTGTGGAAGGGAGAAGTGGAATTTCAGAAATCAGTCTTGTCTCTTCCTCCTTGTTGGACATCCTAAATGAATTCCCAAATCTAAACCTTGTCAAAATGTTACTAAAAAACATGCAGTGTTACTGTGCCTTTCCAGGTAGAAAATTCTTCACTCTCCAGGTACTTGCTATGCATCTGGAAGCCTCTGATAAAATTGGGATACTGTGCAATGGTTGGGCGTCCTGTTAAGACATCTCGCAGAGCACAGGAGAGGGCACTTGAGGGAGTGAATAGACATGTGTCTACCTCATAGGGATTCATGGACAGAAAGGGTTCTTCCTCTGCAAGAAGGAAAGAAGTTCTGAGTTTAGGACGGTTTTCTGAAATGATCAATATTTTAAAAAAATGGAGTAACTAATAACCACAGTTGTCACCATCCCCCAGCCCAAAGGTAAATCAAACATAGTTATAAGCCCTTAAAGTCTATGCTACCAAATAAAACTCAGCATTAGACAGTGAATTAAATGACAGCTTTCTGCAGTCATCAAGCTGCCAGGCAGTAAGCACCACCTCCCACTCCCACCTTCCTCGAATCATGCCCAATTCTATTGCAGCGTGTGGTGGAGGGAAGAGCCGGGTCCCAAAACATACAGGAGGGCAACACCGGCCTTTGAACAGGACACCTTCAGAATGCATGTGAACATCACCCTGCTGCAAACATTAGCTAAGTTAGGAGGCCACTCACTCCAGGTTCCCTGTGCAATTAACAGCAAGAGCAAGCTTTCTCCACAGGCAGTTTAGTGGAGAAAACAACCCTCTGCAAGAGCTGTTGTCTCTACTGACGGTATTAGTGGCCAAGGAGGACCATATCCTAACTTAACAATCTTAAGATGTGTTCTAAATACAACATGATTTTTACATCTGCTGGAGACTGGTTTTGTGCCTTTAGAAAAAGGCACAGCTTTGCCAAAGCTTTGCCAAAGAAGCACGGTTTAGTTCTTCTAAATCAAGCAGAAAAATTTCTTAGCTGACATCTCTGCTTTGCTTTCCTCATCTCTTTCTGTCTGACTTCGGCAGCATCTCTTTAGGCATTAGACCCCTGCACAGAATATAAACAATATATACTGGTGGTAAAAAAAACCACAAAAAAATCTCACCAATATCTTTTACTCTGTCTCTGGTCCATCTACACCAGAAGTCCTCGGAATCAGTAGCCAAATTCCAGACATACATCACATCTATGGAAAATATACTACTCCACATGCCTGTAAAGCGAAAGAGAGAATAGAAACTGATTGATGGAGTAGTCTTGGAAGAATTTTAATTGATACATACCTTCAGTCCTTCCCCTTGGATACTTCCTTTCTGTCTGGATGGATATCTTCGTGGGCTTACTTCCCAAGTATGTCCTTGCTAATGCAAACTCACACCTGCTCAACCTGTTTGCTGGTGTCTTCCCAGTGCTGTACACTACAGACCACATACTCACTCACTCGTGCCAGCTGCCTCTCAAGTAGGCCACCTTTCCCTCTAGGCGATAGTCACCTTGCATGTAGCAGATCCGAGTCTCTGAGAGCCTCTTCACCATCCTTCCCATAAAGAATTCACTTCCAAAATGTTCTGCGCGAATAGATGCTCCGTATTTCAGGAGACTGACTTCATAAGGAGTGAACTCCAGCCACTCTATGGCAACAGCAGGCAGATCAGGAAAAGGCAATATGTTAACTATTGCTAAACAGAAGACTACTAGAGAGCAGGAAAAAAATCATAAGAAAGACACTGGCTAGTTCGTAATATGCCGTTCACCAGCTATAGCTGTATCTATATTGCCTGCAGTACTAATGCCATAAGGTCCTTTCACATCAAGGGAGGGCAGTCCCAGGCTGTGATACAGCAATCTCCAGCAGAAAAGCCCTGGTCTGAATAAAAGCATAAGCATTCCCTGCAGTTAATCTTACCCAAAAAGGATGCATTGCTCGTGTATAACTTGTTCCCTGTAGGGCACCAGTGACAGAAAGCTTAGCATTCACTTGGTGTTATGTACTCAGCTGCTCACATTAAACAAATACTGTGGAAATTAATAGTAGAGGAAACAGTGATTTTCCTGCCACTGGACCCAAAATTTCAAAGTTTTCCCTTTAATTGACCATGTGGAACCATCATAAGAATTAGTTTCATTACAAGGTTTTTGTGACCAAGATAAATTGTGAGTTAGGCATCTTAGGTGGTATAACTATATTCTCGCTCCTGGCAATGTAGAGAACTCAAATTCTAAAGACTAAACATGTTTGGATTTTTTATTTTTAAATGTTAGTCACTATTATCCAAAATTTTAAAAGGGTTTTTTTTTCCAATTAGAATGAAAGGACTATTGTATTATTAAAGCTGATTACATGCATTTAGTTTTAGTTCGGATTACTTAAACTATAAAGGTGTTAAGAAATCTAAATCATAACCATTACCTCTGAACGCCTGAGCACTATAGTTGGACTTGAGGTTGATGGCCACATAGATGGGCAATGGGTTCTGACCGTTATCCACTGCCTGCCGTTGGTCTGAGAGTCTATGCTCGTCTTTCTGGTTTTGATTAAAAATGGTTAATGGAATGAGGTGAAAACCAACTTGCACTTGAAATAATATAATGTGAATTATCAGCTTTCTCCAGGTTCTCCTTCCCATTCTCAGCTCACTGGATTGTTCAGAAATATCTGCCATGGGATATTCCAAACTTGGCAAGTATCCCATAGGAAGCAACTACACCCTATGTGGGTTCTCAGACTTGAGATATGCAGAGAGGTTAACGGTAGATTCAGCAAGGAAAAAAAAAACATTCCTGGGAAGAAATATGTGGCTAAGTGAAAGGTAAGGTACTTTCCTTGGCTGGATCTCAGCAAACAGAGTTGATTATATTTTAAGATATTTTGCAAGTATATTCATATGCAAGAACATATTCTATTGCACATGACAGTTTAAAACTTCCTTGTATAAACATAAACCAGAAGAAAACTACTTAAGTTATACTCTTTTTAAAGTACCAAAATTTCTATCACTCTTTCTTAAAAGTTAATAACATATTTAGAGAATGGTCTTTCCTGCTATTTGAATCATCTCCATATGCAGTATATAGCTAAGTCGCTTTATAAATGCATATCTTCATTTATGCTGGTGAAGTAAATTATTTCAAATTTTTAAGTGCCTCTTCTTGTCAGAATATCAAATGTCCAAAGTGATTAGTTCACATTTCAAAATAGTTCTTTCTCAGGATTTTACTTTCTTTAAGAAGAAAGAACACCTTTGACTGCAATGCCATGACTCCTTCAGTTCAAGGTCAACCTCACTTTAAAGAAAGAGTAGTGTTTTAATAATGGATCTGAATATACAGAATTTAATCAACCACTAAACTAATTATTTGCATTAGTAGTACTGAATGGCATCCCAAGATTTATTTTCTTCTCCTTTATAGCTATGGAAGTTCATCAGGTTTCTGGAAAAAAGCAGTAATACCTTATCATGTAGCATGGATTCAATGACAAGCCCCCAAAGGTCTATGAAAGAAGTGTTACGTCCTTCTTTAATCCTCTCCATCAGGTCATTATAATAGTACTTCAGACAATCCAAAGAAAAACAGCAGATCTTGGATTTGGTTACTTGCTTGCGAGCTTCCTTGATTGCGTCCTCCAGATATTTTTGTGACCAATTAGCATCTTCATACAAGTTTGCCATTGTCCTGAAGAAACATTAGAAGAAAATAATGAAAGAGGAGTAATGCTGCGGTTTGGCTTCAGAGAACTTTTGTGCAACCTGTTTGCCTGTTTCTTAATTTTTATGGGGCTCACAACTAAAAATTAAGCACACCTAAAATACTCTCATTTCAAGAGCAAACAAAACCTCCAAGCTTTCCTGGGTTTGATGATAAAAGTTTATGTGGGCTCAAAAACGATCCGAGAAATTCAAGGGAGAGAAAAACCCAAAACACCCAAGGCTATTAAATACAAAGACTCCACCAGTCCTCAGAAACTCAGTTTCTTGGAAGGTGGGGAGTATTCTATGGAGCAGTCACTACTAGTTTGCTCTCGTCCTACATTTGTTCCCAAGTATCTGCTAACGCCTCCTGCCAGCAAGAGAACTGGGCAGTCCTTGGGTCTTGGGCATGTCCTGGTACAGCCATTCTTAATCATCTCCTTGAAATCATAACACAGACAGGTACACTCAGATCTCCACATACATACAGAAAAGTTCAAATTTTGGCAAATACTTAGACAAACCTGCCATTAATGTTTGGGCTTATATAATGGACTGACACACAATTCAGTGCAAAAAACCTCTCCACTTCCAACCAACTGTAGAGGAGTGGAGCTACCTAGAACCCACTTGATTAAATACTTAAGTTATTTTAAGTATGACATCATCTGTTGTATGCCCACTGGGAGAAGAGAGCACTTTATAATGAGCAACCATAGCTGCAGTCTCTCCGAGGTCAGTAACTTGGTGTCATTTGTTGGACTGTATGCGACAATATTAATTCCACTAGCCCCAAATACATCTTTTACCAGAGGGAGATGCACTCTAAATCCAAAATGGAAGTGAGAATAACCAGCAAATGGCAGGCATAAATTCTTCTTCCCATCTTTCTTCAATTTCCAGTCTAAAGACAAATTCGTTGCATTCAGTCTAAGGTATAATTGATGAAATATGAAAAGGGAATAGAGCATTTACATGAAAATATCAGGCATAGACTGTGTCTGTGTGGTGACAAAAGCAGCTGATGAATGTGACAATTGATCTCTTACTCAGTATGTTTTGTTTCTTTGCTCTAGGTGGACACAGAGGAGATTGTGGGGAAAATGGAAATACTTTTGCTTTACTAAGTGCCATATAAGCTGATGGTGCTGTACAAATAGTCAACAGGATTGAGCAGAGACTACAAACATAAACCCTGTCTGGGTCATTCTCACCATGTGGTACCCGATAAACCACCGATGTAGGAAATGCAGTCTAACAGATTGAGTTTCTGGAGACCGAGCAGGCTGCCATACATCGCTGTCAGTGATCTCGTCCCTCCCCCAGTTGTTGTGATGGCCACCACCGGCACCTGTTCGACACAGCAAGGCAGAAGGAGAGGAAGCCGTGCACGTATTAGAGACAAGCACTCCTCCTCACTGCAGAAATCAGATAACAGGTTACAGGCATCGACACAAGAAGTGACATTACTTTGCACAAAAAGGATGTGATTGTTGCAAAAGGCTGCTATTGCCACCACCTGACTGATGGGAGAAGGAAGGCTTATGTCCTACCCACTCAGATTTGGGGTGGGGGGAGGCTGTTTACTTAATATATAATTGGAATCAACCTCATCACCCTGGAATTCTTCTCAAAGTGTATTATTAGAAGCCGTCATAGAAAATACAGGATTTACCATGCCGGAGCAGATTAGGGATCTGTGATTCTGCTTCTAACAATGACCAGTGTCTCAGAAGAACGCACAGCACCCTGTAATCAGCCAGACCGCACAATAGCCAAAGCCTTCTGGCCTCAGGCCACTAATTACTTTATGTCCTGAAGCACAATCATCGATAGGGCTTCCCCCCCTCCAAGGTCCAAGTGTAATTCAAGAGACAGACTATTCTTCTCTTAATCTTTTCCTGATCTAGTACACCCTTTGCTTCCGTTAGCATCTTGGGTTGTGTGGATGCTTACATGCCCTATGGAAAACGTCTGTTTATACCTTTCAAGTACTAGCTTCTAATTTCATCAAGCGATTTGCTGTTCTAAAGTCAATGAAGACAGTTTGAAGAAAATATTTCTCCCATTCTATGAAATAAAAAAACCCTCACACCTCCCTCCTGAAAAAAACACCCCAAAACCCAGAAGAGGTGTTCTTCCTACCCTAAACTCAATAAGAACTTAAAATCTAGGAAATTTTATAAAATAATAATGAGGAAAAATCTGATCATCTAACTAAAATTAGAATAATGTCAAAAAGTTATATATTGTTTTTTACATTTTCTAACCTTTTTCATTATGAATTAAAATTCTAATTTTTTTTTTTCAGTTCAAATGTAAGTCAGTTAACAAGGTAGAGGGGATTTTTTCCACAATTTTGAAGTTAAATACATGAATAACAGAGCCAGAGCAATTACACCTTTTCAAAAACAGCTTTGGTCTTACCATTTTGGTCATACCACCTGAACTATTTTTCCATGTGTCAGGAAACTCTTAGACAGCTATGTAAAAATGTTCTTTCCAGCTTTCTTGAAAACTTTATTTCCTATATTATTCTGTGCTCTGAAATCCAAAATATGATTTTTTTTAACTCTGTATCCTGTCCACAGCACTATTTCCTTCAATTGTAAGCTAAAGAGGATTCTTGTTGTTGGTACGTTTGTACTTTTCTGATTTTCAACGACCCAGTTAGGCATAAGCAGTTACAAAACTTATGACTGAATTGTGGAGGCAGGAGCAGCAGCTACAGTGATAAAGCTACACTTCAGTCAGCTATTTAATCTATACAACTCAACGAAGCTGTAAGATTCACTCTTCCAGCTTGATGGTTTTATTCTAGTAGTCAGTTTTCCCAACAATACACCTTTTCTGCTGCAGAAACCACCCAAAGTATTTTTATTCAGATATCTGTGTGAAAATTTTGCTTTCTGCCCTCAAAATCCTTTACAAATGCTACGACCACCACCTTGCCTCTGTTACCGAGCTAAGGCACGCTATTTCCCAGGCAGCATCCCCCAGCTGTTCCATGTCTGCCCACTATAAATTTTCCTCCTCAGACCCATGAGCAATATCAAGAATAAACAGGAATGGGTTGAATTGAGGAGCTGTTGAGAAGTTTTGGGGGCTGTAAGGGCGTTATCCTACTTTCCCCGCTCTGCTGCATGAACTAGCTACTGCTGCTCTTGCTCATCTCTTGCCCTAGGTGGCCAGGCCTGCCCCAGAATAGCAGGATTAAACAAACTGGTTTTTCATTTGTGGTTTCAGTTTGTGAGCCAGGCCCCGATCCCCGGAGAGGAGTTACTACCAGGGACCGCACTGGCTTGCCTCATGCTCTTTCAGATCCTCCTCCAAATGAAGAATCTTTTTCAGAGCAGCTGCAACATATTTCTTCCTTTTCTGCAGGAAGTCCTGCTCTTCCGTGCACAGGCTAAACCCCAAGCGCACATCCAGGTCTCCTGAGCTGGAATAGACAACGGGACAAATCAATGCACATGTCATTTATAGCTGATTTCAAGACCTATAGGCCAGGTAGACAGTAAACTCCACAAATCATCTGTAAAACAGGCTATTTCCAAGTCTGAATACTGGTCAAGGAACAGAAGAAAAAGGAGCATTTCTATTGCCAGCAGGGAATAGTAGTGACGACGAAGAGGAGTTTCCAACGTACTTTAGATTTCTTGTGAACACGGGCACAAAGACAAAACACACAAGTCAGGGAAAGATCACCAAAAGGGGTAATTTCAGGAGTAATTTTTTCTGTACCCATTCCTTTTTGTCACCATGACATCCTGGAAAACTCAAGTGATGCCACCATCACCTGTTCTCAGGTTTTGACAGCTCACTAACAGTATTCAAAGTGAAGGTCCTAATGAGCTGTGTGATGGAGCTTGAACTGCAGAGCAAGCATCATCTGCTACTCAGCCTCTGCCCTGTGAAACCGAGCCTTTCACCTGTGTGCTGAACAGATGTCTAGATAAGCATTTGCAAGCTTCATCCTGCAAATACATAAGAATATCCATCATTTTTTTCCACATGGGGAGCCATATTCAATTTTCTCCCTTGAGAAAAGTGAAGCACAAGCCAAAAAATTCGCAGAAAAAAAGGTACAAAACCAATCAAATGGCAGCTAATATTTTGTGCCTACACCACCACAAATACACTTCTTACTGAGAAGAGCACTCAATATTGACCAAATCTTCTGGGTCACATCGCACTCTGGTGGCTGTGAAGTCTATCCTGAACATTACTTTCACCAATATTTCACAAACATGAATGTTTCAAGGGTTAATGTTAGTAACGTCTCTTCTCCAGCAAATTTGGTATATCACAGTGTAAAATTTTTATAACAGAATAAGGTCAACTGATTGACCTTATGGAAACAAACAGCTTTTTTAGTGCTAGATTAAAATTTCTCTTGCTCTCTCTATAAATCTGTATCTGTTAGATTTACATTTCAATACATTTTGCTATGGGCTGAGATTGAGTAGGTAGCTCTTCTTCCCATGCTCTGAATTTCATTTACACAAAGTGCTCCCATGCTCTGAAAATCCACCTTGCTTCCCTTCTGTATATCACCCAATATTAAGGATGCTGTGAACCATAAGAAGTTTTCAGCTGTACCATAAAACCTCACTGTCTTCAATTTTAGCTATCACTGGGGCAATTCTGTCCCTGCGAGTGGGTTGACAGAGGTGCAGCTGGTCAGGTTTCAGCTCCCATTCTGCTCAGTGAAGCAGAAGGGGAAGAAGCCAGGCTGCCCTATGTTTTGGTGACTTTGCAAAGTTAAAGAGGGAGAGAGTTTATTTCAGTCATCATGCAGATCTGACTACTGGCATAAATGGGTCGCAAAATTAATATGCGAGTAGTGCAGATTTACTCATGTCTAAGAATAGAAATCATAAAATAGGCTAAGTTACTCTGAAGAAACCTACCAAGGCTCATAAACTCATATTGAACTGCATGATCTTGTAAATGCAGCAGACTTGCACTTACCTCAGGCACCACGTGAGTACAGGACAAAGCACTCACGCGGCATATGTTCATCTCTCCACCTATCATAGAAAAAAACCTAGATAACTAGTTTACAGTAATCCTGGATGATAGGACAAAAAGAGGCTATCTTACCATTTTCTTGCTGTCAAGTACAAGTGAAAGGAATGATCCTAGAAATCCAGAAAATGAAGCTAATTACCACCAAATTTTAAAACATTTCTTTCCTTCAAGCTCAGGCAATGCTCATTCAGTAAGAGAGGAGGTTCTCAAATAATAATTCATGTAGCTAAGGACATTATTTTGGTACAATTAACCAAAGTCTCACTCCCTGCTCTAGAATCAAATTCTCTCTTATCTAACAAGCCCATCTGTTTGGGGCAGTTAGTGTGCCACGAACTTGCACGTTACACCAGCTCACATTGTGCACACTTAGAAGGAGCAACAAGAATGAGACAAGTAACCTTATTTTAAAAAAAAAGAAAAAAAATTACATACAAAACACTCTCAATATCAATATTTAGACATGTTAAGATCTGAATTAAGCTTGTGTTCTGGATGGGTTTTTTTTTAATTCCTAGCCATTCTGGAATTACCCCAATACCCAAAAAGAAATTTTTGAATGTATGTGCATATGACAGTCATTTTTGTTCCTTGAAACCACTTAATTCTAATTTTGGGATGCAGGTTTGAAATGATTTTCATATTACTATAATTATGGTTAACAACAGCTTCCTTAAAATGAATATGACAGTCTTAATTTTTTTTAATGTTTTCAATAAATAGCTGTACAATTTTACACAGTGATTTTGTTCACTTGGTAACTTTATTTCTAGCAGGACAGAATTAAGCACATTTTGAAAATATTTATTTCAAAAGGTTCACAGCACTCACCTCTTCTACTATTATTTCCTTCTGCAAAGGGAGTGAATTCAAAGGGAAAGAAAGGACCCCAGATCCCTCCGTTTCATTTTTCTCTGCCAGCTGAAACAATGTAAAAAGTGGTAGGGATGCGCACATGAAAGGTTTGTCATCTCCAGAACTTCTACTAAGAGGGCTAGTTCAGTTCACTGGTTACATTAATTTCTTCTTCTAATTTCATTAAGGTTAATGATAACATCCAGAAGGGGAACGTACCTCTTCTGGTAATGTGATATCCAGTCTTGTCTGGTCATTTATGACGCAGTGAAATATGATGATCCTAAGGCTTCGGTCAGAGTCCAGCAAAATCTTCTGGCTTCCTTCATGGGATCCTTTCACTGTAAATGTAAGCTCCTGGTCTAAACATGGAGGCAGAAAACAAAGAGAATTTTAACTATTCCAAGCAAACACACATAACTAATAAAATCCACTTCCACGCTTTTTGTCCAATTTTCCTTACACCACGATGATTAAGTAGACTTTGGGTGGCTAAAACAGATTGAAAACTGATATAAAACATCTCAGTGGATTTGTATAAATCATTAATATACAGAAATCACATATTTTTTAAATACTGTAGTGTGCTGTTTGGTATGTGATTTCCATAAATAAATAAAACCAAGATTTAGATTTAAAGAAGTATCAGTTTAAAGGCATTTTGGATTATTCATATTGAATAAGAGAGTCATTTATTTGATGTCAGTCTGTTCTGGTTCATTGTGTACATTTTATTGTATGTTGGGTCTGCTACAATAGTCAAATGATTCAAACCCAAAAATCAAGCAGACTACTTGACATGTGCCCTTGTGTCACCAAAACTGAAACAACCTGTCAACCCAAAGGCTGTGTTCCTTATACAGAAAAGCCTTTACATTTACAGAGAGATTGTATGCTGTTCTCTTGCAAGATCAGGGCCAAGATACATATAATTTTAGGTCACTAACCTCTCCTCCCCACGTTACATTTCAGTCTGAATCTTCTTACAATGCAACTCAGCCATTGCTACAATTTTCTTCATAAAGGTCAGTTTTCCGTTCATGAATTATCTCAAAACAGCCACGATTTTTTTTACAATTTGCCCCATAAGTAGCTTTACACAAGCTACTGCTTATTTGAATGAACTTAAAGACTAGTGAAGAGTCCTGTTACATTTTACAGGCAAAGTCCTGATTTGGTGGTGGTTTGTGTTTTGTGCAGACCCCTTTGATAAAATTTTACATTTAAACTTAAGAGCTTAAGTTTATTATTTTTGCTCAAGCAACAACAAAAAAAAATAGCTCTTTCAGAACCAATTTAAGATTTGCCTTGGAACTAAATACTTGACTAACTTGAATTTTGACAGATACAATCTTTCTGCAAGGTAGGGCATAGCGAAACCAGGTATTATGAAACACAGCTAGAGTAACATGCACAACAGATTATTAATTTTTCAACATCTGTTATAATGACTGTATCACAACACAAAAACAATAGGTTAATGAAGCAATAACCTCACTTGTGGATTGCTGCTTCAGCTTCCCTGTATCCACTCTAACCTCCAAACAGGAAACCTCACGTGCCTGTAGCAAGAGAGGATAAATGATGATTGAGAAAACTGTAAATGTCATTGCCATTGATTCATACTGTTCTCAACCAAACCCTCTAGTTGATCAATGAGCAACACAATTATTATCTATTATTATGTCTTCAGATAACATGAGGGCAATAGTGAGTGGTATTTTTTCTAAGTTTGAAAGTAAAGAGAAGCAACTTATGAACTGCTTGAACTTGGAGAGACAATTAAGTAAAGACGATGAGACCTATTAAAAATAATAGGTGTATTGAGATATGGGACTCTTCTTACGAGTATTTCATCACTCTCTTCATTAACCCCTGATAGTTCTGGGTATAATGTGGCAATAATGGGTAGGAAATCCAGGTTTATAGAAGAAAGGAGGTGGCACATGCATGCTGACAGCAGCCTCACAGCATGGCTTTGCAGAGGTGGCACTGCACTGGAGTGATGGGAAAACAATGACCCTTAGTGACAACAGCAGATCCTTTTTCTCAGTAGGACATTGTGGATGATAACACTGGCTTTGGGACACAGCTCAAAGTTTCCAGAGTTAAAAATATGAACTCTTGTTATGCAGACACAGGAAAGATTGTAAGAAATATACATTACCACTAGAACTCCATTAGTAATAATGCCATCAGGATAGTCCAGACTGAAAAATAAAATGGAAAATACAATGTCATGGGTGGGACAACTCAGATAAATATTTAAGTATACTCAGATAATATTTAAGTATACTCAGATAAATATGAGTTAACACATTACTTATTTTTCCCCCATTAACTTTGACATTTCTGACTTTAACATTCTCACTCAAAAATACCTCAAAGCTTTTATCAAGTGTGGTCCTAGACAACGAGCTGAGTTACAAGTTTTTCCATCCACCCACGATAGTATATGAAGCTGGGCTTTTACTCCTGTGGTTTTTCGTACTTGCTTTAGTATGAATTCTGATATGTGAGATACTGAGTTTGCGGAGAGCCGGAGGCTGTTACGTCCATCTTGATTGTTTTGATCATTACACAGTTAGACCCAAGGTTTTGTACTTGAAAAACTAATACACTTGTCTAGATTTCCACAATTTTCCAAAAATTACTATAACGGCAGAAGAAATTGTACTTACCTCTCTAAAGTAATTTACAAAATGCACATGAGATTTCAATATATCACTATATGTGTAGATGTGTTTCCACTTACCCATCTCAAGGCAGAAGTGGGTACATATACTTCAGATGTCAATTTTTATATTCTTCAATATTTTTCCCCCAGAAAAATCACGCAATGTCTCATTACGGATATCTTATAATTTACCATTTTATTAAATTGCAGATGTAAATTCATACAGTATCTCAGTAACACAGATTAGTCCAAAGGGAACACACTTACATACATAAAATTATAAGGATTGACTCCTCAACCTGCTGCAGACAGTATAAGCTGTTTATTCAGATTTTACAAGCTATGGATTATACACTCTGTAGTCTCACATAGTTACATAGTTGAGATACATGTTTCATATCAGCTGAAACCAGGCAATATGCTTCGTTTAAAATCAGACGAATGACATTGTTGTTATCCATTTTAAGAGAAGGTTTATCACACCTATTAGATTTCAGTATAAACACCCATGAAAATAGCTTTGTAAAATTTCCCATGACAAAGAATTCTCCCAGAATTTCAAAGCTCATCAACAGTTTAAAGTTTCATTTCCAAATCAGTATTTTCCTTAAAGAGAAAAATATGAATTGGCTAAATATAGTGCAGAACAGTAAAAAAAAAAAAAAAAAAAACCAACCAAACACCACCAACCAAAAAAACCCAGTTATACACTGGAGAAAAAAAAATTTTACTTAAGGATTTTGTAGGATCTTTTTTTGAAAGTGTATTTTAAAAGAGTTCAAGAAACACTGGTCAGGAATGGGCAAAAAATACTCAGTGTTTCTGCCTGCATGCAGGGGAATAGGTTTAAGTACCACTCAAGTTTTGTTGCAGACACAAACTTTTGCACTTAATTACTATTTTGTAGTCAAATAGTTGTAACATTACATGACATATGGTGTCACCATCCTCAAATACTTCATTAAAAAAATTAAGGAAAGCAGAGAAACAGCATGGTGGATATTGAAAGATCTCAGCCTGCATAGCCTAGTGAAATGAAGGTGGAAAGACAGGAAAAGTTGTCTCTCTATGGAAGTAAATATCCAGTAGAGTGTAGTATTATTTGAGATATTGATATCAGCAAAGTATTAAGTTAGGCTGATAGTTAGGAGGTCCAAGGCATGACCTTCAGCAGGGTGGAAGAACCTGCACTGTTGGACAGGACGGCTTGGAAGGCTCCTGGGAAGAATCAGGACAACACAGGCATTAAGCACTGACAACCGAGATGTCCCTCTTGGGGTGTCACCTCTGTGGTCACTGCTGTAAGGAAGCCCAGCTGCTGTCACTTGTTGGTTACTCTCCACACTGCACTTCCAACTTTTATATCCCAAATTTCAAGGCTTCTGCTGGTCACAGCACAGCAGATGTTTTTAATTTTTTAATTTTTTTTTAAGCTGGTGATCCTTACACTTGTTTCAGGAAGAGCAAAGACACTCACCTTTCTCTGAAGCTTTGGAGATCAGCTGTGGCTAGAAACACAGCTGAGCTGGGTGCAGAAGAGCTCTTACTGTTCAGGTTGGCAGGGACCTTTGAATATTTTGCCTATCTTTGGAGCACTGAATAACGTCTACTTCTCAGGACCAGCTGGTAATTTCCCTAACAACCAGCCTGCTATTAGACAGCCCTCATTACACATACTAACACTCCTGTTCTCCATCACAGTTTGTGATTTGTGGCCTTTTTTAATGCAGAGCTCAGTTTTACTATGAGAATTGGGAGCATATTATGGCCTGTGGCAGGGGAAGCCAGGAACAGAGACCCTGGGCATCCTTCTCCACTAAATGTCTATTGAAGGGGTACCTAAGACTGCAGTGGACTCCGTGAGCCTGGGGATCACTTCCCAACACCTGGTACGCATCAAACTGCTCTAAATGCAAACTGTAATATGAGAATCTGTGTGACTGCATTGCCCATATCATTGTAAGTCAGGCATGATATAAAAAGGAGAAGGTGGCAGACTACTGTGCTCCTTTTCACCAGAGAATCTGGATTTTTTGATACCTATCTACAAAATTTTAAATCTTTCATGTCAGATCCAGCTTTCCCTTCTTTTAGTAGCTTCCACATAGTGCAGGCTACTTTTCTGATCTTTCTGACAACCCAAGAGAAGCATGGGGGATGGTAGTATTTCAATAAAGAAAACTGTATTCACCTCAAAGATTCTTTGGTTGTCATCTTTCTCAACTTAAAACTTTTGCTTTCAGTGCTCCTTGGGGCCCTGTGACTTCCTGCCATGAACACAAATACAAACAGTAGACTTGGTCCCCAATGGATGGAGACTCAGCCTACCCTGAGAGTTTCCTCAGCAGTGCCCAAACCAAATGGCTAGCAAGATCTGCTGGTCCCCACACATATGGGGTAAATTTCTCAAAATAACACAGCAGAACTACAGAAAGAAAAAAAGGCTTTTATTTTCTAAAAAGCATGCTTTTGCCATATTTCAGTAATTAATATTTAACTTGTATACAACTTTTTGTACACCTATTTACATTTATTTGTGTTAAGTGGGCTTTGTTTTAAACATTGTCTTTCACATTTGAAAAAAAAAGAAAAGGGAGGGGGAGCTGAGATGAAAGGTTGTGTAAGAGTGGTCCTTCATTCTTCTAAGAGTTGTTTGAGATGCACTTCCTCAACCTGGGACATCTGAAAGATAGGAAGAGGCCAAAAAAGATCAGCAGACCCAGCAAATACCCTGGGGACCTCAGACCTCTCCTTGGAAACACAAAGTACCTTTTAGTTCATCAGAAGTCTCCTTGTGGCCCCTCAGTGTCAGGTGTGGGCTTCAGTAGAAGTCAGAGGGGAGGGGGATGTTGAGCGAGCGAAGCCACCTAGTCCAGCGGGACCCCGTCCCTGTAGCAACTCGTACAGGCTCATGCTGATGCTGGACCCTACCCGTGGAAACACAGGGGAGAAAGCACACGTCACCGTTGATAATCACCAGAAAATAACACAAAAAGCACTAAAGTGCGCAAATCAGCAACCTGTTTACAACGACCTTACCTTGTCTGTCGCTGCTGCTCGAGGGCAGCAGCTCTCAGGCCAGCTGGGCTCGTGTTATGGGCCCATAAAATATTGGGCGGACGTTTGCAATCCCTTGGCTCGGTTGCTGGTGAAAAGGCACTTGGAGGAAGGAGCATGCCTTCCTCTCTGTGTCGTTAGGATCAAACGTCTGGCTCTCAGTGTCTGCCACGGGTAGTGGCAGCAGAGAGGTGAGCATTTGCAGGTACTGCAGGAGTGGCGTAAGAGTGAGGCAAAACTAGAGAGGGTATTAATCTTGCAGTTGTGGAAACCAAGCTACCAAAATGAAGGTTTTCTTCCATTTTAAATAAAAGATAACAGGAATGAATGCAGGAACCAATTTCATCCAGCCCACCAGCACATGAGAGAATTTTTACAATGTTCTTTGGTAAAAGGAACAGAAAACACAATTTTTGCAGTGAGGTCAATAGGCAAACAAAAATAGGAGTGACAAAGCCACTATCGTAGGTGCAACCCAGGCAATTTTCTTAGCCCGGGGTTACACTTCATGTGTGATACTTTTCATCTGAAATGCTGGAAAGAAAGAACAAGCTTATGTAGTAAATTTTGCAATTGGTAAAGTCTGGAATGAAGGTGGGGAAGGAATGAAAAAGTACTTCAGATAAATAGTGTCAGACAAAATGTGCTGGTGGGAATAATTATTAATTTCAGAGATAAACTGCCTCAAAAAAGTATGTTCTCATTGTTCCCATCACAATACCAGATTTGTAGAAACTGTCCCACATGCTTAGCTGTACTTCTTAGCACGATGATTGGCTCTCCCCCTCTGAAAATTATCTCTAATCTCTGTCAACACTTCTCCCATCCAGCAATGCCAAAAACCCTTGCCAAAACCTGCTGAGCTTGTTCCACACAGGAGAGGTCAGTTTGGTCCCTAGCTTTCTGGTGACCCATCTCAGCTACTTCAATTCAGTCTTTCAGACCTTTTCATGGCTCTTTAGTTTCTCACAGGTAATGTGATCTATTGTCTCCAATTTTAGTGCACAAACCCTTTTATTAATTACTCCTGACATCATACTTTTCTACGTTGAGGGGAAAAAAAACCCTCTCAATATCCTACCAATGTCATGCTATTTAATCAATTCAGATGTGCTTACACCTTTATTCCAGACTCAACTGATGGGCAGAACAGCATTGACCACCATGCATATGCAAGAAATGCAAATGAGGGATAGTAGGGGAAATGTTTATCCACCTTCTGACAAGAAGCCCATTTTCCCAGAGAAGCATCTTCCCTTTTCTCAGTCCTGTTGGGACCTCATAGGGACTCCCCCTGACTTATGATGCAGCAATTTCTTCCCTTTGCATGTGGAGTTCTTCAAGCTACAGCTATTACATTGGTCACCCAGCTACCACACCATGAATGAAAAAAGTGGATCAGATGTGTTCTTGCTGTAGCAACTGAGCCATGACTGTGATTCCTTTTAAAACCTCTTCCTTGGGACTGCCAAGTGTCCTTTTTATTTGTAAGGTCCCAACCATCATCTTCCAACCAGTAGAATTCCTACTCAGACAGCACCTGCAGAAACTGCTAAATTTCTGACTTATCTATTGAACATGTCTCCAGGAAAAGGCAATTGGTTTGACACAGAGCTGGTGCGCACATGCTCCGAGACAAATTCCAGCCTCTGTCCCCATGTGCAAACCCACTCGTGCACAACATCCAAGTCAGACAACCTATCTGGACCTCCTTCATCAAAAGATAGGATTATCAAGAGTATGATTCTATGTGCCAACTCCATAAGCCATCCTCTAACTTGCAAAGGAAGAAAGACCCTAGACAGAACATTTGGGACGTCTACTGGAGCTCCCTTCCCCATTGCCATTACTGATGTCGTGACACTCCTAAGCTGTGATAGGCACCATTTGTCTTGCTGTTGCTGGGCCTTCTGCCAGTTTTGGTGCACAGTAAACAACAAACAATCCACCCTGGTGAGTCTCCATGAGTTGTCATAGGAGATTCTGGGACTACTTTATCTCTGATGACTTTTTTTGCTTGTGAACACTGAGAGATCTTTCCTAACACTGAGCGACTGCCCTTTCTCCAGCAAGTCCCACTTTCCCCTTCTGCCAGGAATAAACATGTTATTCAAAGCCTCCACCAACATATTATCCTGCTAGGCCTCCTGAAGTGACCTGAATGCCTTGAGAAGGTCCCAGCGATATCATCCCTTCTCTAAGGTTGTTTTAAGAACACTTTCAGTCCAATAACATGGATCAAATTGGTAACAGAAATCCTTTCAAGTAACTTCCTTAGAGTCATAAAGCATATTATGGAGAGAGACTAGAATACCCATGATCCTGCATCACGCTCCCTCTCCAGTTAGAGCAACAGACTCCCAGATTTCTCCACGGCATGAATTGCCTGAAGAAAACATCTCCCCTAAACAGTCAAATTCCACCAACAGCTTTCAAGCCTACCAAGTGAAGCTAGTGTTGCTCCTCCAGTTTTCCTGGTTCCTCAGTCCTCAGCCTCCCACAGTGATCTTTGTTCCTTACTTTACGGAGAATATTTACTTCCTCTCCCCTCTGGAGCTGATATTCAAGCCTACCACAGCTCCTCATGTGTAGCCAGATGAGCTGAACAGACCAACTTACAAGAGACCATTTTATAATGCTGTGGATTTGAAAAGCCAGATTCCCCACGAAGGGGGGACACAAGACATTTCGGCTTGGCACTCCTTCTTCTAAGGGTCAAAACTTCCTGAATATTGTAATTTTTCTCATAATTCCTTGTGTATTGATTCAATGACAAAAAGAGAACAGAAGGAAGTTGGTGCCCCAGAGGTAGCAGTCAAACAGGGCAAAAATTACATTTTCGGATATTTAAAATCTAAAAATATGTATTCTGAAATTCCAATTTACTAGACTTGAATGAAAACATCTAGATACTGCTTTCAGAGACTATAGGTTTAAGAAGCACTGTCACATATGAACCAGCTTTCCAGACTATTTTTATATTGAATACAACAGTTTATTTAGAATTTAGGACTCTACTCACGTGTTCTGCAGTGTGAACTCCACCTCCAGCTCCTCACGTGTCTGAAGAGAGGGGAAAAAAAGAAAGAAAGGTATATTACGTATTTTTCTTCATAGCTTTCATCATACAAGTTACATATAATTTGTAAAATATATATTTAGAATAGCACTTAGGAAAATTCCCAGAACATAAGAATAATTTGAACACCCCTCTGCCCCGTGGTGCCAACTGAAGGTACTGAATTTTAAGATACTGAAAAAGCAGTTGCTAAAACTAGTTTTTTGAAATCTAAATGCAATATAAGCATGCAGATGTAGGAACTGCTGCTATTCTGCTAAAACACACATTTTTCAGATTTTAATTCCCAACACAAAAAGAATCAGCTGCTTTAATAATATTACAGTTTAAAGTGGCTGAAAATTCAGATCTTATACCAAAAGCTAACAAACATGCCAGAAAAATTCAGAATTAAGGCACTGGGTAATTAGTTCTACCTAGTTCCATCCTAGATTTTTAGCACAGAGATTTGTTCTTAACAAAAACTAGCATGGAGCACTCATACAGGGATTTTAAGTCTTTCTTACAATAACAGCAAAATACAGTTTAAGTAGATTTTTCCTATAATGAAACACTGTAAAAGGATATAGTTAGATGGAAGGAAAGAATTTGCTTTTGCTCTCCCCAATTCCATTGCTCACCTGTGGATTCAGCTGAAACTTCACTCGAACAGTACGTCCTACGGTGAGTTTATCTATGTCAAAGAGAACTGTGCAGAGTTCGTCATCCCTGGTGATCGTGTCTTCATCACAGACCTTTAGCTCCAGCACATTCTGCAAAAAGAGGTTAAGAATATCACGGAGTTATTTCTATATCTAAGAGCTCCATAAGGTGGGAAAATCTCAAGACTAGGTTTTCCTCCATCCCCCCTCCAGTTTTAGGAGAAGAAGGAGAAAGAGAAACAGAGAAGGGAAAGAGATTTGGGAGTACTAGACTTCACATTACTGATTGTCCTGGTTTTGGCTGGGATGGAGTTAATTTTCTTTCTAGTAGCTGGTATAGTGTTATGTTTTGGATTCAGTATGAGAAGAAAGTTGATAACACACTGATGTTTTCAGTTGTTGCTAAGTAGTGTTCAGACTAAGTCAAGGATTTTTCAGCTTCTCATGCCCACCCAGCAAGAAGGCTGGAGGGGCACAAGAAGTTGGGAGGGGACACAGCCAGGGCAGCTGACCCAAACTGGCCAAAGGGGTATTCCATACCATGTGACATCATGCCTAGTATATAGAATATATATAGAATCATTAAGTTTGGAAAAGACCTCTAAGATCATCCAGTCCAACTGTCAACCCAACACCACATGCCCACTAAACCATGTCCTGAAGTGCCACGTCTACGTGGTTTTTGGAACACCTCCAGGGATGGTGACTCCACCACTTCCCTGGGCAGCCTGTTGCAATGCCTGACAAACCTTTCAGTATAGAATTTTTTTCTAATACCCAATCTAAACCTCCCTGGCACAACTTGATGCCATTTCCTCTCACCCTATAAACTGGGGGGAGTTGGCCTGGGGGGATCACTGCTTGGGAACTAACTGGGCGTCGGTCAGCGGGTGGTGAGCAATTCCATTGTGCATCACTTGTATATTCCAATCCTATTATTATTATTATTATTATTGTTGTTGTTGTTGTTGTTGTCATTTTATTAGTATTATTATTATCATTATTAGTTTCTTCCTTTCTGTTCTATTAAACTGTTCTTATCTCAACCCACAAGTTTTACTTTTTTTTTTTTTTTTCCTGATTCTCTCCCCCATCCCACTGGGTGGGGGGGAGTGAGTGAGCAGCTGCGTAGTGCTTAGTTACCGGCTGGGGTTAAACCACAACATACGTACACAAAGAAGCAGGCTTGTCTGCCTGGGGAAATGAAACAAGACAAGCAGGTCATGCAGAACATTCATGAACTTGTGATAAATAACTATGTTAAATGTTTCTACATTTATTTTATGGCTTTTGGTTCTAAGTGTATAAAACAAAAACAGGTACATAAAGAATGTTTAAAGGATTTCCTGTCCACCGTACCTAGAACTAACTGATCTTACTGTTATTTCTGTCATCTTTATCTTGGGTTCCACTTGCATGTGTCAAGATCAGGAATAGGATAACAGGGCCATATTCTGCAGGGCATTTAATTGCTTCTCACTGCTTCAGTATATAGTAGATATTTAAGTAACAAATAGCTGGAACAGAACAATACCAAGAAGGATGTAAGCAACAGAGTTTTTTCTGAGGAATCTTTAGCACCTCCAGTGTTTGGAAACTAGCTATATACTTATTGGTTTATTGTAGTTCTGCATAATCTACTGACTATCTGCAGACAGCAAATGGTGAAAACTATTTATTTTCACTACCTTGACTCGGCGGTCGATCTTATAGCAGAAAGCTTCATTCCAGACAGGGTTTTTGCTGTTCCTGATGGTCCTGGTCCGTACCTTCTCGGTTGAGGCAGTAGGAAGCCACAGTGTCACGTAACAGTCTGAAAGGGTGACTGTATAACAAGAAGATGAGCAGAGTGATAATGTATCCAGAGAAAGAATTACTGCACTGTGCACATTTAACCCTAATAAGACAAAGGTAACATGGTAGGGGCTTTCTTCCTAAAATATACAGGGTGAGGAGTAAATAACACAATGAAACACTCACAGGAAAACAGAAACCTCCTCACACATTTGCCATGCTCATTCCCACTTTTTTACTTCTAGTCAGACTTACTTTTCTTTTAAAACTTTACTTTATATTTGAAATAGCACTGCACTCCACATGCAGTACATGCACACCTATCCATGCTACATTGAGCTTTATATTCATGACTATGCAAATGACTGGGGCAGGGTAATGTTGCCAAAACATGAGAATATCTACCAGTATATGCACTCTGCCACGCGCACTCACACCAGCTCTAGGATGGCTCCTCTGTTGCTCAGGCAACACACCTCACAACCTTCAATCTGGGCTGCAGAGAGACTTCTTTTCTAGCATTTCCTCCATGGATTTGGTACCTTAACTAACTGAAAGCCTTTATCAAAGTGCTGGCTTAAATGAAGAACAACAGATTTTTTTTTGCCAAAAAGTGTTCTCCCATCAAAGATGAAAAGTTTAATTTCCTTATCACAAATCAGAATGTGCTAATTTCATATTCATTCATATATTTGACAAAATTTTTACAAGTTGCGTCGTTCTCAGCAATCCATCTGGAAAACAAAATTAGTTTCAGTACCACAGTTAAATTACTGTTGATTCTATTCCATCTTACTATTCTATCTGCAGACTGGAAAAATCTTGCTGCCACTCATGTCTTGGGAAGGAAGCCATGAGTGCCACCAAAGACATCAGCTCCTTCCATATTCTGACCCTCCATGTTTGGAGGGAGAAAGGCCAGGGAGTGAGACTTGCAGAAGCTTGATACAGGCACCAATGGCCTTTCTCTCATACCTATAACACAACACATATTCTCCCTATTTCACATTAGCAATGCTCAGACAGTCATCTGGTTCTTACAGCAACCTTGTGAGTCAGAAGAGGTCAACTCATAGTCAATCCCTGCATCATGCTCAAAACCTGTAACAGTGTTGTTATACCATATTAAGTACAATTTTCTTCATGTATTTCCTCTTTATCTTTCAGTAACAACTACAGATTTAGGTTTTTCTACCAGCCATATTTTTCCCAGGCTGTGCTTTTATTATGTAGTTAACCATGCTATCACAATCAGCAAAACCTTGATAATGACTGTGGGAAGGAAAGCATATCCAAAAAGTGGCCTTAGCCAAACCTGATCAGAAGAGCATGACCGATCAGATGTTCAGCAGAGGCACAAGCGTAGGGAGATGAAAATGTAAATGGTTAATGGTGATTAATGCTACAGCTTCCATTTTCAAAGGGCTAGAGACACACTGATGAATTACTTCACAGTGGCAATGTAAGGATTAAGCAAATAAGTACATTGAAGAAACTTGAATGACTTCCCAAGATCCCATAATGCAGTCAGTGTCAGGGTCAAAAACACAGCCTAGATTTCCAGGCCTATACCCAAATCAATTAAAATTATCTTGCTCTGGAACAACAGGAGGGAGAAATACTTTTAAAGCATATTTATTTTTTACTGGTGAAGTAAATGGGAACATGAGAATCAAAGATCAAGAAGAAAGATTCACTTCAGTAAATTAAACATAAACATTTCACTAACGCGAAAATATGAAAAAAAAAAAACCCCAAGTTTGACATGGGGAACACCAATGTTTTCTCAGAAAAACAGGAAACTAAAGTGAAGGAAATAAATGTTAACTCAGAATTGTAACAAGCAGCATACTGTTACCATTACAAACAGGTAGAAAAGGGATATTTTCCCATAGTTGAAAATACTGAGGTTTCAAGGAAAACTAACTGAAATGTTTGCCTTTTTAATGCCTCAGAAAAAGTAAAGACTGCCTGAAATATCCTTCCCACTGCAGACAAAAAAAATGAACAGGTTTTCCACCATGATTTGAGTTTCTTCAGAAAACAAATTTTCTGCTGAGAAAATACTCTTGCTGAAAAGTTTTCAAATCTCTCTACCAGATGGACTTTAAACAAATCCTTGGGATGCCCAGGTTCTGAATTCGGGCCATCTCAAGGGAGTAAAGATATGATATTCAGCTGTTCTTGAGTCCAGAATACAAGGTAATAAAGCAATATGATGCAGCAGACATGCCAACAGGCTTCATGAAGACTGTACGATTCACTGTGGTAAGGAGTGACTGTGAGCAAGTTGCTCCTGAGGACAGCCACAATGAATTGAAGCATAAGCAGGTGACCTGCTGGAGTACACAAATGCACATGCAATTGTGCAAGCAGGTTTGCAGACGCAATTGCAGTGACTGCCTGGTCAGATCAAATATTTGGTTGGTGCAAATCACCACTTAGGAATTTGAACATCTGGGGTTTGTTAAATAAAAATTCTTGCATACAACTATAAGCCCACAACATGTGTGCTTCTGTACATAAAAATAGGAAACCCAGAACTTTAGATCTTACAAGGTGCTCTCACTTTGTCTAATGAACCAAGTCCCTTTTTCAAAATGACAAAGTAAATTTCATAAAACAGAGCAGTTTGATCAGCTGTTATTTCTAGCGTAAAAAAATATTAAGACATAAGCAGTAAATCACAGAAGATTTTTTAAAGCTGAAAAATAAAAGGAAAAAGATACATAAGCACAGTAGTATTACATTGCGGAAGATGCAGAAGTAACCCAGCATACCACAAGTAAGCGCAGCAAAGATTTGTTCCCTGATAGTAATCATTCATTCAAAAATACTGTTGTTGTTAAGCACAACGTCCACATGTTCCAACCACATCTCTCCTGCCAGAAACCACCAAATCCAACCTCAGGTAAGTTTTCCTTCTACTCCTGACCCATCACACTAGTTAAAATCTCAAAATATATAGTAGGTTAACTAAAATTTACAGCTGATTTCCCTAGAAACTCTGACATGCTGCATGAAATTCTGAGTGTACCAAATGAAAATTAATTTTAAGCCATGTTCAGCAAGATTTTGGGGATCATATTGTGGACTTTTCCTCTTTGTTTTACATCTTTCCATTTTATTCTTGTGGTCTTTAGATTTAAATTTGCTTATTCTCTTTGTCTTTATTTCACCTTTTTCTTTCATGCCTTTCTAACTTCTTTAAACAGATGTTTCACCATTTAAATTTTCCCATGAAAGTGACTCAGTGGCATAATTGCATTTTGAAAGGCACCTGAACAAGCCTCAGTGCACCCAGGAGGGTAGGTTACTGAGGACCCACATCTGTGGAACAGAAGCTGTGAAGAAGATCCTCCATGAATTGGAAAATTCCAAATTAAACCAGTCCCTCCCCTGGGTGAGTCAGTGCCACATCTGGACAGTGAACAAACCATTCATTCCACCTATTGCCATTCTCATTCTCCCACTGAGGATTTTCTTTTTAAATTTGCTGCCACACTGTCTGGTTCAACAAGCCGATGCCCACTAGTCTGCAGAGACAGAGGTGAATCCTTACAGGGCTTCCACGGTTGGGTACCACCAGACTCTGTGGACTTCCCTACTGCAGAGATTTCTTCTGTCTCGGGCTCTTCTCACTATTAAGTCTTGTTCTGTGATCTGGCTATGACATTTTTCTCTTGTACTCTCTATTCTAGGTATCCTTTTCCTGCTTCCCCTCACTATCCCTCACTTTAAAACTCCTTTAAAACTCTCACAGTAGTGCTCTGTTTAATTTTTTCTGACTTTTAAATTGCTCCGTTCTCTAGGCTAAATAAATTCCTGGACACACTAGATATTATCGTCTCTTCTTGCATATTTATAAATTCTGTAGAAGTAATAGAATGGTTTTGCTTGTACTTCTGTTATTTTCATAGGTTTTCCTACTACTGCTGATTTTACATTTGCATCACCAGTCCTCTCTTTTCTTCTGTCCAGAAATTCTGTTGGGAATACTCAGGTTTCTTACTTAAAAGTACAAGAATTTTCATCATTTAAAGAGCAGCCTTCTGATCAGCAGCTAAGTCTGATGTCACAAGGGTAGGAAATACATCTTATACACAGAGGTACAAAAGAAAGAGATCAAATGCGTCACCTTGCTTGAGTCAGCCTCTTTACACTTAAGAGCAGAAAGCAACATTTCAGTATCACAATAAAAATAATTCTTGCAAAGTTGCAGCAACATATCTTTTTACTCCTACACAATTCAAGAACAGTAACATTGACCAAATATTTTCTTTACTTTAAAGAATTATAAGAAACATCCAACAATAGAAGTACTCACGCAAGTCTGCCTTCCGGGCATTCCTCACTCTTAGTATTTTTACGGTGAGCAAGTTGAAAGGAGATACTGGTCTCTGCACGACAATTCAAAAATAGAAAAAAGAAAAAATATGACAATGACATTAATATTATAGTCTATAGTCACAGACTACTGTAACCCTAAGGTTCTAAGGACGTAGATAAAACGAGGTTTTTAAGGTTAAGCCAATATAATTTATAAAAACCAACTGCAGCAGTTGGAAAAACTATACAAAATTTTTGGCACAGAACCCTTTTCAGGTCTGAAATAGAAGCAACAGGTTTCAAAACCACATACGAGTTGAGAAAAGGTGTTGAGAGTTTGATTTGATAAAGATCACTTCTTTCTAACAGCACTCCATTATTATCACAATAAACACCCCGACAGCACACACATGGGCATCCTCACCTCTTACACAAGACTGCCTGCACTAGAACAGACTGTCTCTAGGACGCCAAACACTGTCACAGTAGCTTTGCAAGTAGAGCTAAGCGACCACCATGCACCAGCAAAAGCGCCTGCACCAGCACAAGCTCCCACGCACAGCCTAAAAGGCCAGAAATGCAGCTGACAGTGACAAGACACTTCTCATGAAGACTCTGATCCATCTCTGATCTTCAGCCCTGATCCCCAGCAGAAAGCTACAAAACTCTTTCCAGAGATGATCTTGGGAATTAACTCACAACTCCACTAGATATCAGACACCTTGGCCTCAGAGATATTAATGCCATAATACCTTATAACTTCCTTGGCTCATACTAATATGCCTTCATATTCCTCAGGCTATAAATTAACTCTTTCCCTATTTCACCTTGGAGATAACTACTTAACATCTTTCTCTCTTCTCCCACACTAACATCTCCTCTGTTTCATAATCACCATCCTTCCTTTCAAAACCAATGTATGTACAGATACAATTTCTCTCAACACTTGCTTAAAATTGGCATTTAGCTTTGTGTCTACTGATTCTGTTTTAGAACAGAAACAGGTGGTTTGTGCCCAAAAACTTGCCTAATCTTTCTATCTATACCAGTTGGTAAGAATAGATACTAACTCTACCCATAAACCCTCTCACTCCCACGTTCATACTATACCCTAGTAAAGTTAATACAGTGTCCTAACACAAACACGTGGGTTTTATTACTTTGTATCTGAAGTGCCTGTATTAATCATAAGCAGCTAAAGTAAAGACAATGTACTGAAGTTAACTAATAAAATGTACCTTTCTACTGTTTCCTTCATATATGCTATACATTTTGCCAGACGATTTGTCTTTCCAGCTGTAGCACAAGGCTTTTCCTGAAGTGTTTCACAATGCTTTGACAAACTGTTGAGCAACTGGGACCATGACATGACATTGGACACTAACACGATGTAACAAAGCAGGTCCTTGTCCTCACCAACGAAAACCTCAGCACCTCTGAAAATGCAGCAGAGATGAAGAACAGCCTCCAAGATATGCCTGGGTAATCCCCAGCATCTCCTCTTGCACTCTCCCTTCGGTCGGCAAGGGGTCTGAAGATGCAGAGTTGAAGGTCAGGGAGACAGCAGCAGGAGGGTCAGAGCAGTCACCGATTCGGGCACATTTGTTCTACATTATCTTAACCTGTCCAGACTCTAGCAGAGGGCACAGTTTTATGATGCAGTTTGCAAGCACTTGAACTGTCAGCTGTGGGACATTTCAGCTGTCTCAAAGAGTATATCACACCTCTACCTGCTGCATTATCCCAAACTTGGCCACAAAGGAGAACTTGGACAGACACACCTTGAAAGAAAAAAAACTAGTTATTGGCAGGGGGATGGGGGTAGGGAGCAGGGGAAGATTACAGTCTCCAATCAAAAGCAACCAAAACACGCCATGCCCAGACTATATAGTTGAACTGCCAGAACTACTTTTCTATATGCATTAAATAGAATTGGGTAAAAAGAAGCACTCCTAGCCACAGGGACCAACAGCCAAGGCTTGTATATCCCTACCAAATCTATTGACATGTTTGTTATGTTTACGCTTGGTCCCTGCTTTCTCACCCAATAAATCCTAAATGTTTTTGTACTCAGCAGTGCTATTTCAGCAGAAGAGGTGGAGCATATCTTTTTACCCAGGAAGGATGGGGCTTGCATCCCTTGAATACAGAAGAACGGACTTGAGCAGAAGTTCCCCATCCCAGGGAAGTGCTATAACGACTAGGCTTGACAGCATTTTAGAGGAATAACCTTTGCTCAGCTCTTTGAAAACAAGCATCTAGACCTCTATTTTGTGCATCTCCAGTGGAAAGTGGTTATCTCCCTGCAGCCCTAAGTGGCACACAGAGATAGGATCTAAGAAGGGTGTTTCTGTGCTCAGCTGTCCCTGTTAGCTGGATGTACCTATTTATGCTGTACCCTGCTCAGCGGTTACAATTCCCATTCTGGTGTATCTAACTCTCCAAACACATTGAATCAATCCGCACTGCTTCACTCTGGGTTGTAGAGTCTGTTCCCATACTAGAGACTTGGAAGTCAGACCTTATAGCTCCTAACTTTTAAGTGCCTGAATGCTTTATGAAGTCTAGTTGTCAGCAACTTAAAGCCACACAGAAAAACTACTGGGGGGCATATCTTAAACTGGATAATCTGCTAGTAATTAGCAATGACTTCCACATCTTTCCCTTTAACATGATGATGACCATATCGCAGGCTGGGTAAGTTCCGAGGCCAGAAGCCTCCCGGGTCAGTTATTACGCACACTTCGACTTTCAGCTTCTGTATTTATTTGTCTGAGACATGGTTGTTACCTCATAAACCGGAAACACAAGCCAGGCATTTTAATAATCACTGTTGAAACTACTTAAATATATGAGATTGCAAATGCAGGACCTGGTCATACTATCCTACGTCAGATAAAAGTCCAATTAAGTCCTGTGGCACACTTGCGCAATCCTTACATATCTAGTGCCAGGGAAGTCAATAGGAGTGTTCATATATGTGAGTGTTCATCCATATGACTAAGAGTTACACAACTGGGCTCTAAAACTGCTCTATTTCAGCAAAATTCCAAGCTTAAAAGTCTGTTATGGAATTTTTTTCTTGAGGAGACTAGAGTGAAACACATACAACATTCCCAAGTTACATCAAGAGAAAAGGCAGTTATCGAAGTAAAACAGTGTGTCGGATCTATTCGGAGCAGAGCACCTTCCCTTAGTTTTCTTTTCAAAAAGGAATAGAAATCTCACCACTACTTTAAAAACTATGAAGACCAACAAAGAAAAACAGCCCTGTCAGAAAGAGTGGCAGGACTTTAAAACACAGACCAGTGCCTTGCTTCTGACCTGACTCAGGTATGTGGCACCTTTTAACTTCAAAGAGTTTTGGAGCCTCAAGGGCAGGCAGGATTTCATTATGTTACTATGTCTACCACCTCAGGCAAGGTCAAATGCATAAGAAACACTTTTCCTTGTACTACATGTTTTGTATTTATTTCACCCATTTTAAAATATCCCATAGCTGGGTCTTATTAAGTCAGTAGAAGTCACTGGGGTTGTTCCAGGATAAAAACAAATGGAGCAGCGGTGACTCAAGGCCTGTTTCTTTCCAAGAGCTATGTAAAACTTGTTTGGCTTCAGACTGCCATTTTCATCTGATTTTTCTTCTCTTCCTCTTTGCAGCTCCACAGCTGGACTTGCATGTTTGAATAAATCCAAATCTTAGAAGAGAAACCAAGGCAAGCATTTCCACAGTTCAACAGGGCTTTTTCTCAAGACCATGCTAACCTATATTATTTTTATATGATACAGCAATTTGAGTAATCTAAAAAAGTATTACTTTTTTGCCTGTCAGCTTAAGGGCACTACCAACATTTTCTCACCAAATTTTTTACATATTCCATTTAATTTAAATGGCCACTCAAGTTTAAATCACACACATCCCATGGGTTGCCCTGAAACTAATTCTGATAATGAAAGCTGATTGCCTTAACTGAGCCATTGAGCAACAAAAAACAACTCAGATATAATATGCTGATATATTTATCATCATGAATACCAACTTTCATGGAAAAAAAAAAAAAAATAAGCAGCTCAGGTCCTTCCTGATTTTTGCCTCTGTGAGCCTCAAAGAGTCAGGGCAGAAAGAAGGGGCTCTGGGTCCTACTCTAAATTTTATGTACTATATTCAGGTCAGTTCTGCCACCTTAAATACCCTAGAGACAAGAGGCACAATCTAAAGTCACTGAATTGTACATGTCTCATACCTAGAGACCTACTAACAATGTAAAAAGCACTGAGCATAAAAAAAAAACCCAGCTTAATCCTGTAAACACAGGCTAGGTTTACAGGACTAAAATTAACAATTTTTATGATCCGAGCATTCTTCCTTAGGGCTGCGAGACTGTACACAGAGGCCTAAACATAATTTTAAAAGCTACTTTTTGAAGAAATTCTGCAAAGTCTCTGCTTTACCACAGCATTTCACTTTGAACAGAGAAAGTAAGTGGCGCTCGGGCACAATCAGGCAACAGACACTACCAGTAACAGCAAACCTTCATGAGGCAGACCAAATTTACCACCATTTGGGAGAATCTCTGTATCACTGCAACCCCCCACGTGGAACCAAAGCCCAAAACAAACCAGGCTGGGAAGCCCCCAGGTCACTGAAGCAGGTGCAAGAGCCGATCTTTCCAACTAAAGATCCCCAGAGAGTTGCAACTGATATTGGCAGCCCCAAACCCATTGCAAGAGCTTGAAGACAGCCCCCTCCTGTTGCCGCTGTCATTGTTCCCATTCGCTGGCTCATAGCAGCTTATCTGATTATTTTCATTTATGCTAATGCCTGTTAACATGAACATCTGCTAATTGCCATGGGAGTTTTCATTTGCCTGTGCAAAGAATTCATCCTCGGTTCAGCCTTTACAAAGCTCCTTGTTGCTCTTTTTTTTGCTATCAGAGAAGTTTGGGCACTGCTCCCACTCCTACTGGGCTGACGAGATTGGGCTTGTCAGGAGGCTGAACACAACATATTTATTCTACAGTTTCACCTGTTCTGACACTGTGTTTTTAAACACTGTTACACAAAGAATTGCAAGCTCTATGACAGATTATTACAGCGCAAAGAAAGCCTACAAGGAATACTAGAGCACTAAGAACAACTGAAAGACCTGTTTAAACAGAGTCTTCTTATGAAGGAATAACGTATAAGACAAGTGGGTGTTTCATCCAAGAAATCAAAACACAAAAAAAGGAAGGAATTAAAAAATTAATATAGGTGTAGTACAAACTAGCCCAGATACAGTGCAACACCTACTCACAGCATCATAAGCATCAGACCAGACACCAACAGAAGCCAGACTATTCAGAGTTTACTGAAAACCAAGGCAATCATTCATCCACAGAGTTGAAGTCACAGCTCAGCTTTTCAGTTTTCAGTAAATATTGCAGTACAGTTTTCCCCTGAGCCATTGAATTCCTAACATTTTTTCTGGTGATCTACATTCAGCACTGGACAGCATTTAATGAAGGGCCAGCTAATTACTACCTACCGTTCTCACCGCTGGTGCTGAGGTGCCCGTAAAAGTCTAGGAAAAACAACACAAGGCAAAGTTAAGAAAACTAAGCTACATGTTAAACTCTTATTTTAGGCTGGCATATAAAAACATCTCACATTCAAAGCCATACTTAGAGCTATGCTCATTAATGACACTTATTAGGTTCTTTACTGACCACCAAACCCATCACAACTCTGTGCCAGCTTCTTATTTCCTAGACATGAAGCCTTTTTTTAAGGAAGCACAATAAGTTGTTAGCCCTAAAACATAGCTTGAAAATGCAGACATGCCACGAGGTTCTGTAAAAGGCTAGACTAGGAGAACCATCCTTGCAACCACGAGATCTGAGGAACAGCAAACTCGCTTTCCATGGATTCCCTGTACACGTCAAACAGCAGCTTCTCTGCTGTGCTCAACTTAACTGAAATACCAGATCATTTTACCCACTTTAAGCTTGCTATTGCTACTTCTGCTTACCTCATTTGAACTTAAATTTGATCCCATTGCAGCCCCGGATGCATATAAGTCCAACGTTAATAGACACCGAGTCGTACAGCTGGCAGGAGCTCCTCATGCAGATTAGGGGTGGAGGAATAGGGATTTTATGATGAGGCTCTCCTGCCCCACCCCTCTATTATTTCCAGTCATTAGGCAGTCCCCTCCCTGCTTCCTGCAGCCTATTAGGGCACCTCAACTGAGTCAGCAGACGAAGAGTGATTTCTTTTCTACCTACTGTGATGTTGGGGGGGGACACTGAAGCCCCTTTTCTGCATTTTTTGCAACAAGTTTTGCATTTATGCAACAACCCTAACCCCCAAGCAAAGCGCTTGCGACTAATTAAATCACAGCTCTCGGAGTATCTCTACACTGCCACCATCATACTGCAGGGTAGTGGAGAGAGATCTCAACAGCTTCTTTCCAACCCATGAACTCAAGTACCTGTAGCAGTCTTTCCATAGCCGCACACAGTTCAGCAAGGTAAGCGACCCCATTGCAGTGCCACAACTAAGTGATTGCAGGTCCCATGCTCCCCCGAAGCTACTTTGGGCATCTGTGCTACACTCAGTGACCTTGCCATATGCTCAGTATTCTTTGCCTGGATACGTAGCGTATATCTAGAAAAAAAGTGAATCCACGTCCAGAAATCTTGCAGTTTGATTTTAAATGCAATGAGAGGGAAAGGAGGAAGTATAAGCAGTAGGTGAAACTTGGGGGTGGAAGGGTGAGGCAGGAAAGAGGGTTGTGCTCTCCTGCGTGGGCCCAGGGAGCGCAGCAGTCCACCCATCCTCAGGGCTTACTTCAAAGGGATCTTGTGTGTGCTCGCTCTCACAGCGGGCCCAGCAGGCACCCCGCAGCAAACATGGGGACACAAAACCCTCCCCGATTCCTCTTCACTCTGGTGCACAGCGACTCAGACTCACTGCCTGTAGGAGCGCTGTATTATACTAGCCCTAAATTAACACGTATCTGCGGGCTGGTAGATTTTGGAGCTTGCAAGGCCAGACTCCGGCTCTGCCACGCTCTTTCCAGCCTCTCTGCTTGATGACAGGAGGCAGCTCGTACTCACTCCTGCATCACGAGACACAAGTGATTCTTTTTAAATCGATCTTATTCATACTGATGAATAATTCACTTCATGCAGGTAAAGAAAGTAACCTTGCAAACTGCAGTGGATGCCACCTAAATGCACACCCCTGTGCCATGGAGACCAGTATCAAAACAATTCTTCACAGAGGAAGAGAGGAGGTGTTGTCCAAGGAACGTCGCTAGAGTCAAATCCTCTTCACATGCAAGTCGCTTCCTTCTACATTGATGTCTCTGTGATACATGTGATGACTGTTCAGAAGGTCTTATCCAAAATGTGCAGTGGTACTATCTGGCAGTTTCCATCTAAAGCATTTAATAGCCTGCTGCTCACTCCATAGTCACACTTTGCACAGCCTTCTCAATATATATGGAATCAAAGGCAAATGGCTTATAAATACGAACCTGAAGCATCTGAAATGCTCCTTGAAAGAACAACCAAAAGATATTTCCAATGGACATGAGCATCTCTACCCTAAAGACAAAACATGTCTCTTAACTTCTGTCTTTACTACTTTATATCTGTTAAATACTTATGAACAAATTTAGGTAGAGTGGTCACAGCTGAGAATCACTTACTTGCACTCTCGCAAAACCAGCCTTTCCAGCTTTTGAAAGAATACCTCCCTGGAGAAATTCCAGTATTAAAATTTAAAGTGGGAATCTGCTTTCATTAAAAATGTCTGCAAAACATCCTCTATCAAAGGAAAGAGGGTAGGTTATCCAGCTCAACTTCCCTGAGTTGTCCCAGCAGATATATATACCTATATAGATTTTTACCATCCCAGCTGTTTCACAGCCAATACAAGACTCCCTGACATTACATACTTTTACCCATGTCACTTTTAAGATCCATAAACGAGATATCACTTCACAATTTAGAACATTATTCCAGAGTCAGTGCATCTTGCCCGCTGAATGGTTTCCTGATGTTCAGATTATGTCTTCCCTTTCTCAAAATAATGTCTTCATTACCATACCCAAAACATGTTCAGAAATAATTCTTCCTCTCCTGTTCATGACCACCACCAAGTTTTGTAGGTGACATTGTCTTCTCTTAACCGCTGCTTGTCCAAGCCACACAAGGTGGCTTTGGAATATAGTATCTTTAAAAGCTTTGTGTGAGTCAAGAATTATGATCTCAACAGTTTTTCATTTATGCAGTAAGTTTATGATAGAACTAAGTGCTGAATGCTCATAACGCCCATAACGGTAAGTCCTTGTCATCACTGAGAAAATTTTAACTATTGATGGCTTATTCACTGGTGCCCATAAGGACTACACAATCTGGTTCAAAATAAATTGTGATTTTGTAGTTTGTCCCACTGGCATTTTAAAGGTAGAAATATATCCCTAGGATTATGATTTCAAAAAGACTATTACTTCAAAGGTTAAGTATGATGTTGGGTTTTTTGCATTTTTCCTTAGTTCTTCCACAGTTCAAGGAGAATTTCAAAGGCAACCATCAAGCATGCAGTAAGTAAATTCACAGGTGATTACCAAAAGTCTAAAGAGCCATATATTGGCTCTTTTTAGCAATCACATTTCCAGAGTAAATAATTTAAAACAGGTAGTGATCTTCATATACATGCTATTTACACTCTTACTTTGCTTTCTAAAGACTAGAGAGGCTGTGTTACTGATGAGGGAACACACAGCAGTCTCTTTAAAGCTCTGAGCAGTAACAAGGAAAGTAAAAAGGAAAGTACAATTTTCCTCTGCTCTCCATCTACTTTGTAGTGCTCATTTACATGCACATGATTTTGTATCTGTGTCTTAATTAAGGCAAAGTGGAGCAAATATAAATATCTTGCTGATCTGAGGCATTTACACTTAATCTAAACTACCCTGTTGCAAGCACTAGTTTCCCCAACATGATATTCAGATAATTGTATATCTAAGTGCAGTAGGTTGCAGGTAGCACTAACAGCTGCATCCAGTATCACACAATTACCTTATATACCACTTCATCACCTTCTGATAATCCAGGACTACAGAAATGTATGACTAATGGGGGTTTTCATGTTATTGCAAGAGAAAAGTATCCTTGTACCACCTTTGGGATAACAATGGGAGTTGGTCATCATTTAAACACCTTGAAGGTAACAAGAAGTGTAAATAACCAACAACATGCTAGAGGTGTTACAAAATGATGTCACGTTAGAAAAGAAATAGTCAGAATTACCAAATAAAGCAAATTAACAAATAAACAAATATAGTGTCAGATCTATAGTTGGGGACTTTCCCCAGCTCTAGGCTTTCAGTTTGTTTTCCTTTTTCATTTCTTTTTTTATTAAAAAACAGTTCTGTAAGCTACAAAACCTACATAGACCTCACCCTGCCAATCAAACAAGAAAGCAAGCAGTCCAAGTCAAATTCCAGTTACACAATGGACCTAAGCTCAGTAATCTCTGCACACAAGAAGAATTACCATGGATGAAAAGTGTCACTTCCTTCCCCGTGGTATCAGATTTCTGTCTCTGAAAAATTCAGCTTTGGCTACATACTTTTTGGCCTGCCACTAATTTAAAGCAAGTCTGGCATAAAAAAAAAAATAAAAAAAAAAATATATCTTTCACATTACTTTTCATGTTTATACATACAACATCTTCAATATACCTGTCCTTTAATACTCTACAATATCCTTGATGTTTTGTATCACATAAGGTCAAAAAAAAAAAAAAAAAAAAAAAAACAACACAGAAGATCCAAAAAAGAACTTCCTGAGAAAACATTCTTGGAGAAGGCAACAGGGGGCACAGGTTAGAGAAAAAAGTCTGAAAATTTTTGTATCATCAATTTTTAAGTAGGAGAGACCTTCAATCTGACTCTGACTTTAAATTCCTGAGAACGAAAGGTGCAAAATCAGTCACTGGAGAGAGAGATCACACTAGCTGATCAGGGCAGAGGGGATTATATTTTTGCTTAAGGCACTATTCCAATTATGACATATATGAAAGAGGACTTCTGCCTTCAAAAGACTATTGAGAAACTTGATTAAAACAATTCCACATGCCTTTGATATGTTTTGGAGAGATAAAATCTCGCTTCTCCTACTTACTCACCAGAAGCAATTGGGCAGTTTTGCCATCCAAAATTCATCAGTAAAGTATTGGCCCGGCTGTTTCCAATATATGCAATCATGCCTTCAGTTTTGTTGCAACTGAGTTTCAAACCCAATCCTTGTCTCAAAAAGCAGTAGCTCGCAACCTTTATCTCTGCTTCTCCCTGTGCTCTGTAGATCTGAGCATCCAGCAGCATCTCTCTTTACCTTTGCAGGAAGAGTCGGAGGTTGCCTGACCTTTCCAGGTTCATTTGACACTTCAGACACTGTTCAAGTAGCTTTTTCTCTTTCCTAACCCCAACAGACCACAGACGTGAGGAATACCAGCACCAGCCTGTGTCAGCTAATTAGCCAGTAATTCCTTTGGCATAAACGTGGCAAGACACAGAGCCCAGGACCTTTACAGGGAAATCTAGAGCCAATTTGAATCTGAACCAATTCTCAGAATATCAGGAAGTCACCTCATGTCACCAGCTAATTAAAGGGGTAACTTCATCTACAGTCAGCCTGAGAGATGTCCGAGTCCTAACAGAGGCTGTAAAGATTCACAGCTAATTACTTACAGGATCGTGCCATTACATTTAGCAGAGCTTGTGTGACAGGTCACAAACAGGTGTTTTCAAAAAAAGAAATTGTTGTTGACCTACCTGGATCTTAAATAGAACAATTATGCCAATGCTGAATCACTTTGAAAAATCCAGCCGATATGTCACTGAGCCTCAGCTCCTTCCTTAAAAAAATAGCAGCAGTGATACTGAACATCTCTCCTTTGTTATTTTTTATTAGCAGCTGGCAAACCACTGGAACAAACGTCTCTTCCCCTGTCCTTTTACACTGCCTTTCACCATCACATCACAGGCAGGACTCTGAAGTATTGCTGCAATGCAAACAGCATGAACAGGTTTTAATAGGACAGAAAAAGAAGCCTTTCCTTCCCCAGACAAAAAAACAAATGAGTCCATTGTGGATAAAATTTACAAGCCACCAAGGTAAGACCACCGAGCTTGGCGAGCCCAGGGAAAGTGTTAGCCTCACCAGTATCAGCTTCTTGGAGCCAGGTCCCAACTCAAACACCAGCACTTGTCTGACTTTCCTTCAAATCAAAATATCGAGCTGCTAAGCTAGACAATTTGGGCAGCCTAAGATTTTTCAGTGGCTTGCTCAACAAGTCCAGATTTCTTAAAATGGACTCCCTTTCCTTAGCTCATTCTAAGCCACCCTAATTTTCTGGGTCTGCTGCCAAAAACACACATCATCACCACACCTTGGGTGAGTAAAGCTGAAGGCCCGGTGCCAAGTGTTGCAACCACCAAAAACCAGTCAGTGGAACATACCAGGCACAAACTGCACTCCTCTGTTACATCTTCCTGGTGCTGTAAAAATGAATCTTGAAAATCTTTAAAATACTTTAAAAATACTTAGCAAAAAATTTTAATCAAAATTTTAAAACCTCATTTCATTATTGTTTAAAAATAAACTTATGAACACAACTGAGCTGTCAGAGCAACATCTTCCTTTTCTTCTTTGCTCACAAAAAAGTATTGCCACCTCACTGGTGAGACATAACATCAAATTATCCTAACCAAGGGCAAGAAAAGAAGGTGAAAAACTGGCTTTCTGGTTAAGAGGGCAGAGTTGAAAACAAAAGATTTATCAGTAACTGAGAAAAAGAAAATAGTTGTTGGGCTTGACTACCTTAGATCCGTGAAAAGGAGATGCAAAGGTTACTGCCGACAGTTTCCTCTTATGAAGGGAGACTTTATTGGTTTGATTCATATTGCAGCAAAGCTTGACAGGAGATACCTGCTAGCATTATCTCCTGTTAATTGAACTAATGCACAGAAAAAGGACTGTCTCAGAGGTAACAAAGTATGATGTTATCTCCTGCTTAATGAACAGAGTTCTGTAAGACTGGATGACAGAGCGCACTACCTTCTGACCATGGCACATGAGAGGAAGACGCAGGGTGCCACACTCCCAGGGTAATGTGGGCATACTGCCAGCATACAGATGGATGCACTTTCTTTATTTTTTTATACTCACATCAGTGTAATGAATGAGATGACTGCAAAGCGGAACAGAAAAGACTGATGAAAATATAGACACATATACAGTGCTAGCCAAGTGCTGCACTCTGTGTTACTGAATAAACACCTTGGTGTTTGCAAATGTCAGTATTTGGACTTGTAAGCCTCTCATTATCATCCCAGTCATCTGCGCTCTTAAAAGCAGAGTTTCCTTCCATTCTTCATCTTCCACTGTTGAAGTGGCAGCTTTTCTTTCCTCCTTCCTCAAAGGATGCCTTTGTTCCCTCAATATTTGATGTCTCTGTATCAGAAGCACTTTTTCCCAGATCAACTCACTAGCTGAGCTGAGTCCACAGAACTTAATAAAAAAAAAACATACTTCAATGATTGCATCTATGAGACTTTTATTTTTAATAAGATTATGCATGGGTATTTAGTATGTGAAAGGTAGCTATTACACTGTATGTATATTAATATATACAGGAGAAAATAAGATCTAAGAATGACCAGTTAAATATATTTTCTTAAACAAGCATTTATCTAAAACGAGTATGAAAATCTCGTGAACACTCCTGTCTGTGTTTTGCATGGCAGTGGGAATAAAACTGTAGCAGCAGCTACACACTGACCATCATAACGTTGCAGAAGTCAAAGGAGTTGGTATCATAAATTTTGTTGCCACCACAAACATCTGTGAGCTTGCAGCAGATTAATAAATGAAGACATGGTTATGGCCAAAGGCTAGGCTGTTAAAACTGTTCTTCCAAACCCATTAAGTGTAGGATTTGAAACCTTAGCTGTTATCCTCAGCTTCAAAATCTACTTGGTAGGCAATAGTTCAGAGAGAAGTTCAGCAAAAAAAGATGCTGTCAGATGATTTTTATTGGACAGTTGGCAGAAAAATCAGGGTGTTATATGTTGATCACTCTGGTGTAGGCAATCAAAAATGTAGACTCGGTGAACAAGGCAAGGCTTTGCTTGGTCTTTGCTTTGGTCTCTGGTTCAAACACCACATACCACCAAGATTTGCATCCAAATCTGGCACAGACTTCTATGAGGTTGAAATCTCATTCTTATATGACTGTATATCCAAATAGGACCCTATAGCTCTACAACTGCCTTTCCATTCCCTAAAACAGTGAAGAGAATTTTTAAAAGTAATTTGACAGTGACTTAAATGCCAGAACCAGCATCAGTCCTCACAGACAGTACTGAATAAAATACATAATGTTCTTTAACAAGCTAACGTGGATGTTCATTCTGTATGGATTCATGTTCCCTGAATATTTGTTAGTCCATTACCAAAACATTTGTTTATCTCCTTCTGATAAGATTCATCAAAATATATTTTAAGAGAGTTTAGATGACTGAGGTGAAGAACAGTTTTTAAATCGCTTCTTTCGTTCCACTGCAGTTCGCAAAGCCTGAAGAATTAAACGTTTATTATTCAGGATGTTGTATCTGCACAGGTTCAGCAACTTGTTGAAATTCTCTTCAGTATATGTAAGCAGACCAGTGCCATAGGGAGCAGTACAGTTGGACACATCTACTCTTCCCTGCTCCATCTCTGTGGGACTGCGTTCCACATCTGAAGTAAGAACATAGCGAAGTTCAACACAGCAGTGTTACTGAGGTGGAAGACTCCTACCAGGCAATGCAAAATGCACAGTAACAGCCACAAGAAACTGAATTCTCTCAGGAAAATGGTTCAAGATTTAATTACTGTATAGATACTACATATGCTGTGCTAATAAAATGCACTACTTCCCTGCTTGAGTACAGTCACAGCTGATCCAGAATTGACTGGCAGAACAACTTTTCCATGCAAAATGCTTTCCTCTCTAAATTAAAGTTTTCCATCAGAATATTTCACTTCTGCAGATTTGGAGTTTTGTATTTTTAACTTTTCCATTGGGTGCTGAGCTGACAGCTCCTTATCTACCAACTGGTAGAAAACGACACCAGGAAGCTTCTGCGCTGGGAATTCTCCCTCTCAGGTGGCTGAGATTTTAAGCACATGCAGCAGGACAAATAAGATTATGAACTACATGAGATCTTTTCCAGTAAGCTGGTACACAGATTTTTGGTCAGTTTTTGAGGAAAGCAAGAAAACTGGAGCTGATGCAGGCAAAAGTATTTGTAAACTGAAAATGAATTTGCCATGTAGTTTTTTTGGTGAAACAAACAAATCACTATTTATTCTATTGCTGAACTAAAGAAAATAATCTGGCAACTTTTTAAAAAATGACAGATATCAAAGCAGCTTGTTACCCTGGCAAATCCTTTGCTTCATTGTATGTTTTCAGCACTTTCTAGTCTCATTGTTTTTTCATGTAAACAAATTAACAAGAGGATTCTACCTTCGTTAACAAAATAAACATAGTATCTCATTACACAACTGCAAGTGACAGTGTTAGCTACCAGTGGATATAACTTAGTAGCTGCCTCCAGTCCTTTATTATCAAAGGAACACAAACTGTCCCAGATGTCAGATAAGGGGTTTTGCCTCAAACTACAGCTATTCACGCTTTTAATTTTGAAACTCTTCAGTTCAATCCCTGATTAGTTGGCCAACACTATATCCATCACAACAGGACTGGGAACATGATAACTTAGCCAACTGACCAGCTTGCCAGTCTCTTGTTTTAGAAGAGGAACAAATTCAATGAATAACTGGATGTGACAACCTCAAAAAAAATGATTGATTAATGCTGTTAACTTACTCGGTGTCTTGTATTTTTGGAAGGTATCGCACACCAGTGGGAAATAGGCCAAGATTGGTGCCTCTAAGCTGTCCTCAAACACATAGCATTCCTTCAGGTGTTCCCGGTCTTCCTGGCTCAGGTCCGTGCTTGGGAATGGGATCCCATGCTCCAAACAGTACTCTGAGAATAGGTCCAGTGGCTGGTTCAACAAAGAGGAGAGTTGCAACACAGAGGTTGAAATAAGGCTACCAAGCCATATCATTGATAATTTACTGTGCCAGGCAATCTGTGATTGATTTATATGTTTACAAATAAGGCTAACTGTGCACTGGAACAAGCATACCCTCTTGATTTTAATATACCCTCAGTAATAGAAATTTGGTTGATTTGCTAACACTGTACATTTTTAAAGCAAGATTACTGTTTTCTGAAATGTATATGAAATACAGATCATTTTTGTGATTTAGTTGGCATAGTAGAGGATTTGGATCAGAAAATTTTGATTACATATGGTATCTCACGTCACAGGTTCTTGAGTGTTTGCATTCAGTGCACCTAACAATCAATGCCCTCATGTCCTCCTAGAAATAAATTACATTAATTTCAATCATATACACCCCTCAATGTTTCTTCAAACACAGAAAAACAAAAACTTGACTGAAACTTATGCAAACACCAAGAGTCAAACAAAAAAGAAAAACACCAAATTTTCTTTCAAAAATAGCAAAATTTTGTATTAACTAATTACGTTGTAGAAGTTATTTAACTAACTATTGAGGAACTTGGTACCACAGTGACAAATCTGCACAGATACACAGAACAGGTTATCTTCTATATGTCTGTGTCCACGTGTGTGTTCCAGAAAGCTACTGAAAATACCCCGAATAAAGACAGTGACATTACAGTCACAGTGTTGAATAGTATCACTGATGCGATCATTTAACTTAATAAAAACCAGACCATTTTCTGAAAAAAAGAGAAATGTGGTAATTCAGCTGCTGGAGTCATACAGATAAAGAATCACTACTTCAAAACATCACCAGAGTCTGTGATCCTCCGCTGTAATTTAAATGCAAAATGACATCCACTTTCCTCTCTGGCCTCAGAATGGGCGGGCAGCTGGTGTTGATGAAGAAAGCTGTATCTACTAGCTTGAGGTAGTCACCCATTTCATTCAGCTGATTGGGAGAAGAATCCAGCACTGTGTCTGAAAGTCAAAAACTTATATTATCGATTAATTACTGCAGCAGCACGTCCTTTTTTTTCCAAATCAGCATAACAAGGAAAGAAAGGACAGCCCACACTTACATTAGCCTTTGACACAAAGCCCACATTTAAATATTTGTCTTTGACACAGTTTTAGCATCTATAGCTCAACTCTGAGATCAGTAAGAGGCAGCAGTTCTGAGACTCAGCCTCATCCAAAGTGATACACTAAGCTGCTTTTTCAACTGGTGTAAATGTGTGGCTATTTAGCTTCAGTTGAAGCTGTAAGTCATTTTTCTGTAGCTTTTCCTAGGAAGAACAGAATTCAAGCAAGCTTGCTGTGGCTTCTCCAAGACAGAAACAAGACCAGCAGTAAATCATCTGGGGCTCAACAAAACCGATTCCACGGACATATTAATCAAGTAATTTTAATCAAAATTTGCCTTTGTGCTAAAACTTATCAAATACTTGTCCTTGGCAAGTATCAGCACTCAAATCACCTTCAAAGATGCATCTAAAATAATTTACTATTACCTTTCCACATGCAAAAGCTCTCATTCTCTAAATACTTGTTATGTAGCTGCAAGCCCTTGAGGAAATTATGGTAAGTTGAAACCACTGGCCGTCCAGTCATCATTTCTCGAAGAGTATTTGAAAGACAACCTTTGGGAATGGATAAGCAAGTTGCCTGTTCATGAGGCTTCTTGGGCAGAGCAGGGTGTTCCTCTGTAGGAAGAATGAGAAGAGGGTATATGTCTGCCTTTGTTTAGAGTGTTTCTCTGATACTAATAATAACAAAGAAATAGGGGCTGGGCAGCCAAACCACCACGGCCCCATTTGTGATGGAGTGCACGCACCAACATACAGACTGTTCTAGGCAGAGGTGGGTTTCAGAGCCACAGCATCATCATGTTGTTCCCCGTCTGGCCTCTCCCTCCCCAAAGGACCCATGGTAACCCTCTTGTGACTAACAAAACTCCCCAGGGATGTTGCACAGTGAGCAGCACAACATTTTTTCCTGTTTTCCAGCACAACTGTTTCTCTCCTGTTTTTCCTTCATTCCCAAAGGCCTGGTGTCCCCTAACCCAGAAACAGGACACAAAACCAAACCCTTTACCAAATGTCAGGTTTCACATTTCAGAGAGGTGTGAAGACAATGCAGATACAAGTGAAAAGTAACCCAAATAACTAACCAATGTCATGCTCAGTGCCTCGGGTCCATCTGTGCCAGAAGTCCGCTGAATGACCCGAGAGGTAGACAGCATCCATAAAACTCTGGGAAAATATATTACTCCATGTGCCTTGAAAGTTTAAAAAAAGAAAAAAAGCCACACTTAATACTATTTTGAATTTTTAGAGCACAGCTGTGACAACCTCTGGACTTGGTCTCTGTGGTTGTTTAAATTAGCACTGTTCTAGTTATGAAATATTACAAATTTTAGTATGAATATCAAATGCCATGCCATTCCATGTCTGGCTTATGACTAGGCCATTTTAGAAACTTGGCTGTTTATACAAGTCAGACTGTGATTTTAATACTTCAAAAGATCAGTTCTAATGTGTGTGCTCTGTTTTGATCTAACCTAAGAAGTTCAGCAAATTAACTGCATTTGTCTCAAGAATTTGCTTCCTCTTTTGTTACTTTTGGCTGGTTCATTTGAGATTTAAAACGGCTGCATCAGATACATTATCTGGTGTACTGGTATTGCTCCTTGCAGACCAGTAGTTATTAGATGCCAGGTCTGTGTAATCAACTATGTGGTTATAAAGGTGATGTTTTTCTGAGATAGTAAATCACCTTCCAAGAAGCAGATGCGGGACTCTGGGATCTTCTTCATCAGGTGACCCATGAAGAACTCACTACCAAAATCCTCTGAACGAACAAAGGCCCCATATTTCAGGAAACCCACCTCATAAGGTGTGAACTCCACCCACTCTGCAAATAAGGCATCAAGAAGGACTTATTGCAGCCACCTGAACACATGTAAAAGTAATAGCTTAGAGAATCCAATGCTGGAAGAACAAGGCCTGTAGCTTCAGCATGTTGGTGACAGGCAGTTCAAATCACCATGTTTTGAAACAAACAGGTGCCCTTCAATGCATTGCATGTTAGATTGGTGAATGCAAAAGCTAAATTTACTTCCTCCACTAACACTGTGAAAATCCATCCAGCTTGGGGTTCAGGTCCATTTCTGTACTACGAAGAAAAAATTGGGGCTAAAAGTCCACTGACTGCTAAGGCCCTACATAAGATGTGGTGATTTTAGTTCTTCTGAGTCAGCAATGACACCAGCTACCATTCATTCTCAGACTCTGATAATCACTGCCTTGTGAAGGTAAAAAAACTCTGACCAAAACCCACCCAAACCTTGGCTGAACACACTGGGACGGCAGACTGTGCAGATGATCGTGTTCAGTTGCAGGACCTCCTGCTTCGTTAGGGCCAGAAAACACCGTGGAAATAGTTAGTGATCAGCATCACTGATCAGGGCACAGAGCACTGCCCCTCCTCAGATCCCTCTCTGGCTGCTGGGAGCTTCCTTCCCCTCTCAGCCTCCTCCACACCTTCCCTTCTCCTCCCATCCTTGCCCTCCTCCCCCAGCTCTTCACAACTCTCTTGGACTACTGGTGCCTGGGCAGGAACCCCAGCAGCTGAAAGAGGCTGTGAGGAGTAGGCAGGGATGAGAGTGAGAAAGAGCAGTGGTGATGGCTCTCAAGGCTGCCAGCAAAAGGCATCTCTGCCCCTCACAGGGCAGTGTCTTTGCACAGGTATCTCCCTACCATAGTATTAGGATGCATGTTTTTCATCCAAGTCAGAACCCAGGTGTAAAGACAGGGGAAAAAGAAATTATTTAAAAGATTTATTAGCTTGGACATAGAGTAAAACCTTTTGGCATTCACCCAGCATTAAAAGGAAACTCCTTAGATTTATAAAAGTGTGTATAATAATCATTACCTTTAAAATCCAGAGTGCTAAAGTCATCCTTGACATTGAGGGACAGGTATATGGGCAGCGGATTCTGCCCCTGATTTACTGCCAGTTGCTGATCAGAGAGTTTGTGAGTACTCTCCTGTTTATAAAGAACAGAAGTCATTGTAAAAGAGGGACGTGATGCATGGACTTAAAACAGTATCTAAGCATGGACTTATCAATGAAACGGCTCCTAAACCTTAGCAGATTTTTGTTCTGTGTACTTCATTTGTTTGACCACACAAATGTGTTCATGCACTATCTGTCATCAAACTTCGACAAAGCATTATGACTGATGCTTCCAGGGATTTTGGAATGGCGGATAGAGCAAAAATGTGAGAAATTTGTCTGTGCAGTCACTAGGATATGACTTGCTTTAAGGAAAGATAAAGATATTTAGCGACCTTGGAGGTGCTGCAGATAAAAGCTAACCAGGGCCCACTTCATTCAATACAGCTTTGTTTACTGGCTATATATTCCTATGCCTGAACTTAGCTCTGTCAGAGACACCTCTCCTCTGCATGTTACTAGAATCTCATTTGATCTGAAATTGAAGATGGAAAATCAGTTTCATTAACACCTTGACTTTTTACATGCCCAGACACTTCCCCTAAATGCTTGCATTTTAGGCTTACTGTGTTATTTTTCTTCTAAAAAGCCAAAGAAAGACCCCGTCAGAATTTTTGAGGGTCTTTCCTATAACTGAATCCAGAACTTTAGACATGAAAAGTTAGAAATCCTCTAGAATAAGGGATAGATATACAATACCTGATGATGTAGCATACAGTCAATGAAGAGTCCCCATAAATCTGTAAAGGACAGCTTGTGCCCCTCTTGCTTTCTTTCACAAAGCTCCTTTTCATAGTATTTCATATGATCCAATGAGAAACAGTGCAGCTTGCTCTTGATCACATGTTTCCTGATATCATCAATTGGCCCTCTGAGATCATTCTGTGACCAATTTGCATCTTCATATAACTTTGCCATGGTCCTGGTAAAAAGAAACATACTGTGGTTCATCACTGGGTACATGACAATTCATGGGCTTATACCTCACATAAGCGTTTTGTTTCAGGATACACAAGGCTCTTACCCTCCAACTTTTACCTTGGAAGAGCAGTTCAAAGCCCAGGCAGAATTTAGACTATAAAACGATATTTTTGCTGTAGCAATACATTCAAAATCATCCTAGCTTGTTTCTTCTCAGAATCAAAAGAGTAATAAAGCAACACCCATAACTTAACACAGTTTTACTAGAATTAGCCTTTGATTGTCCAGGTTCAAGCCGCAGCTTCTGTCTGAAGCCAGTTCCCTCAGCTGTTTCAGGCACGGTGTGAAATGTTAAGCAGGAGTTTAGCAGCAAACATTGCCCTGGACAAGGGCAAGAGCTCCCCTCCTTGGGCATGCAGCAGGCAGGTCACCTCAGACTCTTGGCACACACAGGGCCAGTCTGCTTGAGATCTCAGTTCCCAGAGTTCAAGCAGATTCCAGTCATCCCTTCTCATCCTCCACCCCACTTGTTCTAGTTCTGTCTCATGGATCTTTTTAGAGCAGACCTCCAGAGGCAAAACACTTTAAAGCCCTAGACCGCTGCTAGTCATGGAAGGCAGTCAACATTGTGTGCATGACACTCCCTGTTCCACAGGGCTTTTCTTTTAAATTCTCCTTTTCAGATCCATTTAAAAGTGGAGCCAGACAAATATTACCAGAGGATTTCCGAAGTGTTACATGCAACTAGATAACCCAAGAGATACACAAAGGAAGGGAAAACAATATTTTCCTACTTTTCTTTTTCTCATTGCTCTCAAGCATGCTTGGGTATCAGGTCTGCATCCTTTCAGAGATTCAAGACCCCAGGTCTCCAGCTACATTTCTTCTCTTGCACCTCTGCAGCATCTTCTCTGACTCATGATTAACATATCATTTGTCTGCACTGGCAATCAAAAAGTTTACTTCTCCCCCAGGAAGCTATCCTCATTTCTTACATTCCCAAGAAAATGCCAGCTTTTTGGCCTACCAGACCCTATTCAGTCCCTTGTTCATAGCCATAAATAACCACTTTTCATTCAGACTGAAACACCAAGACACCTCTACCCCCCATCTTAACACAGGAATCTTTTCTGTCAGGTAACTGGGAAAGGAGAAATGGAGCTGAGTCATACAGAATTTTCATCAAAAAATAACCACTTTTCCCACCCATTCTCTGTATCAGGCACCGAGTTTATGACAGAAAAAAGTGCAGCCCCCAGGAGAACTCATACTGTATGGCATGGCAGAAAGGCGTGTATCTGAGCCACAGAACAGCTGCAGGTGGGTTTGTCACCTACACTGAACTGCAAGGAGATACAGGTAAACCATCCTCGGTTGTGCTCTTTTCTTTTAGTTTCTGTAAATACTTCAGTGCAATTATAGAAATACAGTAGTTCTCATTCAATTTGTTTCTTGTAGCTAGAAGAAATAAGGGCTACAGCACTGAGCAGTCCCATGAAATGGGTGAGCACCAGAAGGAATCCAAGCCCCAGCATCACACTGAGTAAAATTCGCCAGCAAGGCACTATGCTTCACCAGGTTATCACTCTGCTAACACAAACAGCAAGCACAAGCCCAGCCCTCCTTACCATGTTGTGGCAGATAAACCACTGATGTATGAGACACAGTCCAAAACACCTAACTCCTGGAGAGCCAGAAGGCTGCCACACATAGCCGTCATGGACCGCACACCTCCTGCGGTGGTCACGACTGCCACCACCGGCACCTGCTCAACACACAAAGAGGCACAGATTCATTCATCATCAGATGAAATAGGGAAGTGATGGGCATACAGAAAAAGTAATAGCAACACCCTGATTCAGGTAGGTTTGGATTCAATTCACCCTCTTCATGGCAGTGCTTATGTGTGTTTCTGAGTTGTGTAAACTTTGGCTGGACTTAGCGTATGCTGAAAGCATCTTCCTGATCAGTGATGCTCTGATAAATCAGAAGCTGTAAGTATGGCTCTTGTATGGCATAATCTATTTTCAGATTTGTAAAGTCTTTTCTGTATGTTTTCCATTTTTCCTTTTTCCTCACATCTTTCCCTCAAAACACATTTTAAAATCCTGAGTATAACTGAGGGCAGAGGAGCAGAGCAAAAGCTGCCTGCATAATTTTTTCTTCCTCTAAGTTTATATACAACATTTGCTATTCTCCAGGCAGATGGTGCCAAGCTTTATAGATTTATTTTAACATCCTCTTTGTTACCCAGATTACCTCCCCCTCCCCTGACATAAATGCTATATGTAATTTGGTCTTACTTTCCTCAAGGATGCAGCAATTCTGTTAGCCATCCTCCCTTTGCCCCATAGGTAGCACTTACCAAAACTGAGACAACATATTTATTCAGTTTTAGGAACGTATCTTGCCATTACCTTTAATCTTGCCTTCATTGTATTTTATCATCTACTTGGGGGTTTTGTTTTTTGTATTTTAATGTGACTCAATAACCCTTTATTCTCATTTAATAACAAGTCCTATTCTACTTGTTATTTAAGTTCATGAGCACTTTGACTTAGTCAACAAATGCTGTCCTGGGAGCTGAAGAGAGCAGTGGAGGAAATCCCACACAGGCACATTCTCCCAGTCACAGAAGAGTGCCTCCCTGACTCTTGCTCCAAGCACCACAGCCCCATAACAGATTACTGTCCTCCAGTAACAGAGCAGCTACGTCTGAGTCCAGGGATCCCCAGTAGAGGAGAAAGCAAGAGGTAACACAGCAAAAAACATACAAGACAGATGCTGCTGTACCAGTGTGCTAAGGGAGAGCCGCAGCCTTCCTCTGTGAGCCCTGTGTAGCAGCAGAGAAGGGGAGGGGTGCCAAACTGAGGAGTAACGGTCTCAGTCCAAGCAACCAAACTTCACCAAGTTTGGTTATTGTCCTGGTTTCAGCTGGGAGAGTTAATTGTCTTCCTAGTAGCTGGTACGGTGCTATGTTTTGGGTTCAGTATGAGAAGAATGTTGATAACGCTGATGTTTTCAGTTGTTGCTAAGTAGTGTTTAGACTAAAGTCAAGGATTTTTCAGCTTCTCATGCCCAGCCAGCGAGAAAGCTGGAGGGGCACAAGAAGTTGGCACAGGACACAGCCAGGGCACCTGACCCAAACTGGCCAACAGGGTATTCCATACCATGTGATGTCACATCTAGTGTATAAACTGGGGGGCGTGGGGGCAGGGGATCACCGCTCAGGGACTAGCTGGGTGACGATCAATGGGTGGTGAGCAATTGCACTGCGCATCATTTGTACATTCCAATCCTTTTATTATTGCTGTTGTCATTTTATTAGTGTTATCATTATCATTATTAGTTTCTTCTTTTCTGTTCTATTAAACTCTTCTTATCTCAACCCACGAGTTTTACTTCTTTTCCTGATTTTCTCCCCCATCCCACTGGGCGGGGGGGGAGTGAGTGAGCGGCTGCGTGGTGCTTAGTTGCTGGCTGGGGTTAAACCATGACAGTTATACACATGTTCATCTCAATAAATACCTTCTTTGGGTGCCCCTGAGTGAGGATGGAGGTTAGCAGAGAATAAAGGAGCTATAACTGACCTCTTGACACTTCCTCTTTCCTCTGTGCCAAAAAATCTTGGATATGGTCTTAAGTGCATATGATGGCCTATACATTTTGGTCTAGAAGATGTGGAGGAGCTCTATGGGTAGTCATGCAAGTACATCACATCCACTTCATTCAAAGTGGGACAGAATATTTCAAGTTCCCAAGATGCTGTCCCCACATACCTCATCCACCTGCAGGTCTTCATCTAGATGAAGAACATTTTTCAGAGCAGCAGCAACCACCTTCTTCCTTTTACAGATGAAATCGTGCTCCTCTGCACATAGATCAAACCCCAAATGCAAATCTAAATTCTTGCAACTAGAGCATAAGAACAGAACATGTTACCTGTAAGCCATTTCTAGAGCTACAGCCTGAGACATCAAGCAAAACCAGCAACAACAATAAACCAGTTTAAAGAAAGGCTACTTCCATGCACATGAAGGTTCCCTTATGCAAGTGAAAGCAGGTATATAGATATCACAGGCCCTGTAGTTTTGCCTTGCTGTGGAGATTTTAGACTAGAATCATGTCCTGAACTATTTCACACAATCATGAGGATGCTAAATGAATCAAATTCTCTGCTGATGAAAAACAAGGAACATAACTGAATTCAAGGTGTTTCACATAAAGCTCTGAAATTTGGACACCTCTTCACATTCTCTTGCTATGTATGTGTTTCCTGAAGAGCAGAGGGGCCTAAGCAGTAACTTAAACTTAACATGCTTTAGGCAAACTTACCCTAATACCATGTTAGGCTTATCTCTACTAAGAGCTTGTGCTGTAAATACTTGAGTCAGAAAATGTCTCAAGTGTATCCCTTCATATCTGTACATGATCATGAACATCATGTGCATCATTAATTCTGGAACTTCTATTTTCACAGGGCTACTGTTTCAGGGGGTTTTCAGCCAAAAGTTTATTTCATCCCTTCTGTGACTCGTAATTAATATTCAGTAAAAACCTCTGATTTATCTTTGTCTGCAGTTAGTGCTTGCAATGTAACTAACTAATCAGTAGGGGGTAATGTTGCCCTTTGGAAAAATCACTGCAAGCCAGTCAATAAATTACTTACTTTCCACTTGTTTCATTGAAAAAGGACCTTCAGAGGACTGGTAAATGCATAATGGTGTTAGAAACATGTTAGAAATGTTACACATAAGCGTGTGTGTGTTACAGATAAAGGTTACAAGACAGAGGGATTCTTAATATCAAAATTAAGAAGCATCCACATTAGGAAAAACATTGTGACTGGTTATACCCCATGACTACCTACCACCTATTCTATGCTGAACTCTTACCAAGCAATTTAAAAGCATGCATCATATTATTAACCTTTCCCCATATTTTAGTCTTCTTTAACCAATTACAATCTTTATTCCTTGTTTCAAAATGAGCTAGTTTAAGCTGTAGCTTTCTTTCATCTAAAGATGATACTATGAAAGGACAGAAGATGGCCAAAGTAATCATTCAAAAGAAATAAAAGATTTACCCATCTGCTTCCTTCACAGACACCTCATAAGATTCACCCTGAGAATCAAGAATGAAAACACCATGAATTTTAAATAGAATTGAAAGTTTGCAAAAGGCAGTTTTACAGTATTAACAATTATTCAGATACATAGTCTAATGATAAATCTTTGGTCTCTTCTCAGGCCTTCTGCACAGAATCATCACTAAGATCCTGCTTTTAAAATACTTTTAAAGCAATCAGCAATTCTGAATATGCTACTTTTTCCCTGAATAATAGTTATACTTTCAAGTGTATGCAGAGCTGAACATACATATAACTCAGCTAGTATACATTTAATAACCAAATTAATAACGGACCAGGTGTCACATAGATACAGCTTACACTTGCTGAAATAATTCCAAACGCTGTCAAAGGTTACTCACTCTCATCACTGTCACTTTCTTTCCCAAGTCCAGAGAATGGAGAGGCACAGCCAGGGGACTACTTACATCCATTTCCCTCCTAGACGAGCCATGCTGAATTAAAGTGGGAAAAAAATTGTTATAAGGAGAAAATTATTTACAACCCATAAGTACAAACCTATCAGAGTAGGGCTAACTCATCATGCTTCTCCCAAAAGTTACTTTAGCTATTATCACCGTCCACAAGCAAAACATACACCACAGAAAAAACACTCCTTTGGCAGCATCATGTGCAGTCTGGGTTGACTGTGCTTGATGTAATGGAACATGGTGGTTTCACTGCTTCCCTGTCTGCAGCCAGGACCTTTGGAAACATCCTGGGTTTCTTCATAGGATCCTTTCATTGTGAACGTGAAATCTCTCCCTAAGAACAAGAAACAAACCACAGTGAAATGTTAACTGCATCTAGCCCTGAAAAATAACAAATAAAAAAGCCTCAAGTAAAGTTTCAGCCTTAGTGCAGTCAACATTAATTTGGGCCACAATGTTTTTCCTCCCCCATAATCAAGGGCCACTGAATAAGCAGCAAAAGGCTGGTGCAGCATTGCAACCTCTCCCCTGCCAAGCAATGGAGAGCATGTTAGACCAGTGGATGCCACAAGCAGCGTTCACACCCCCTGAGTTTCCACCGTAGTCTTTCCACTCCCGATAGTTGTGTCTCCCCTCTTTTACTTTCTGTTCTCATCACAGGTATTCCAGTTCCGCCACACTGCAGTGATGTTTCTGAGTCTCCCAGCCACCTCCACAGTTTCCCTTAAGCTACACAGTCACACCACCTCCAGAGGATTCTCACTATTAGCAAGTAGGTAATTCAGGAAACACCTCAATCAATCCCCAAGCTGCCCTGATATAAATAGAGACTAAAGCGGACCAAATATTTATCTAAATTCAGCTGCTTCTCCCCATAGCACAAAAAGCAGTGACAAACTATTTATATCAGTAACCTCACTTGTGTAAGATCTCTTCATTTTTGTTTCATTCACATGTACTTCCAAACAGGAAACTTCACGAGACTGGAAGAGATAAGCAATAAAATCACTGGTCACAGAAACAGTTCAGGATCCTCCCTGAAGATCTAGGGGTCCTGTAGAAACACCAGGCTTGGCCATGATGTCCTGTGAACGTGAAGAAATTACAGAGGCTGATTCTCTTGTATAAATTATGCAAGCAATACTGTGGTCAAGGGAGCTAAGATAGCTGGGGATCTGTCCCATTACATTTAAATACCATTCAATCCCCAACAGTTAACACAAGAAATTTTTCTCCCCATCTAGGCCATGCTTTAACTTTTGTCTACAGAAAAGTGAGCTGAAGGATATAACTCTGCAAAACAACTGGACAAATGGGCCTCTACTTCAATACCTCTGGGATGAAGCTGAAACTTCCCAAGAGAGTGCTGCATAGGAGGAAGTAGCAGCACAGTACTTCGGACATGGTGTGAAAAGAACCTTCGGCTCCAAAGTAGACATTCAGTAATAAACTCTGCAGTGACACTGGATTCAGTCCCTTCCCAAGTTTCCTTATTTACTGCCATTTCATCAGTGAGCAGCTCACTGGCACTGTGGCAGAGTGCTGGTCCAAGCCTCTCCCAACACAGAACACACTACAAGCATGGCCAAGTTCAAAACTTTACAACCACACCTGTGTCTCGTCTGAAAAAGAGTAAAGGCTACGCCTAAAGGCATAGTTTTTCCAACTACATCCTTCAGTTCTGCCCTACATAAGAACATAAGCATAAAAAAATGAAACAATTACCACTAGTACGCCATTAGTAATGATGTTCTCAGATACACCTGGACTGAAAAGGAAAGAGGTTTATTTAAGAGTGGGTATATGAGCACTAATCTTTTAAATGAAAACAGTTCTCTGAGCTCAGTTTTTCTAGCTGCCAAGTGCCATCAGCACTTCTTTCACCTCTGTCTCATGCTCGCTGCCAGGTCGCAGTCCCATAGTTCCTACGGACACTCCCTCTTTCTTACCTTCCTTGATGAGCATCATCTCTCCTTAGGCTGAATTACAAAATAAACACCCACCCTTAGCTATAAATAGTAATTGAGACTGTCACTCAAGAAGGGATTTCACCAGATTCAGGACAGAAAAGCAACCATGGGGGAAGCTGCTGAGATGGGATGTCTAGGCACAGATTCATGGAGCCACTTCCCCAGTGCTGCATTACCACTCTCTCTAAAATGCAAAGTTTTCTGATGACAAATTCTGTAACATTTAGGCTTTACTCACATGTTTTCCAGTAGAAATTCCACTTCTAGTTCTTCCTGATTCTGAAAATAAGATTTATTTTTCATTTAAGGAAAATGAATGCATAAACTTTTTCTTTTGATAGAGCTCTGATGATTTTGTATAACCCTCCCTTACAAGGTTTTCAAGGTTTTGCTATTCCCACACCCTCTGCATCATAATGTAAATGGATGGAGCCTTCTTCGGCTACCCTTTCATTTCAAGTCTCTCCACCACTCTACTGTTTACAAACCAACTGTCCCCCCAAGGAGAAGAGGAGAGCAAGTATCATGGAATAGGGGGTAAAGGTCCTGTTATTCATTTATTAGTAGGATGAGACATGGGTCAATCAATGCCAAGGAAGGGAGGTATAACAGGTGAATGATGCAGGAGAACATACTTGACAATAAATGGACCTAGGTGGTGAGCATGTCTGGGTTAAAAAAAAAAGAATCTGCAGAGTATGGTGACTAAACATTAAAAAAATTGTGGGAGAAGAGGCCAACTTGGAAAATGAAAATTGCCGGGGTGAAGGGAAGAAGAGAGAAGAGGAAAGACTGAAGCTGTGAAGGGGTATGAGGGAAAGAGCTCACAAGGGCCAAATCAAGATAAAAGGGGGGGAAGAACGTAAGAGCAGGAAACAGCAACAGAAAAGAATAACACACCAACAACATCAGAGGGACTGAATAATGTTACTGCAGCCATTTGCTGGATCAGCCTGTGTGGGACACAGCCAATCCCGGAAATACCACACAAAAACATATATCAGAGAGATCTTCTATATCACCCACAGGGAGGAAAACACTAATTAGTGGAAGATATAAATCTCCTTCTGACACGCGATGGTAAGATTTTTCATTCATATTCAGAAGAACTAACTTTTACTGCCAAATATCCCTTCTGTCTGGCTGCACAGCATACTTTAACCATGCAAAGAGAGTGTGAAAACCAAGCTAGGTCTGATAATATAGCTGCCAAGGTAAAATCATCACTGCGGTAAAGGTGAAAAGAGTATTTTTGTATATACTAGTTCATGGCAGTAAAAAAGACAGCTCAGGTGGCTTCTCTGAGGGCTGGATCTGTGGCACGTTAACTCAGCAGCACATGGTTCTGCTTGTTTATTTCTCCCAAAGACTACGTGTTTCATGTGAATCAGGGTGATTGCAACAGTTTGTAACAGAAGGCTGAGGGATGGATTTTAGAAAGCAGTTGCCTTACAGAGATGCAAGACAGACTTTATCAAACACCAGATTGTGACCAGTCTGTACTACCCAAACTCACTGACTGACTGTTCCAACTTTATCCAAAGAACAGCAGAAATAATGTTCAGGAGACCCTGGCTCGTAACATCTGACTAATTGTGCCTGCCTTACATTCCCATCCTTCTTATGCTGTTGTACACACACTCACACAAATTATATTTCTATTAAGTCCCATTCACATTTTTGTGGGTGAAAAACCTGGAGCAAAGCAATGGGAAGACTTGTTAGACCACACCATGAGCAAGAGGCACAGCAGGAAGCAACTGTGATGCTCTGACATTACCCATCCAGCCTCCTCAGCCCTCTTTTTGAGATATCTTGGTAGATGAAAGAAATCATTATGGGCAGAGGTGGCTGTACTGCTTATTATTAAGGTTGCCCAGCATGTTCCATTAATAAGTCACTTTTTTAAAAAAAAAACAAAACTAACCCTAAGTGTTCTAAAAATCCATGTACAGACCATAATCTGTGATGCCTCATGGGCACCTGAGTAGGAGTCGTGATCTGAATAAGGACAGCTTGACCAAGACATTCCTGAGACACAGCTCACTTTGTCTTATCTCCCCAACTTCCACCTTGCTAAGCCAACGGTTAAGCGAACTCTGCACATGCCTCAGAGCAAACTCACAGCTTGAATCACACCTCAAATGATCTCAGTTACATGAGGCTTTTTCTAAGGAAGGCCATAGCCAGCTGGAGCAGGTATACTGAAATCCTTAGTAAGGATCAGCTTTCCAGAAAAATAGTTAATAAACACTCTCCAAAGCAACAGTAATAAAAAAAAAACAAAAACAGGAAAGAGTGTTTTCTGGACAGCCTGACACAGCAGTCTAGAAACAAACAGAGCACACACCATTCCTAGGAATTGTAAACTCAAGCCCTTAGCGAAGTGTGAAAAAGCTCTGAAGTCTCTTTACTACACAGGCTCCAAGCAGAGGTGGTGTTATATTTTGCAGAAAGTAATCTGAGTACGTATTTTGCTCTCTTAAAAGATGGGTGTGATTTCTCCACCTGTCCTCTCAGCAACTTCGCCAACCAAACATTTCAGAAGAAACTCTTTATCCCATCTTTAATACAACCAAACACAATATTCATAGAATCATAGAATGGTTTGGGTCGGAAGGGACCTTAAAATCATGTACTTCCAACCCCCCTGCCATAGGCAGGGACACCTTCCACTAGACCAGGTTGCTCAAAGCCCCATCCAACCTGGCCTTGAACAATTCCAGGGATGGGGAATTCTCTGGGCAACCTGTTCCAGTGTCTCACCACCCTCACAGTGAAGAACTTCTTCCTTACATCTAATCTGAACTGAAAGAGGGTAGATTTCAAGCCATTATTCCTTGTCATATCACTACATGCCCTTGTAAAAAGGGCATTCTTTTGAGACATATGCAGCAAATAAAACTCCTAGGTCACACACTGACCTAGAAGAAAAGAATAAAATATTGAGGAGATTCTCATTCATCAAGCCCTACCCACTCTGTGCTGGCTCAGCCCCCCTAAAAGATATTTGTAACCCTGTAAAAAAAGATCATAAACAGACTTGCTGAGAATTTAAAAATAAATAAATAAATAAATAAATAAAAATTGTTGTTTATCAGAAGGTGGAAAAAAATCTGAGATATTTTCATGAGAATATATAATCATTTACCAAGCATACTGCCTGAAAGCACAGGACAAAACCACTGGTGAAGCTGAGAGGAGGTACCCCTAGTGAGCTACTGGCCAAAGGGTCAGGGCAGATGCCCAGAAAAGGGGCCAGGTTTATTCCCATCCCTGCTCTGTTAGTCTCCTACAACAGCGAGAAGATGCCTAACCATCAGCTTCTTCATTTTTGACTCTTGTGGTCTCTTTTTTTTTTTTCAAAAGACATTTTGAAATATCAAAAAAAATTCAGAACAGGAAAGCCATTTTGCATCTGATTGCAATCACAACAAGAGGGGAGACTGTTATCCCTCCTATACCCTAAGCATTTAACTCTGTGCTTTAATAAGGTCCTTTTAACAAAGCCTTTGTGTGAGAGAACAACTCTAACATTTAATATAGGTAGTAACTTGGGACAAAATTCTGACCAAGAGTATTTTATCTATCCTCTTAATTTCACTCATCTTTTCATTTCTGACCTCTGGATTCAACAGAAAATTCAGGTGAACTTTTTCTCCATGTTGGATTTTAGCAACATCAAAGCGAACAGTCAAAAGCTGGTCATCTGGTGTAAAAGTATCCTCATCACAGACTGTCAGCTCCAGGATGTTCTGAGGAGAAAGGCAGAGATGCATATAAATGCCGTATTCTGGGACTACTGAGGCCAAAAGAAAGGTCTAGCAAGAGTCAGCATGCAGCCCTTGCATTGTTCAATGTGGACAGACTCCTGCGACAGCATGGAGTTCAGTTCACAGCTCCTGTAGCTCAGATTGCAAAGTAAAGGACTAACCCCAGAAGAGGTAAATCACCAGATTTGGCAATGAACAAGAGCTCAAAAGAAAGGCAGCATAAGTGACATGCATGACGGTAATATGCACTGGGCAGGGTAGAGATTACACATGCTGTTCATCAGATCCTTTATGGATTCAAAATTACTACCTTGAGAAATTCTGGCATATCAGCAGAAAATAATAGTAGAGAGCAAACTCTTAGCCCTTTACAAATGGAAGGTAAAGCATATTAACAAACTCTTTTAACAAGATTTAAATTGTAGTGACTGCCCTTGCAATTCCTCAGGGCTCAGATCACCCATGGCAGCATGAGAAGATGCAGCACTATTAAGACATAGGGAAGCTGACCCCCCATATCTAGACCGTGCATCACTTGCACTGACTGCTAATCTATTTCTGCTAACTCTACAAACATTTTAACAGTTTTTTTACAACTGTTCTGGGACAGAAAGAAGCATTCAACTTTATTCCAGATGATCCACAATCCTCTGAGTTTACACTTATTCAAAGCATGGGATAGGCATGGTTCTGTTATAAGTCTGTATGTCAAATGTACAGTTTGCTTTCTTATAGCCTATTAGGCTTTTGCAAATATGCCTGTTCAATGATGGAATAGTTAGTATTAAAAGATATTTTTAATTTTTCAAAACCAGTATTAAATTATGGTACCTTTTATAATTTACAAACTGCATCTGTGTTACTGTATAAAGCAGGTATTACAAGCTCACAGCAACATACAGCAAAAATGCCTTCACAGTTGCATGTAAGAAAATGTAACTAATCCTCTGAATGGTTTATAAAACCTCCCAACCAATTCACAGGGTTCTAGTGCTTAGAAGATGACAGAGACCAGTCAGGGCACCAGAGAATCCATACCAAGGCTTGCATATTTACTTGCTGGTAGGAAACAGCATCTCTCATGCTGTCTCTTGACGCTTTCTCTATGTTTCTGTTACCATCCTATTCCTCAGCATATCCGAGTTCAAGCCCTTACATGAGCCTCAAGGCTCTCTAAAGAGTCTGCATGCAGCAGGTGAAGATGTTCCCTTTAGAAAGTGTCTGCTCACTACCACAGCTGCAGATTCTACCTTTACTTCACTTTGTATCATGAAGTGGAAAGTTTCATTCCAGATGGGGTTTCTGCAGTTGCGTACAGTTCTTGTCCGGGCTTCCCGACATGAGGCTGTTGGCAGCCACAGCTTGACATAGCAATCAGTTTGGCTCACTGTATTAACAAAAAGATACATAATTAGTACAGCAGTACTTTTTTATTATTTCTTTTGCCCAGTCAGGGGAAAAAAGATTAACCTCTGAGGAGTCCTAAATATTTCATTACACCCAAAGTAAAACATTCTGGGTTTAGAGTTATTTAACTTTTCTATCTGGATTTATGTCAATTCCAAACAAAGGTCAATTTTAAACCACTAATTCTATTTGATAACAACAGCCAAAATATTCAATTTCAACAGCGCTGAAGTATGCCAGCTCTTCTGGGTTTTTACTTCTACTTTCAAATATTTGTGAAGCTCCAAGCAAATTCATGTATGACTTCACTTCCCGAAACTTCGCTTTTTCAAAAAAAATGAAGAATTTAGTTTGGGGGATTTTTTGACCTGTTTCTAATTGTAATGCACAAGTCATCCACAGTGATATAGCAATGAAAACAGAAACACAGCAGCACCCAACACAACTACTGATTTTTCCTGCATCCTTCATAAAGGTGTCCCCTTTCAGAAGGGAAATGGGCAACCTGTGGATAAAGGGGCACTGAAGAGTTAGAAGAAAGGGAAATACCACAGAGCAGCCAGTGAAGGGAATGATACCTTCTTTCCCAACATAGAATTTCTATTCTATTTCATTTCTATTGTTAACTGTTTTCTAAACTATTTTAATTGAGTCTGAACAAAAGTTAAAATAGATACAACTTCTTCAGCCAAAAAACCTGAGACATTACTGTAATTCAAGCAACAGTTGTAGAAGAGCACTAAATTCAGGTGACAGTGATTTCCTTGCTAGCCTATAAACATGCCACCAGTGATACTTACACAGATCTGCTTTGCGGAGATTTCTCATGCTTATAATTTTTACAGTAAGCCAGCACAACTGAGGCACTTCTGGCTGCAGAACAACAAGAAAAATACCTTAATTATTAGCAAATAACTCAGATATAACTAACACAGCCTATCCGATAGCATAGCAAATGTCACTCTCTCATTAATGCAGTGAATATGTTTCCATTTTAATTATTTGAGACAATTTTTGAGAAGAAATTCTTTCTTGTCATTTGACACCATGTAATGTCAGATTCCAGCTATATTTACTAACCAGCTGTGCTTAAGATTAAGTTTTCTAAAGATTTAGGGTTCGGAGGTTAAGTTTTGATTCAGGGTGTAGTAAGAAATATCACAAGAGTTTTCGCACTGAAAGTCATTACATAATTGCCCCTCTAAAATCCAGCTACCTTCCAACTACAGTTTGCTCCTCAAATTTCAGGCTGAGTGCAACGGATTACAGCACAGCACTTCCTGGTGTGCCAGCATGGGGACCATGGGATGCCCTCCTTCCTCCGGCAGGTACTGCTGCCCATCTGCCACATAACATTACTGCAGAACAGGACAGATACCCTCCATTTTATAATGCCCCAGTCAAGATATCACTGCTACTGGCCAGTCTGGCTGTGGGATACATAACACCATAACATCTTCCACCATACCAAAATACCTGACCCTTAAAAGGATATAAATGACTCAAAGAGGGAGAGAATGGTTCTAGAAGCAAACAGCCCAGTATGGGACTCCAGAGCTCTTCAGTTATACCAGCAGGAGAAAGGCTGAAATCAGAGGCTTGGGGTAAGCATTCTTCCATTTCACACATAGGTGCAGCTGCCCATAAGGCAGCTCTAGCATTTCAGTGCAAACTTGACATAAGGCAGAGGCAGCTGTGTTTTTTTTTTTTCTCTGTGTGACACTGAGTAAAGATAACCTGTCATCCATAGCTAGGGTCTACATTAATCAAAATGAAACCACATTACCACAACTGCAGAACTGATATACGTACATAAACCAGGAGCTAGAGGAAAACCAGAACTGAAGAAAGCACAAATCACTGAACAATGTAAGAAAATGGAAAGTTGCAAACACAAATCAAATTACAGATTTGACAGGATAAGAGTAAAATTGCCAGTGTGTTAGATTATGCAATTAAACACAAAGAAGCAAGAATAAAAGTTGTAATTGCCTATAAATGCACATACACAAAAAAACAAACAAAAAAAAAACCCAAAGAGCACAAATAGTTGATTCAGAATGCCCTGGCTTATTCAGGGCTTTTGCATAATAAATTATTTTAAAAATATGTTCACATGGAAAAACACTAGGCTGACCTGACTGATTTAGCAAGGAGAAGCACTGAGGTATACCAATATATAGACATCCCATGGCATAGGGCTCTACAGGGGAACAGCTTGAAGGCTCCCCAACCATCTCCATTTCTGGTTTTCTCTCTCCACTCCCCACCATAGCTACACACAACCCTATACTCGGTTACAGGAAAAACAAGACAGTCTTGAAGAACATCAAAAGTAAAATACTACATACAGAAGCAGTAGCTCCATTAATTAAATTGAAAGGAGCAATTAAATCTTCAAGCCATCATGATTTCTGAGAAACCGTCTCCTTAGGACCTCCTTGTGTACCTCTTATTTTGATACACCAGTGTCCTGAAAGGAGCAGATTAACTATCTAGAAAGCAGTAAATCAGCAGACTAGATGCTCTTTACAGCTCACTGGAAAAATTCTCAATGCAATAGTTTTCTCGCAGAAAGTGCCATTTGAACAAAACCAGCAGGTTTGGAAGAAACCCATCAACCTTAGCAGAATTTTTGGCAGCAATGTTTCTGGAAATAGAGAGAATGACAGAAGTAGATGATCTGAATTGCTAAACGTTCAACTTTTCATCCCAAAGGATTAATTTTTCATCCTCAGGTTTAGTCCCAGCCATATTCAGGAGTTTGGAAAAAACTTATTCATGAGATGACTGAAGTACTAAGAAAATATGCAGACACAAAACCAATTATTATTCCATAGTGCTAGCAGGTAGTGAGTTTGCTGCTCTCCCAGATCTAGCAAAGAGTTAGCCTCACGCTTCTGCACTGAATACAGCTAGGGAGCAAATTCAGGAAACTCAAGGGGGAAAAAAAACACATCATACAATTTTTAATTTTTTTTGAAACTTATCATTTAACATCGCTTCAACCAGCCATTATTCAGAACAGGGAATAATTTGTTACATATCCAGTATGTACCACATTCAGTACCTTCCAACACCTTTTACCAGTTCAATTTCATAAAAATTAGTGTTCAGAATTATTTTAAGTGGCAGACACTGAATAATCCATTTCATCTGTTGATCTGCCTCCATAAAGCAAAGGAAAAACAATTTGAAGACTGAGCCTTGGGTGTTACGAGGTATGACTACCATCATATAGTGATGTCACATTAAAATCAAGACTAAAATCCAGCTCTCCCAGTTCCTTGTCCAGCATCTAAACCACAAGTTCATCACCTTCCCAACCCCTAAGTCATAGTGAATGTTTTCCACTCTAGAGAGCACACTCACAGAAGAAACAAATATTCCCTTAACTAACTGTTAAAAAGTATCACCTCTCATAATAACAGTTAAGCTTAGGGACAGAAGGGTAAGGCTGAGGAAAGACTGCAGGCAGCACGGCCATTGTTCGTATCCCACAGCCCTCTCCCTGCAACCAAGAAGCTGCCCTCTGTACAGTACCTCATCTTCAGCGCTGTGCAGTCTTTCACAATTCCTCCTCCTGATTCCAATCTTCCTGTGTGGATTTGCTCGGATGAACCGATCCTGGGGACAAGGAGCCAAGAGAGGGGCCAGTGATGAAACCCAGCAGTCAACAATTCCTAGTTTTCAGTTTCTACTCAGATTCGCCACAGCAATAGCAGGGGGCCCTACCATTTCTCCTCTTCACAATGGGATACGTCTCCATCTCACCAAGACCATTTATCTGCTGCTCTTACTAGTAAACCTGCCCACTGCAGACCCATTTGACATTTAAGGATCAAAATCCCCCAAGCATTTGCTTTTAATGAATCTCAACCAAGATAGCCACACAGATCCTCCTGCCCCACTGCTGATTTGCTCTTACCAAAGGCGAATAGGCTGACGATCCCATTAGTATCTCTGTTTCATAAAAGGCAACACTATAATGGTCCAGTCTGTATGTCTCACAGCTGGCAGGTGCTCCTGGACCACACTATTTTCCAAGCAACTGAGGCAGGGAAAAAGAGCTGTATAGATTGACTCATAGCTCCACCTCCCACAGATTTCAAAAGCACAAATTATGCACTTGTTCTGTGCCACATGAAGATTTTTATTTTTTTTTTAAACACCACAGTGATTAGTGGAAAGGAGGAGATGGGTGAAACATATTATCATAGACTAATTCCAAAGTAAAATAGTTATCCACCACCGTAAGGGTTAAACAACCACACACCGAGGGATATCCTGAGGCAGTTGCAACCCTCACAAACGAGGAAATACTTAACAGAATATTGCAACTACTGATATCCACTGTTACTTTCCCTAGTCCTAAAATTCATACCTGTGCTTTGGCAGCACCAAGTGGAGTGATCTGAACATCCAGACAGCAGCAATTCAGCTCCCACCGGCTTCTCCCAACAGATCCGCAACTGCAAGTGTTTTTGCCAAGTTCACTACAAATTACAGCCACAACGTGGAGGCTGGCTGTCATGGGCTTTGGCAAATAGTTAAAGAAAACAGCTTGTAGTTTTTCTTCTCTCTTGTTTCTGTCACATAAGGGATGTTACAGGGTAAGCAGAGCCAGGAGGAGCTTTTGTTACTGCAATGTTTTTTAGTGAAAGTGCTGATTTCAATTAAATTATGTCAGAAACACATATAAGCTTTAACGCAAATAACTACATATGATTTTTTTCCCCAAAATATTTAAATAGTCACATTAAAATTGTCAAGTCTGATTTTTCATTCTGACAAAATCTGAAGTGACAGTGATTGAAATCCATAAGAAATTAAGTCTTCATGTAATTTTCAGAGCATCTGTTTAAAGCATTTGTGTAAGATGAAGAACAAGAAACATTAAGCTGCATTTCCTGCTTTGATAATACAGAGAAGACCATGGGAAATGTCTTTCTTGTGGGACAATAACAAATAACCTGTTTGACAATATTGTCTGTTGCACATAAGTTGCACAACTGTGTTCATATCCTGTTACAATTAAAGTTTTTTTCTAATACATGATTCACTATGATCAGAAAAAAATAATCACACTCACATCACCAATTTATGCCTTATTTACGAATCATTTGCATCAATTTTCTCAGGTTATTTCATAAGTACTTCAACACAATCTGAGGTGACTTGACACAAGTGACAATGACAACAAATGCACAAGCTGCTTTGTGTTATTGCTGAGGAGGCAGTTCCCAAGGACTGAATCATACAGGAGCACCTTCGTCTCAAACAGCACTACTGGAGTCACCCCATTCACCGCTGAGGGAATGCTAAGTCACAGCACCCAGGATCTACCTGCATCTCCAGCTCAGACCAGAAGGTATCACCTATTTATCACTAACTCATAGGAGACAGGGTGGTCCCACACTAGAGGCTCTCAGGTGGGATCTACACCACCAGTCAAGCATGCAATTGTGCACATGGGCTAACAGCCTCCGGGCAATGGAATTTATCACGCTCCTAAAGCAAAAGAAGAGAAGACCTCAAGACATCTTCAGTGCTTGTTCTTTACTGACACTCACTTCTATTACTCTCTGCATTACAGCTGTGGGCTTTTCCTACAAAGACATGAGAGGACAGAAGTAAGTATTGAGTATAAGTTTGTAATCACAGCTGAGTCACCGTCACTAGTCAATGAAAAGAAAGAGGTTAAAATGTTCTCTGGTAGCACCTAAGAGCTGAACTGCTCTTTGGAAGTGCCCAGCTCTCTCCAGTGACTATGATTATCATCCTACACCACTCTGACACTTCAGTTATCTACCTACAGCTAGAAGCTTGCTTCCCTCCCCCATTTTTATTTTGGAAAGCATTTGTACACAGTACAGCAAAGGAGGGCAGCTAGTAGGTGTGCAGCAGCATCATCTATGAAGTGTTTTAAAAAGCCCACTAACAATGACCTAACTATTCATGTACTTTATCTGGGCACTTATTTATGCATGGCCTGCAGTGTGCCCAGGTGGCCAAGAAGGCCAACGGCATCCTGGCCTGTATCAGAAACAGTGTGGCTAGCAGGAGCAGGGAAGTGATCGTCCCCCTGTACTCGGCACTGGTGAGGCAGCATCTCGAATACTGTGTTCAGTTTTGGGCCCCTCGCTACATGAAAGACATTGAGGTGCTGGAGCATGTCCAGAGAAGGGCAACCAAGTTGGTGAGGGGCCTGGAGTACAAGTCTTATGAGGAGCAGCTGAGAGAACTGGGATTGTTTAGCCTGGAGAACTAGGAAAACTTATTGCTCTCTACAACTACCTGAAGGGAGGTTGTAGCAAGGCGGGTGTTGGTCTCTTCTCCCAAGTAACACGTGATAGGATGAGACGAAATGGCCTCAAGTTGCGCCAAGGGAGCTTTCGATTGGATATTAGGAAAAATTTCTTCACCAGAAGGGTTGTCAAGCATTGGAACAGGCTGCCCAGGAAAGTGGTAGAGTCACTATCCCTGGAGGTAGGGACATGGTTTAGCAGTGGACTTCGCAGTGCTAGGTTTACAATTGGACTTGATCTTAAAGGTCTTTTCCAGCCTAAATGACTCTGTGATTCTATGGATGTAAGCCTGATTGGGGTCTTCTTTCAGCTGACCTTGCAAGCAAGACTGAATCTAGCAGCAATACTCAGGCAGGCCTGATACGAACTCCACCATGGATATAAAGGAAGTGTCAGTGTCTCAAGCAGAGGGAATTAGGGCTTGGAACATTTAGACTGCTATAGATAAATCCCAAAGAAAATTAAGCATAAGGCCTAGCCTGCGGTTTATGGATTTGTTGCTCTTACCTGACTTACAAATGAATGTGTGAAGGGATACATCAACATAACTATAATAAACTGTGGTGGGTTGACTCCAGCCAGCAGCTAAGCATCCATACAACTGCTCACTCACTCTCGCCCCAGCAGTAGTACAGGTGAGAGAATACAAAAAGCAAAATCAAGAAAACTGTTGGGTTGAAATACAAACAGTTTAATAAGTGAAGAAAAGAGGAAAATAAACAACTGATGCAAATGCAGTCACTCACCATCTCCCACAACCAGAGCAATACCCAGCCAGTCTCAGAGCAACAGCTACCTTGGAATACTTCACTCTCAAGCAAAGACAGACCTCATGACTGGAGAGTGTCTTAACTCGACACACTTGGAGAGTCAGGTTATCCATTTGACTTGAGAACAGATGCTCCCTAGCACTGAAGATTTCTCCAGGTGACAGTAGTTAAGAGTAATCTAGATAAGATCTACATAAGATATCTAATGAATAGACAACTGCTCTGAAATAATAAGCATCAATAATGTTTGGGCTTGATATCCAACCTTAGATATCCCGTGTAAAATAGAAAAAAAAAAAGTTTTAAATTGTAGAAGTTTTTTATTCATATCTGGTGTGAAATGATATATCACATCCCCCAAACCTTTCTGCTTTAGGGTCAGAATGAACAAAATACATCACTCAAGAAGATTCAAGTCTTCCAGTACTTATTTCAGTTATTGCTACATTTCTTCCATTCAAAGGCCATGAAAAAAGCCTGCAGAATCTTGTCTGTTATTCTGGATATTGTAGTTACTCATAAGAAGCTGTTTGTCAAAATCATACTTACAGTGCATCATATTCACCTACCTACATGAAGAGCAGTAGCCAATGAGAGGTACCACTTCTTCTGCCCACACCAGCAGAACTGTGCCCCACTCCTACAAAAGGGAGAAGAAAACAGTCCTATTAGCAAAGTTTCAGACTTCAAAGTGGTTGCACAGCTGGCAACAGTCTTGACAGCACCTCTGCTTGTGACTGTTATAGACAGTGCTTTATAAAATGGCTGCTTAGTGGAAAGATATTTTAAAAAGAATAACCTCAAAAGCTGTGCTCAGGGAGTCAGCAAAAGGACAAGATAGTGCTCATGCTTTTCTCCTCCTGCAGGAGCAGGGGGTGATGGTCCTTGGTGAAATATACAGCACCAACAAGGCAGAGTTTGTCTTCTGGAGGTGTCAGCTGATCAGGAAGCAAGTCCAGCTGCCAGTCAGGAAAGCAGACAGTCACTAGCACAGCATTCAGAGAGTTGGTCTGCACCTATCTTCACTGTGCAAGGGAATAAAGAGATTTCAGCTGTCCAGATATGAGAAGCCATGGATGGCCGTCTCCATCACTGTCCCCCATCCTAGAATAATTCCTTAAGAGTAAAAGAGACGCTTTGATTTATTAGAGCAATTTAAATTTTACCACAGTGGAATAGGTGCCATAAAAGGAGGACTTAAGGAAAAAATTCAGATATTCAGATAAACTCAGGTGGTCCTGCAATTCTCCCTTGCAAAAAAAGCAAAAGCCATGAAGAATTTAAAAAATGCCACAGAGTTCTTCCCATGATTCCACCAAGCAATAATTAGTGTTTAGTATATTCATAAATTCCTATGGGATCTTAACAGACAATGACATTTTGCCATTTCTATTTAATTTAGAGAGTGGTGCTTTAGAGTAATGAGCTCATTCAATTGCAAAAGTGCCTGTTTTCTTCATTTGTTAAAAGGATTATCACACTTCAGCCCCAGCTCAACCAGAATTTGCTTAATGAAGTCAGTGTGACATCTGACTTTTTTTTTTTTTTTTTTTAATAATTCTTAGGAGATGTAAACTTCCACTCTTTGATCCCCAAATACTTGAGTTTTACAGAACTGAAGAATACAAACAGTGTTTGTCATAGGAGGAGCATCTGGATTAGATGCTCTGGACGAGCAGAAGTGTCAGACCTCCAAACAGAAACCAGCATCTCTGGGATGGTGTTGAGAGTGAAGATCAGGTGTAGATACACAGCTGCTGTACTCTCTTCTGAGAGTGCCACCTAAGGGCTGAATGGGGGAAGAGAAAGAGCACACAGAAACAACAAGCATTTACGTGGGCCTCAGAAATCCCACTGAATTACTTATATAATCAATGAAGTAATTTCATGATTATTGGGCTGAAAAAAAAAAATAAAAATCAGTGGATTCACCAATATTTCAGAACATTGCAAAGACATACCTTAATGTTCTCCTTGGGGGTGGGTCATCATCAGCGAGGGGGGCATTAATAAAAATCTCAGTCCTCTATCCAGCTATCTATTTCCACAGGACTTCTAAGGATTTGTCTTTGATAAATAAGTCAAATTCAGTTGGGATCAGCCACAGGTGAAAAAAAAATATTAGAGTAGAATACACATGCACAGGGAATATGATCTCATAAGTCTTGATGCCTTAAAAAAAGCCAGGAAAAAAAAGAGAGAGAAAAAAGTGTTACAATTTCTTGGGAATTTCTTTCAAATTAATCCTATCTGGATTCTTAAGGGAAACAGCATCCACATAATAAGGCTTCTTGGGATACTGGCACAACACAGCTTGGGGATTTCACATTGATCTCTGAGTCAGGGTCAATAGTATAAAGCAAGGGGCAAAAATCAGGTATTAAGGTAAAAGGCAGAGGGTAAGTGTACAGCTGACTGATAACTGCACTAAGCATATGTACTTTTGTGCCACTCAGAACTTAGCAGGATCCATAAATACTTTTGACTTCCTACACTGCTTGTGCGTATTTCCAGAAACACAGTAATATAGGAAAGAAAAATATAGCTGGTTATTGTTATTTCTATTGACAGCCCAATATTCATTTCCCCTAGCATTTCCATGTCTTCTGAGCACCATGAGAAATACCTTAAAAACTGCAGGATTTGCTAAAGAATGCACCTTTTAAAGGATAATTGAACTTCACGGTGCCTCTACTAAATATGCGTACTGACTCAAATGGGTAAAAAATAAAAACACAAAGCAGTCCTCCAGTCACTGAAAACACACACCCTTGAATTCAACACATCTATGAAAGCAAAACACAATTATGCCTCTAGAATAATTACATTTCAAACAGCAGCAGATACCTGGTTCTCTGACAGTTAAGTAGAGAGGTAGGGGATTTTGCCCCCAACACCTGACCAAAGAATAAATATCCCACAACAGTCGGATAGAAAACAGACAGCAAACTGTGGGAGAAAACCTGAATTAGCTGCTAATTGAATGGAGCCGACTTCCATTTCCTGATGTGTACTGTGAATGCTACAGGACAGGGACCTCTGCATGTAACCCCAGGTATGTGACATCTGGCATCAGTTAAACCAGAATACATGATTTTCTGATTTTTTTTCCCCTCATTTCTTTCTGACACAGTGCTTTAATGCTGTTGACACATTTTAAATGAACCTATGGTGTAATATTTTCCTTAAAGCATCATATGCATCGTTATGCAGATTCCAGTAATGGATCCACAGTAAAGGACAAGGTGAAATTCACAGATAAAACATGCTTAAACTTGCTGTGTTTCATAATGGAGTAATGAATGCAGCTGTCCAGGTGTCATTTTCTAGAATACCTCATTACAAAACACAGGCTAACCTCTGCAGAAAAAACATTCACGAAGCACTTGTAAAATACAGTCCCATCCACTCTGGAGCTACTCCCCAGCTTCTCATTTCCAGCTCTGCTTTTCAACTTCCCTGATTTGCTAGCAGCAAAAATTAAAAAAAATAATCCCTGGTGAGTTGGGAAATAATCTTAAGAGCAGGGGAGCTCCATTGCTCTACAGTGTTAGTGACCGGCTGTGTGGTAGAATGCTAAAGAAAAAATATACCCACATTTAAAATATGCCTGCAAATTTAAATCCCCTGCATTTAAAATATGGATATGCCTGCAATGAGTCTACAAACTCTGAGGAGGGCGTAACAATGCTATAGTTGTACAATGGTTGCATTACAGTTTAGGTTTATATGCGTATAGCCACTTTGCAATAGGAACCCTTAGCACTGGAGATGGAAAAGAATGTATTGCAAAGGTATAGAGATTGGTTAACCTTACAGCAATGTTGCAGAAACCTACTGTAATTTCCACCTGTTACAAAGCAGAAGGAAATGTTTGTGGTGGTCAGGTTTGGCAGGACCAGTAACCATAATTAGCCTTTCGTAAGATTCCCATCCCCGCCCCCTCCCACTGGGGTTATGTAATGATTCTTTTTGTTTGTTTTAAAGCTGAAGGTTGCATGTAAAATTTAGTTACCCATGATATTGCAGGACTTCTTTTTCTTTTTCTTTTTTCCCAAAAAAGAAGAGGATTGAATTTTCATCCATAATTTTCTGAACAACTCATCTGAGTTATCACACCTAGTTAATCAAGCTTTGCAGGTCTACACGTTTACCCTTAAGGTAAACTTAGCCTGATATTTACATCAACACCTTGGTTGAAACTACATGAAGCATGAATCATAGTCTCTGTGGAATTCTCATCACAATTTCTGGTTTGTAGGACATTATACAACTCCTAGCAGACCTGAGCTGACTTAAATGTGATGGTCAGCAACCCAATAACCAGTTCACAAAACAAACAAACAAACAAACCCAAACAAAACCCCCCCACACACACCGACAGCACTGCTGAGCTTAACTGCAATCGTGGTTAAAAGTGCAATAGTCAAAATCATAGGCGTGATTACACACCCACAAAACTACAGCAGGGAAGATGCAGTACACGGCAAAGCTTGTAGTTAGTAATTTCCAAGGCTTATAGTTAGTAACAGAATGTTTCCCAGGTCTCTCCTGTATTACTAATCCCAATTCTAACTGACATATTTTGCCCTGAAATTGAAAGGTTCTTCTGTCAGACACAGTTCATTTCAGAGAGATTTGCTCAGACATTTGCAGGAAATAGGATAGTAATAAATACCATTTTATGGCAGCCTACTCTCGTAATAGGCTAATGAAGTTACTGTTCCTGTAGCTCAAGCTCTTGCATGATGATATTTTAAGATTATAAATACAGCAGGTGATGCCTTGTTGAGGAGTGGGTGGAGAGTCATTGCAGTGTCATGTAAGAGAGCACTATCTCTCTTTAATGCATTTGAAAAATGTGATTGAGTATGGAAGAGCATGCAGGAATGCGTGTCAGTGCTAAATCACAGACTGTACAATCCAGTCACTTTCAAGACAAAGTTTCACTCACCACCACTAAAACACCAGCGGTGATGGCCTTAGTGGGGGGCATCCGTGCTGTGAAAATGAAGGGTCAATAGAAGTGAGGTTTGATACCATTGCGGTGATCTTCCCCCTCCTCCCAGTTTGATATTTGGGAAATCCACAGTCAGAAGGTATAGTCTCACAGAAAAAGGAGTCATCAATATTCCTTTATGCAATAAAGAATGTTTTCATGGCTTAAAGGAGCAATTTCATGCTTTTGTGCAACTTCACTGAGTTCTGCTACTGTTCACCGTGAGTCAGAAGTGGAGGAAGAATATTAGATATATTCTATATAAATATTGGAATAGGTAAAGAAACATTTTCAAGTGCGCTAATCTGCTCCTTAAACCACAAGAACCACAATTCCTCACAGCAGTGCTTTAATTACATCTTTATGCTTAGGAAGGAGCAGCACAGGGATATGCATGACCACATTCCTTCAGATAGCAAGCAAGCTTAGTAGTACCACCATGAATTGCAAAAAAATTAGGTCATAAATAAATTTACATTCAGCAGCACTTGGCACGCTCCTTACCTTTCTCCCAAGAAAAATTCCACATCCAACTCTTACATTTCTTCTCCTTTCCCTTCAGAGACATACATGGGTCACTTCGACACATAGTTCATAACCTCAAGGACCATTGGATTTTCCAGACAGTAACTGCTCAAACATGTCTTTATATTGGGTCTGGCCGTCTGTTGGTGAAGCCCCGCTTCTGACATTCACCAAGAACACTGTTCCCTTCACCAATAACACTGAGTCAACAAAATATTTGTTGTGGGTTTTTTTCTCCATTATCCAGCAATCTTCCACTGTATGTGCCTGTGCATATATATAAACACATTTAATAGTGGAATACAGAAATTCTTCTACGATAAGCTTTTTATGAAAGACTTAATTCATTAAAAGTGTTTCAATGGACCCTCCATTATTATAAAAAAAGACTGAAAGGGATTCATGAGTTATCAAATCCACCAGATGCAGACAGTGACAGAATAATCAAGAAAGGTTACATGAACTTCCCTTTCCCTAAACCACCACAAAAAGTAGGGCCACAAAACATTTCCCAGAACCTCATGATGAATTTTGTCTGTCTAAAATCAAAAGCCACAATTACAACATAGCAAAGACTACAACAAGGACACCACTTCCTGTTCTACATCTGGGCAAGAGAAGGAAATTTGGCAAGTAGAACTACTTTGGAGCACCATGGAGTTTATGTCCTGCAGGACACCATAGGACAGTGACCAAAAAACTTCATGTGTTGAGAAATTCCCTTTTGAACACTAATATGATGAGCTGTTAAGCATTCTTAGCAAATAAGCAAGTATGATACCAGGAAAAACAATGCATGGCTAGTTTGGATTATGAAAGTATATGATTAGGTGAGTGTACTCTGTCTCAGAACAATCAATTTTTACGAACCAGGCCTTCCTTGGAATAAAGCTAAGATATTAGAGAGACAGGTTAGCCTGCAGGCTATTTCTGTACACATCTTGTCTCCGGACTAATGTGCAGCCTGCATGCATACCTACTCTTGTAAATGTATGGCAAGAGGAAGGCTTAGATACCCATGCGAGTTCTTCCTAGGACAAAAAAAAAGCTGGTGCATTCCTCCTATTCTCAGGGCTTCTTTCCTCATCAGCACTCCTTTGTAAGAGAGCTCTAACCCTGGGACTCAGAAAGAGAAGGAAAAAAAAAAAAAAAACAAACCATCCCAAACTTACCTGCTTCCCAGTTCTCCTGAATGTTCCTTTGACTTGGGATGCCAGGCTAATTTCTGCTTAGTCACTAGGCTTGAATTCAAGTGCCAAGACAAAAGACATTCCTCCTACAAGACAAGAAGCATTTTAACAAGGCTGAAGAACATATGCCGTGCAGTGAACGCACAGACTTGTGGACAACTCTCCTACCATAACATGGAGTTTCAAATGAGGTGGTGTCGTGGTTTAAACCCAGCCGCTAACAAAGCACCACGCAGCCGCTCGCTCACTTCCCCCCCTCCCCGGCCACAGTGGGATGAGGAGAAAATATAAAGGCGGGATTGTGGGTCGAGACAAGGACAGGGAGGAATCACTCACCACTTATGGTCACGGGCAAAAGACAGACTCAACTTGGGGAAAAAACAAAATCAATTTAATTTACTACCAATTAAATCACTACAGGATAATGAGAAGCAAACCCAAGCCTTAAAACACCTTCCCCGCACCCCTCCCTCCTTCCCGGGCACAACTCCACTCCCCATTTTCTCCCCCTCCTCCCCCCAGCAGCGCAGGAGGACGGGGAATGGGGGCTGGGGTCAGTTCATCACACCTTGTCTCTGCCGCTCCTTCCTCCTCAGGGGCAGGACTCCTCACTCCTCCCCTGCTCCACCGTGGGGTCCCTCCCACGGGAGACAGTCCTTCACGACCTTCTCCAGCGTGAGTCCTTTCCGCGGGCTGCAGTTCCTCACAAACTTCCCTGGCGCGGGGCCCTTCCACAGCCTGCAGGTGGGCGTCTGCTCCCCCGCTCCCCTCCGTGGGCTGGGGGGGACAGCCTGCCGCCTCGCCGCGGGCTGCGGGGGCATCCCCTCCTCCCCGCCTGCCTCACCGACCTCGGTGTCTGCACAGGGGTTCCTCTCACACCCCGCTCCTCTCTCCGCTGCAGGTTTCCCCTCTTAACTCTGTTCTCCCAGAGGCGCTGCCACCTTCGCTGACGGGCTCGGCCTGGGCCAGAGGCGGGTCCCACTTGGAGCCGGGGAAGCTTCCAGCAGCTTCTCACAGGAGCCGGCCCTGCGGCCCCTCCCCGCTACCAAAAAACCCCGCCACACAAACCCGTAAGAGGTGGCTACTTACACACCGGGTTAGGAAATTAAAATTAACTGTTAGGTCCCATATCTTGTTCCAACAAAGAAGCCCTGCCACTGTGGAAGAACTTAAGGAGAAGCTGTGCCTTAAAAGACTCCATTGTATATGCTTAGCAAATTTGAGTAGATACAGTTTTTGGAGAAAAACATTCCACTTCCCATCTATATGCTGGTATCTAAATACCTGTATCTCCACAGTGTCCAAGCATCTCCAATTAGGAAAGGACCTCAAAACCAAGACAGTAGAAGTAAATCAGATTCACATCAGAAAAAAAAAAAGTAACAACTCAGGAGGAACAAAGGAAACTCCTGTCCTACTATAAACAAACATTCAAAGGCATGGCATGGTGGCAGGCTGAAAGGCAGCTGAGACAATAATACTTGAAAATCTTATATGGAAAAATATACAAAAGTCACTCAGCAAATATGACAGATGTCCAAATCCTACAAAGCAGGTAGCTGTGCAGCACCAGTTATAAAGAAAAATTATAACATTGACTGCTTCTCTTATTTCAGCTTAAGTAAATAAGTGCTAAGGACATAAAGAATACATCCTGCCAGATATCGAGGAAGTTTAATCACCCAGATGAAGTCACTGGTTGAAATGCATCTAAAGAACTCAGTTTTAAGCCACGCTTCCTCAAAGAGAAGAGATTACTTTCTACTGCAGTGCAGCACCAGTCCGAGATGGACTTAGTAAGTCACTTTCCCACTGTCAGGTACCCTGACATAATAAAAGAAACTATGCAATATAGTACTACATTGACTTTTTTGCTTACTTTTTATTGGAATAAAGAAAAATATATCAAGACAAGTGTTCATAAGAAAAATTGTGAAAAGCACATTAGCAAAACTAATGTTTATTAAAATACATTTAAAAATATATCAAGAATCATACCCGTTTATAAGCCTTTACATAATTTCAGAAAAGAAAAATTTCCTGCCTCCAGTTTTCAGACACAGAATTGGTACATTCAGCTCAATGTAAAAGCCACAAAAGTAAGCAGTGTTTGTTTGCCACCCTTTTGTATCAGATATTTTCCAACTGCATAATTCAGTACTTTTCTCTGAGCTTTCTGCAAAGTGAGGTGAATTCCATCCCACAGCATAGCAGCATCTGACATTATTTTATTCATTCACATTCATAAGGTGTGCCTACCTTGAATATTCATGTTTTTAAAATATATAGACACACACAGAAATTCCTTGAACAAAGGTCTGGCTGAATTGCAAACCCAAGTGTAAGGAAAAAATACCTAATTCAGACTCTTCAAAGGAGCCTTCCTTCCTCTTACACAGAAAGAGAAAGATGAGACTTGCAGCATTTTTAAAGTTTCATCAGCTTGTGATGATCAAACTGTAGGAAGAAGCAACACAATCCCATGAGGTATCTTTAATTGTTAAATATAAAAAAGGGAACTATTATTTCCTCAAAAACAAACGGTTACAAAAGTAAGGTGCTCTGTATTGAACTTCTGGGAGACTAAAAGCCATTATAATCCTTGAGAAGGGTAGGAAGCAAATATCACAGAGATCTTTGAAACCATGAATGGCAAAAATGGAAAGCAGATAATGACTGTTCAGTCTTGAAAGTACATGGGCATCAGCCAGTAGCACATTGAAAACAAAAGGAGACATTTCCTCTCTCAGTGCATAGTTACAATTGGTGGAGTTCCTTGCCAGATGATGTAAATTGTCAAAGTTCACGGAGGGAGGTTCAAAAAGCAAGAGAGATAAAGGTATAGGAGAAATCAGTGTTTCCTTGAACGCTGCCAGACCTTTGACAAAAAGAGGTGCTTCACTCAGAGGAGTTTGGAAGATTATTCTCCAAGTGCTTGAACTGTTTGAATACACCTCCCTAGTCATCTGGTACCAGCCACTGTAAGATGAGATACTGGCCTAGATAATTCCCTACTCTTCCCCACATGACAAAGCAACATCCATGTTGTACCGTACATTCCTTGAGTTTTTGTTAAGAGCATCCGTTATCTGGATTTTCAGTGTCACATTTGCTACTCCCTTCACAAGACAGTTTCCAGCTACTAGTTCTTGGTATTCTGTCTTGAACCACACAACTTTTGTACACTGCAGCCTGGCTGTATCCTCAGCTATGGAAGCTCCTCATGTATTGGACATATTGATGACTTTCTTCAACTTTCTCCTTTGCAGAGCCAAGTTTAGGGTTTTGAAGAGAGTGTCCTTGCTGTTCAGAACATTGTAGCGATTCACTTCCACCAACCTGATGAAATCGTATGGCTCAAAGGTGAAATTTAGTGTACGGTATGGAGAATCTTTTGACTCAATGACAAAGTCACCAAAGGATTTCTCTTCTTCTGACTCACGTTTAACTCCTGCAGCAAGGAAAAAAAAAAAAAAAGCCAAAAGAAAAAACCAAACCACACAAAACAAGCAGCTGTAGTAGGCTCATTTTAGTTGGATTCTGCAAGGAGGATATCACAGATAACTGTTGAACCTTAACTTTTTCCGCAAAGCTCCTCCTCAGAGATTTCAGCTCCTTCAGGATCCAAAATGCTTGGAAGCTGAAGGTAAAGTATTATTACTCTTTCTACTTCCACTAGTCTCCAAAATACAGGACTAAAATACATTTTCATTGTGATAAATTGTTTAGTACATCCATGATTATCATGCTGAAAACAGGAAATACAAAGCTCAACTCTTCTGGAAGTACTGTTCTACACTAAAATAAAAAACACTAACACCCTGAGTTCAACTGACCTTAGGAGGGTAGTATATACTCTTCAAAATATGGTAACTCGTGTTTTTAGCACCCTGTCACTTAAATTTGAATACCAATCTTGAAAGATGAACGTTAAAGTAATTTGCTAAAAACACTTTTGCTTGTTGCTATTCTAGAAATAGTCGTCTTGAGCCATATTTAAGCCCAATACTTTGAAACTCTTCATCGTTGATGAGTAAATGCAGCCAGGGCCTGGCAAACATTATAGTATTAATATAGATAGCATTAACAGAGTCCCTTACATTTCTCTTGCCTGCGTCAGTCCTGCACATTCTTTTCTATGTATTCCAAAGGTTTTCTTCAGGATGCTGTTTCCTCCCAGCATGGGAGAAATAGGACATTGAATTTTGCCTGTCTCTTCTTAAAGGTATAGCTCTATCTTTCATTCCAGTGCTCTTGCTGGATAGACTGAGGTGGGCCTTACAGTCTATATAAATCACATTAAATGAAGCAAGGATCATTTATCACTTGACCTTACACTACAAGGGCACAGGCCACTCAGCATTGAGTTACATGATCTGACATATGGATTGGTCCCCAACACTTTGCTGCTTAGTGGTTTATTCATATCCAATAAAGAAATGAACTTATTATTTAATCTGATTTGTAGTGCTTTCACGTATATTCGGAGTAACTAAAAGTAACAAAATCAGGTATCAGGGCAGAAAGGTTCAGAAAGAAGCAAAAATATTGCCTAATTTTGATTCTTCCAGCCTTTAGATTTTTTTTTCTTTTTTTTTTTAATTGTCAGCGTCTTCTCCCACTCTCCCTTCCAAACAACTAGTAGAAGCTAATTCCGCCTTAAATGAAAGTAACAATTTAATAAATACAGGGTAATACTAAGAAGAATGAAAGGAGGGACACTGAGCCCACTGAATTTTCCCCGTCAACACACCCAAACGATTGTAAAAATAGCTCTTTAAGATACAGCTCCCTTACCTGGAGCTTTGTATTTCTGGAAGGTTTCATTCACCAATGGGAAATGGAGCACAATTGGAGCCCTTGGATTATCATCATCCACAAACATGTAACACTCTTTTGGCTTCTTTTCATCTTCCTCACTCAATTTGATTTTTGGAAAAGGAATTTCCCGCTCCTCACAGTATTTCTGAGTCAGCTCTAAAACCTGTTGTCAAAGAGCAAAAATCATTTCAATAGAGTATCAGCAACACCTCTAAGATCATCTAACTACAATTCTCAAAGGGCGATAAGACTTTCACAAAAAAAAAAAAAAGTGACAGAAATCCAACTTCAAATTGGCAGAAACAATTTCTCTGGCTAGTGATACAGAAGAAGACTGAAGAGCAGAACTGAGAACTGCTACCAAACATCAATAGTTTGCAGCTGTGACTTTTTATGTTTTATTACTCTAAATATATTCACTTTGACTTTTCTGCACTTAAATATAAACACTTGTATAGAACGGAAATAACTTGTTTTCATGAAGAAAATCACCAACAGCCACTTTTCCATTAGAAGCATACATCTAAGTAACAAGGATCATATGAGCCAAGCAAGTACTCTTATTTTAGATAACAATCTATTCAGGCTTCTGAAAAGTTTTGAATCTTATTACAGTTGTCACTTTCCATCTCCTCATGACATTCACAGTAAAAAACATAGTACAATAATATTTGAAAGAGGTAAGGATTTATTTTAATGCATTCTTTCATTAGTGTTTGTATTCAGCATCAACTGATCTGCTGCTGTTGTGAATATGATTCTGTGCTTTTATCTTCATGTAATAATGCTCAGCTACATCTCTCACCTCAAATGGAGCTTCCCAGGAAAAATTGAATGACAAGATAACATCCACATCCCTCTCTGGCTGAAGTACCAAAGGAAAGGGAGAGTTGATAGAAAAGCCACCATCCACTAAATACAAGCTTTCTTCCATGGGGGTCAACCGGTTGGGAAATGCATCCAGATGAGTGCCTAGAAGACACTCCAAGTAACACAAGTAACTATAACGAATCATTACACACCTCTCAGTAACAAGCAACAAACAAAGCTTATGCTGGGGCTATAAGAAGAAAAAAGGCATTCCAACATGCACATTCATCTGAGGCTGACCTGTAAAGTCTGATGATGAGCTTGCCTTATATGACAACATACATAATGGATCAAATTTTTTGCTACAGTGTAAGAAGGGGTAAATTCCCTGACTTCAGTGGAACAGAGTCAAGCTCACTTATGTTCTGTAACATTGACTGTTACAGAACATTAACACGCTATTTTACATCCCAGATATATATAGACTCATTTACCTCTCCAAGCCACAAATTTCTTGATGTTAACATAATCTTTATGAAGATACAATCCCCGCATGAAGTTGAAGGTTTCTCCACATGTGACCCGGGACTTGAAGAAATCCTGAAAAATTTGTAACAAGGGGCCCCCAGGTATAACCAAGCGAGTCTTCAGTCGTGCTGGATCTTGGAAATGGAATCTTCGGCAGTCATCTGCAGAAGCCACAGAATGGTGCAGAACACACAGAAAATGCTTGTCTAGCTCCAACTTTTCAATCAGACTTTTTTCTACAATATTTAACCAGTTGTCCTAAGACTGAGTTTGTCCTCTAATAAAAAAAGTATTGTAATGAAATTTAAATGAGCTGCATATTCTATAGCTGGATAATTTACCTGCCCTGTTTAAAGGGAATAGCATTACTCACAAATCATTGTCCATATGCATTTCAAACCCACACAAAGAAATCCTTGTTACCAAGTGATGACAACTTCCATCTTATAAAACAACAACGGTCATCCACACACAGTAGCATTTATAGTTACAACAACAAAAGCATGGGGGAAAAAACTGGGGCTGCAAAAGCAGAGAAGAAAAAAATCTCTCCCCCTGCTACTTTACTATAAGGCTATGCACCTGAGTAACTCTCAGCCTTTAATACACTTCCTTTTCACTGCTAGGGAGGCATTGTACAAAAGGAGAACAATGCATAAACATAGAACCAGCTTATCCAAGGTTACAAAAATCAGGCCAAGGGGGGATTTGAAAACCTGTTTTCCATCCTCCTACTTAGCAGTCCAGTTTCTGTTCTTCCTCTTCTCATGACTACAACCCCTGCACTTGCAATATGTGTTTAAGACAGCTCCCAGAACTAGCCCAAATTCATAGTCAAAGTCAGATACAAAATTTTAAAAAGGAAGGAAGAGAAAGTGTACTGGAAAACTATAATTGCTCTCTTCACTATATGTGTGATGGAAGGGAATAATACAGGACAAGAGAGATCTGTCCAAATCCATCCTTTATGCTGATTTTGAAAATACAGCACATTTTTGAGTCATACTATTTGTATGATCATTCCAAAAACAGAAATCTTTTGAAAAATCCTATTATTTTAATGCATGTTCTTACCTACAACTTTGATAACATCTTTGAAAGAATCTAGAAAGCCCAGTCCTATACCAACCACCTTCAGGCAGATATCATCCAAGCTTGCAGCAAAGGCACTGCCCCACATTCCTGCAGGAGAAACATGAAGAATTTAATACTCAAAAGGCTTTTCACAGTGTAACCAAAAGGCCTATAATTCAGCTGCCATTCGTCATGGGAGAGGGCTGTCACTTGACCCCTACTATTCTAACAGGTAATGTTTGAGTTTAAACCTTTGAGTTAATCATGTGACAAATTCTGATGTAATAATACAATGCAGAAGCTTCTCCAAGAGAAAATCTCTTCTATCGGCAAGGGAAAGATGGCAAGAGAATGGGAAGACCTAAAGCAGAAGTTTTTGACAGGCAGCTCATAAAAAGAGTCTTCTTGCAGACTCAGGACACCAGACTGTAATACTATGAACATACACCTAAACCTTTGGAGAAAGATTTTACATTTTTCCCTTCTTCAAATTCTTTAGGAAGGAACAAAAAGGCATGGGTTTATGTTGATGAGCCCCAAAAGCAGTGTAGCTCCTTTCCATCTCCCCATTTTATTCATTACTGTAAGATCATACCTTGTAGAAAACAAATCCTAGGCTCTGGATGTTTCTGGACAAGCCGTCCCATGAAGAACTCACTGTCAAAGTTCTCTGTTCGGACAAAAGCTCCATATTTGCGAAATCCAACTTCATAGGGAGTGAACTCGCACCATTCTAAGAACAAGCCAACAGGATATTTATTAATCTCAGAATAAACGTAGGTGAAAATGCCCATTTGATTTCTTTTCACACAAGGGAGACAGAAGGGAGTCTCCCTCTGCTTTTCACCTTCACTATGGATTTCCCTGCCACTCTTCTCAGCAATCCTCTATCTTACACATGATTAATAAAAACTCTTCTACACATTTTCATTGACTAAATAAAACCTCCTTTCTTCCTGGCTTTTGGAAAAAAAAAAAATATTAAAATCCCATCTTGCTCCATCTTGACTTTGTTACTGCAGAAATAACCTGCCTATTTTACTTCCACTTTAAACCATTCTGATGGCTCCCTCTTCCATCACAAATGGAAGCTACTTCACTTTTCTCAGCCTTTCTTCATGCTACTTACCATCTCAGCAACTACTACACTACTGACTTGAAAACTCAATCGACCCACTGTGTCAGACTTCATTGTCTGCTTATCAAAGTGTCCCCTCATGCTTGAAAGCTTTCCACAAATATTTACAAATCAAATTCACTGTCATACACGCACACTTGTCCAGAGCAAAACAAACAAAAGTCCCATAGTGGTACACAGATGGGACACAAGCGTTTCTGTTCCTGTCTCACTGTATCTATCCTCACTTGTTGCATCATATTTAAAGTTTCAAGTGACCTGGAATAGGACTGGCCTTCATTTTTTTACTGTAATTGTATAACCAGCAAGAACCCAGGCTGCTAAAAACCACAATTTTGATGATGCATGCTACAAGGTTGCCAACCCATCATTTTACATGAATTCTACACAAATTGATTATCTGAGACTATAAAAGAAAGTAGGTCACCTAATTACCAAGGACTCCAATCCTCTGATCAGGCACAGACTCATGTATTATAAGAATCTTCCCTCTCAGTGCCTGAAAATTTCAGGCATTTTCTAGAAAAACATGCGGAGTGGCCAGCAGAGTTGAACCTCATTTCTCTGTTACAGCCATGATGAAGACATTTGCGATCAGGAGAGCATTCTGCCAAGCAGTATCCTATTGCCTGCTGCACTACCAACTGCTGCTTGAGCCATGTTTCCTGTTGGCAGCCACTCACTACCCAAGGAACTGGATAGGTGAAAGGAATTTATGAATTTTAGCAAACAAAAATAAGTTTGCCATGTTCATACCTGCAAAGTCACCACTGCTAATATTGGGTCTCACATTGACAGCTGCATAGATAGGATAGGGGTTCTGGGCCCATTTCACTGCTTCTTGCTGATCAGACAGCTTTGATGGATCTTCCTGGTGACAAGCAAGGAAGGAAAAGCACACTTTAGTCAGGTAAGTTCTGTGCCCATACTTTGATAGTTTGAAGCTGTTGCTTCGCATTTCTGACTAACAGTGCTACTGATTCAAAGTCCCTTTTCCTCCCTCTGTTCATGCATATGGTCCGATTTTGCCAGAATATTTATGCAGTTGCATATTTAGAGTGTCTGTTGTTATTAATAAACTAGTTACCCCTCTGATTTCTGACTTCGATTAGCATAGCAAATACTGCACAGTAACGCCATTTTGCAAAACCAACATCATTCTCTCAGGCTTAACCTGCCCAGTAAAGAAACTATTAATTTAGTAACAGTCATTCCAAATAAACACTACATTTTTCTATAAGACTGATCTATACGACTTCAAAATTCTTTACTGAAGAAGGGTGCTGGAAACCCCAGGGCAGAAAGAGATGAGAACTCCCTATGTTTATTCCACAACACCACCTATTCCAGAACAGTTCACAAAGGTAGAGAGTAATTGGTTTCTTGACACACAACATGTGGGTGGGCAGAGCTCCCACCTGGAAGACAAACAGCAATACACTTCCAAACATGAACTCTTTTACCTTCTGTTGTAGGAAGTATTCCACAATAAGGCCCCACAAATCTGTAAAGGAAACTTTCCGTCCACTAATCTCCATTGCATTCAGCTCCTGGAAATAGTATTTCAGTCGTTCTGGGGAAAATGCCCCTGCTTTGCTGCAAGACACAGTACCCTGAGCTCTTCTGATTGCATCTTGAAGGTCTTTCTGTGACCAGTCAGGGTCTTGATACAATGTTGATAAACACCTGAAAAAGCTTATATTAATGTCATCAGTAATAATGACCCTTGTGTAAACAATTTTAGCTAGTTATAATTAGTGCTGCAGCACCGAACTAAAAGCTTGAGAAGTCTAGCTAAAAGACAAAACATCGTGAAGAGAAAAGAGACCATAATAATGGATTTCTGAACTCTGAAACATGCTGAAAACCCTGACACCTACAGGACAACTTCATCCTGATTGCTAACCTACTTTTCAAGGATGTTTCAAGCATCATATGCTAGCACACATGAACCAGTTCAAAAAGATGAGTTAACTCCAGACCATAACAACCCTGAGAGACTGGCTGACAGCAAGGGTGCTACTGCATACAGCAATAGAGGCCATAGCCTTCATCAGAACACAGGTCTAATTAAATGAGAATCTGGTTTGGCCTATTGGCTATCCACGTGAACAGACACCTACATTTGTTTGAAAGTCTGTTTCTGAATTAAAAGGGCAGGCCAGATCACAAGGTTAGTGGAAGAACTAGATACATAGGAGTTAATTTAACACATAAAGCTCTGGAAGGGAGGATTATACTGTCAGGTTGCACAACTCCTCAGTGAAATCATTTCATGGAAACAATGTGTACTTATGAGGGATGACTTCACCACAAACTCCAAGAACTGAACTACTGAAACATTCTAGCCATGTCTAACATTTCAGCACATTGCTCCAGTCCACCAAAGAGCAAGCTGGTGCTATCCTTCTATTCAGCTGCATACAGCATTTTGGAAGGTGTTGGCACAGTGGTCCACGCGGACGTGTTTCCAGTGACTTGTACCACCTCGGTTATCTTCTTGGCAAGAGCAAGGAAATGGGGAAAGTTTTTGAAGTCAGGGCTCTGAGGTAACACACAGCAGTCTTATTCACGTAGTACATTCTAATATTCAACTGTCAGGCTTGCAAAAGCAGCAGATTCATAAATTTAGCCAGCAGCTGTATGGGTTAGAAGTATAATGGATCTCTTGGACTCTTTAGGATCCCCATCAGAACTCACAGGTGAGAACTGATAAAATATTTGACCTCATTGCCCGTATAGATGGCACAAATGCAGTTTTGGCCTTATTTTGCATCAACGCTACCATATTCACCTGTAAGTTTCTGGAATCAACACTGCATGTAACTTACCAAGTAGACCCAGAAATTCCACACAGATATATTGCAGCATCCAAAAGGCCCAGCTGCTGAAGCCCAGCAAGACTGCCATAGAACGAAGTCAGTGCTCTCATCCCACCTCCAGACCCCAGTACTGCTACAACTGGAACCTGCAGGCAGCAAACTCAGTCACAATCACAGACTTTTGAATTGCCAATAAATTACAGAACTAATCCCATTTCAGTCTCATTCTTATAAAAATAAGAGGTAAAATCTCTATTTCTATTTACATTTCAAGTAATTTCAGGTTTGATTTCAACCAGAACTCCTTTCTCTACTTTGTAATTGAAATATATTGTTTACTATAAAACATAGCAGTGTCATCTTAGGGACAGCCACTCACTGAAATTGTTATGTATATTATCACACATTTACTTGCATGCCATACAATATACACATAAGAACAATAAAAAGGCAATAATTCTTATAACAGCACCCAAAGATCACAGAGCAAGGTATCAGGCTACCTTATAGGGTATACAGCTATAACAGTGTCCTCAAATCAGCAAGTAGGAAGCTGTTCCTGTGCTCTGAGCTTCAGTTTAACCATTCTGAAACAGACTTTCCCATCACAATTCAGAGCTCAAAGGCCAAGATACAAGAGTTCAACTAAAGAAAGTACATACATTCTGAAATTTCAATTTTTTGTGTTCCAAAACACACACATATCCCTCAAAATTTTAGAAATATAACAACATTTGAGACTTCAGAACTGAAATGTCACAGGGATCTATCTCACACCATGGTGAATGCAAACCACGGTTTCTGTTGGTTACAGGCAAAGAATCCTACAATACCTAATTATCAACCAAGCACAAAGGATTTTACATATCTCACTACAGCACTATGCTCCATACCTCATCTTTTCGAGGGGATTCTTTTAAGTGAAGAGTCTTCCTCAGTGCCTCTGAAACTATTTTCTTCCTTTTGTCCAAAAATTCTCTCTCCTCTTTACAGAGGTCAAAACCCAGACGTATGTCAAGATCCCAAGTGCTGAAGTAGAAATTAAAACAAAAAAAAACCCAAAATCATCAAGGATTTGTAATTACCAGGCAAAATCAGTTTCTGTGAACACACAGTCTAGGTGCTGATCTGAATCACTGATCTAGATCAAACTCCTAAATGAAGTTTTAGTGTATGTCTATACACCAGCTATTTTGTAACACCAGCTTTTGGAATCAAAAATGAAACTTCTCGCTATTGTATTTCTTCCTTAATGTATAAATACAAAGGTTGTGTCAAACAGTATTCAGATTAAGCTTCAGGAATTTCACAAAGAAAGAAAAGATTCTCAGTAGGTGAAGAAGATTGTATGAGGAACAACTGAGATCACTGTATTGACATGGGTGGAGAAATGAGGGGAAGAACGATTTTAAAAGAGAAATTTCTAAACTTAAGAGGCAGAAGGGGACAACTGAACACCAATAAACTTGCCATGAGTTTGTAAAAGGGGAGCAGGATCTTCAGTTAATTACTATATACCCAATGACACTATCAACTTACTAGCCAACTGCTCCGTTTTGCGTGTTATTCTTTCCTTATCACTCCTTTCTTGCACCCTTCATCTATTTTATAGTTCAAGCTCTTCACACACTGAGATGTCCTTTCCTATTTGTCAGTACAGCACTGCACATATTTTGGAAACTACATGTATCTAAGAAAGCTGGTTAATATTTACACCACCAGCTATTTTATGTTTAAGTATTAGGAACACAAAATTTGTTCAGATTTCAGCAGGACTGACACCAATCCAATAGACAGTATCTGCAAAGTCAAGAGTCACAGCCTTCAGAAGAAAAACAACCAGGTATTTTTCTCTAATGTATACCAAGAGATCAATGGAGACAACAGACAGAACAGAAAACTCCGCAGAACAGCAGGGAGAGTCACTCAGTTCCTTCACTATGAGAATAAAGGCCTTTCCTGATTTTTAGAGGTCTTGGAGGTTCCTCGTACTCACCTCTCTTCAGTTTTCAAACTCATATCCAAACTTTGTCCCTGTGAAAGGAGAGAACACATCTTACAATTGGTAGCAATTACATAGGTGGAACTACTAACTAGAGGTTATGACATCAACAGCGTCACTAGATACTAACCAGAACAGCACACTCACCCACTAAACTACATCTCTGGAACATCTTTCCCTTGCACCTATTTTAGACATTTTCAATAATCTCCACAGAAAGTAAAAACATTTACTCAGAGAGCAGGGTGAAGAAAATGATTTCTTCTGCAAGCTTCTTGCTTTTTGCCTCCTCTGGTATTTTTCTTTCATACCCTAACAGACTTTTTGCTTTGGAAAGTGATGAACTCTATACTTATTTTTCAAGATGCAACCATGAAAACATTTTTAGAAGAATTGCACTGAGTAATCTCAGTAATTCATTCTAGATAGCCAAGAAAATGACACTCCTAAGAATCATGTGCAGCTTAACTTTCCAAATGGCTATAGGCAATGGGGAAAAAGTTATCCCAAGCATGTTAAAACAAGTGCAAAATGTTGACATTACCTCTCCCAGAGAAACAATTCTATCAACCTTTTGTCCAATAGGAAGGGAATTCACTGGTACAGTCCCCAATCCCAGAACTGTAGTATGCTTTTCAATATGAGGGTTCGTACCATCCTAATAAAGAACAAAATGTTTTTTGAGCTCTCCAGAAAAAAGTTAGATATTACTTTCATATGTCAAAAAAACAGCAAACAATCCATACGATCATTATAACTAAATCTTTCCCAAAAGTCTAGGGCTTTTCAAGATCATCCTGTGCTCTGCTTGACAGATCTTTGCTGGGATTTTTTGTGTCACTCAAATAGCTTCCTTTTTTTTGGTTGTTTGGTTTTGGTTTGGGTTGTTTTGGGTTTTTTTTAAATATAGCTGTCTGCTGCAAGGAAAAAATCTTTACCTCCACATAGAAAATTTCCTCCCAAAATCATTGTGTTCTGACATGTGTCAGAAAGCTCACAAGGCAAACTTGCATTCTGTCTTCAAATCAGGATTTGGAAAAGATACTAACAAGGCAACAGTGTTAGACATACAGAAAAAATACCACTAAATAGGAAATAAGATAATAGCCTTAGGAACAAATGGGAGCATGCAATTAAAAAACCATAATTATCTTTACAAGCAGAGCAAATTAAAGTTTGCCAGGAAATCTTTCGGTTTTCTCCCATGTTGTATTAGCAAGTGGCAAGCTCTCTTAACACAGAGCTTTGTGCAGATTCCTAAATTTAAAAGAGGCATATTAAAAAACCCTTTATATCACAGGGCCACACTCAAACCTACACAGCCTACCAGGTGGGCTGGAGCCTTTACACCCACGGCAGGCCTCAACCCTTGGGACGAGACAGCAGCTTAAAGAAACAACATGTTGTCACCCTTCTCAAAACAAGAACTGAAGACAGACAAGGAACTACCCACAGATGTCTTCTGACCAAAAACAGCTGTCCTGAGTCAAATGTCCCTCTAAGCCCACTGTCCTCCTCCTAACAGGGGCAAATAACATGCATTTAGGTACAGGGCAAGCAACATTACTACATTCCTGGCACTCTCCTACCTCTGATAAGAGAGGAAAGGTCATACTGGATAGCTTTGTGCTCTAGGCCAGCTCTTGAAGGAATATGTTCTGCTAGCTACCAAGGGTGGTTTGGTTGAGGTTTACCACCTGGGCTAATCTCCATGGTTGACTTCTACTGTGTTTTTGCTTGCCTGGCTCTGAGTTTTTGACTAATTAAGTCCAGGTCTCCCTCTTCATTTCATGTTTGCTGCCCAACCAACTCTACTGCAAAGCTATTCTTCCGTATTCTTTTTTGTGTTCTCTTCTCCATAGCTGCCTCTAGAGTAGTCAAGATCACCATCTGCATTCATGCTGCCCAACTGCTTCTGGGGATGAATAACATCACAGAATAAATAGTTTCCTTGCTCTCATTTTTGGTGTCAGGCCATACTGGGAGCAGTCATCACAATGAACATTCAGTCACTCCTATGGGATACACACACTGCATGGGTACCTGTAGAAACTGTGAAGTAATAGACAAAGCTAAATAAACCTTTGCAAGTGGCAAGTGCTCTACAAGTTTCTGACAGAAAAGACTTGCTATAGAGTATCTCAACAGCTGAAAGCAAAGATGTCTTCATGTAGCAAGCATGTGCAGATTCAGATTTTTTTAATCCCCAAGTTTGAACAGATTTTAAAGTGTTGGGGAGGATATACTTCTAAGACAAGTTCACCTCCTTACTCAATGTCAAAGATCCAACGCAAAGTCTGACATTTTTATTCAATTTTTAAAATAGAGTAGTGTGTAAAAAGCAATGATAGAGAAAAACTTATCTCTCTGCTCATAAATTCCTAATACGTAACCAGAAAAATAATACATCCATTCAAGACAGGCTTCTAGCCTAGAAAATTTTGATCTGAGCAATTACAACATTACAGAGTTAGGTTTGATCAAAAAGGTGTATCTGGAAGTGATTAGTAACCTTCATAATAGATGGTCCCTAGTACCACATACATATAGTACTCCCCAAGAAACTTGCTTCCAATGCAAGCTTTTGACATCCACGGGTAGCTGAATAATATACCCAAAAGTGACATCCCTAAATATCTAAAGAAGTCCCTGGCCTTCTCATGATCAAATTAAGGCTGTTCAATTTAGGTTTAAGGACACTTTCATGGACCAAAAGGTACTGGTTTCAGAGTGTATTTATTCAAAAGTAGGCTGTAAACTTTGTAGCAGTCAGCACAGATGCTTACCTGTAGGACAGATATGGTTTGCTCCAGCTCCACTTGCAGTTCTGGACACATTTCTTTATCCACATGAAAGACAAATGAGGTTCCATAATCCTTCTCATTGCCTGGCCTCCAGGGAATACACAACTGCTTCTGATATGCCCCTGGAACAGACACCTTGACCTCACAGCTTCCTGTGCATTAGAATAAGAAGTTTAGACCACAGGAGCCATTTAAATAAATGTTGAAAATCAGATACTTCCTAAGTGTAGCTGAGACTATGAAAACACAAGCAAAAACTCTCTTGTGTTGTACCAGTGGATGTGACCCAATAGTATTTAGCATTAAAAATAAAAGCAAAATTAACTTAAGAAGTCAATTTTGCAGTCAGTAAATAAAAATGCACCGTATAGACAGAGAATCAAGTCTCCCCCCTATCCCAAGGAATAAACATGCTGAAAAGTAGATGACTTCAACTCTGCAGGCAGCCCTACCTTGCTGTCTCTCTCCTGTTTTTTCCTCTTTGTTGACAGTGCCTTGCAGAGACAAGCAAGGATGAACCTATGAAGAAAAGAAACCACCTCTGGTTATGAGATTTTAGTTCACTTCTTTGTTGAAGCTTAATCCACCTACTATATTAGGTACAGGTTTACAGCTGCAAGCTGTCAAAAAACCATTATGGATTATATTGATCTTTCAAATAAAAAGCAAGTTTTATTTCAGCAGAATGTGATTATTTGCTTGTTTCAAAATCAAAACCACTCTTTCTATTCCAATTACTGCGTTTTTTTGCAACTGCTACTTCATAGTTACAAGTTCTCAACACCTGGGTTTTTTCTGTTGTTTTACCTTTTTTTTTAATGCATGTGTGAGTACCTATTCAGAACTTGTTCAGATCCAGGCAAGCACTTCATAAATTCTGCCATGACTTTCTGTCCTGGATTGTCTATGTCCTCATGAAATTTAGTGTCTCATGCCATTCAATCACCAGCTTCCCTTCTAGGACAGCAGATGAGATACTTAATTGGCCATAATTGCTCTAAAAGATAAGATACTACTCCACTGCTTGAATGTAAGACTGATTTGCTAAGGGAAATGGGAACACAAAAGACTCTCTCATGTGAAATAGTTTGCAGAACTAGGCTGTTAAATGCCACCAATTTTTCCTGAAAAAAATGTTAAAACTCTATATTTCAACAATGATGAACTCTTTCCCATCCTTTTCTCCTTATTAAAAACATCGCTCCAGTCCCTTTAGTTTGAGGGCAGAAAAGAGGTGGTAACACCTGTATTTTTAATGTGTAATGCACTGATTTTCTTAGACTGATTGCCCCAAGAGAACAGACAAATCCCTCAAGACCAAAACTCGAGTCTGAGAATGGGAGGCATCACCTACTTACTAATGGTACTGATAAAAGCTTAGAAATAATCCATGTTAAGATAAGAAGGGGAACTGTGCCTGGCCAGCATCTAGGCTAGAAACCTCAATACAATCTGCAAGACTCACTAGCCTCCTAAAGACATTTTTTGTTTATACCTTTTAAAACAGCCCTACTGGGGGAAAAAAAAAAATACACCCTTTCTGTGAGTTGGTATCAAGTTTTAAAAATTGACAAAGCTTTTTAAACCAGCAAATTAAAAAAGAGGGGCAGATGTGGGAGAGAGTAAGAGCTATTTCAAAGCAGGATTGGAATTCTCAACAACTCTTGTCCTCTTGCTACTAAAAACATACCTTTCAGGAGTAAATCCCAACATATATGTAATTGACTTCCATGTACTCACCACAAGGACTCCATTGGTCAATACCTCTGTGGGGGCATCTGAGCTGTGAAAGGAAGAGATTTCATGCAAATTAGTTTTGGTTTTAATTTGCTTCATCCTATTTTATAAACTAACTGCCTGGATAAGTGGGGGAGGAGAAAGGTCCTCGGTGTGAGAGATCTATGCAAACTAGACTGACACCAGGTATATTTCCCTTCACAGAACAAGGCGGGGAAAAATACTGAAGAAAAAATTTGTCTGCAACTATAAGCATGTGCTATAAGGCCTCCCCATCTCAGTTATTTTGATAACCTAGAGAAAAGCTGAGCTTAGATAGACTATCAGATAAAGTATCCATTTGTTTATATGGCAAGGTTAACTGTGAAAGCTTTCCAGTCCTAAGTAACTCATCCACAAAATATTCATTTCCTTTGCAGTGCTGCCATTCCCATGAAGTCCAGCAAAATTTTATTTCTTTTTTGGTACCCTAAAAATTTTGGTGACTTGAGCTTTAAGGATATTTGTGATCAGCCATTGGTGAATCAACTCAAACACCACAGAGAACTGTAAAGCATTAGCCTTTTTATGGGCAAGACTGTCCCTGCACAGAAAAAGCAACTAAGACAACATATGTGCAGAGCACAAGCTCATTCAGCTCTTCGGGTAAGACTCACCATTTCTCCAAGTAAAACTCTACGTCCAGCTCTTCATTAGCCTTTGAAAATAAAAGTTGGACACAGGTGACACTTGATCTTGAATATTATTATGAGAAGTTTTTCCAAGAGATTAAGCGTTCTTCTTGTTACAAACCATAATAACTATTTTTGTTGCTTTTACAAAAGCTCCAGTTAAATTTTGGAAGGTTTAAATTTATGTCTTTTGTTGTTGTTGTTCTTTAAACATTCCTCTCCTCCTGGACATATCCTATATGACCAGACACATCTATGTTTGAGGACACAAGTGCACACAAGTGAGAGCTGGCTCTCAGATCCACTACCCCGCTAATGAAAAAAAAAAAAAAAACAACAACAACAACAAAAAAACAAACACCACACAAAACTCTTCTGGCTCAAATACCACTGCAGTGCCATCTCTGCAAACAGCTTCTACATGAGGCTTTGTGCTTCCTCCCATTTATTATTTCAGCAGACTGTACTCTTAACTCATTGCTGCCTTTGTCTTTGAGAGACATTGATCCAGCCATCTTTCCCCCTACCACAGCATACTGTAAATGCTTGATATCAGACCTAATGCAGCTTTTAAAATAACCAAGGAGAAGCCAATCTATGCAATTCTCTTTACTGAAGTTGAAGTTTCCAGTTCCACAAATACTGCTCAAGATGACTTAAGCATTCAGCAAACGGGACAGAGTTAGTGGGAACAAGGGAGTTACAAAGCCTCTTTCCATGATCACAAATAATTTAGAGTGCCTGTGACACTGACCAACACCTCCCTGCTAACTGCATACCAGTCAGTCTGCTTCTGACTATAACAGCACTGACTAACAGCACTGAAGCCAGATTTCTCAAGAAGACACATCATTACCTCAGCTTTAATCCAGACCTATTGTAGCAATGTGTCTGAAGCAGTTACAAAAAAGATCAGACTGGTGATGTGGCTTTAGCTACATAAAACAAGCTGTCTTGTTGCAAGTCCATAAACAGGTACACAGGGACTGAGAGCAGCTAATATGCACCCATGGCACCCATGTGAAGCAGAGGTTAAATGTAACTGAACATAATTCAGGGAAAATAGCCTTTTCTTAGGCTTTTGACTTATTAAATATGGAGGTAACCTTTGCAGCAATAAACTTCTTCACTGCAAACTGATGATGATCAACTAGGCAGTCTGCAGTCCCCACAATGATTGCTGACTGCAAATGCCTTTAACTTTAAGCCCACTTTAAGCCCCCTCTAGTCTCCTGAAAATTCAGTTCCCTTTAAAGGTGTTTTAACATCTTCTGAAAGAAAGCAGTCATCCCAAGTTTCATTTAGTTAGGCATCCGAAAGACTGTGGAACACGCAGACCCACAAAAAAAAAAAATAATCACTAGGAATTTTAGAAACATCTCAGATGATAGTAAAACCATATATGCTGTTGTCACCTGCTGACACATTTTCCCTTTCTGGCTTCTACATACAGATAAATCAACTAGCATGTACTGCCGGATTTCTGTAATGATGAGATGCAGCTATTCACAGTTGACCTGGAAAGAAGCCAGGGACTAACCTCAGGGTTCAACCTGAAAGTGCGCAGCAAGGGCTGACCCAGCTTCATGCCCCCTACATCAAAGACGATAGACGTGAGCTCATCGCTGACAAGGACATCCTTATCATAGAGTGTCAGTTCCAGAATGTTCTAAAACCAAACAGAAACAAACAGCCTCAGATGAAGAGACAGAAACACTTCCATAAACCTGTATCCAATAGACACTTTATGCATTAATCAATATCCTTCCCCTTTCCCAATCCTGAAGAGAATTCACTATTTCCAGCAGGACGTACAGCATAGTTTAGAAAAAGCTCCTAGTTGATAGTGTTTAACTAAAAGATTTTCTGATCTTCCCAACTAGAGAGAGGCCCCAACCAAATGCATGTGGCAGTACTCTCCACCAGCTTCAGGCACAGATTTGCCTGAGGAAGCAACAGCAATTTCCACTCTTGCAGCATGATTCAGTCCAGGATGTTATAGGGACCTATCACTTCCTGCTCAGCACTGTCTCAGAGCAGGCAAGTCCAGCAGAAACTAATTGAAATAGACACAATGAGTACATATAGCACCCAAAAAATGGCCCTACCCAACTAGTTTTCAATGAGACAAGACTGAACTTAGAACTGTGCAGGCGTAGCCTCACAACAGTAACCACACAGACGCCTTACAAGACTGCAGGGGAAGAAAAAGCTCACACACTCTAAAGCTTAGTTTGCAATTTTCTTACCATTTAAGTCAATTACCATTCCACCTTTGTCACCAACCTTTATGGGAAGGTACTCCAGTGAGTGGGATAGTTAATAAGCACCTTATTCCAAGGCCTAGGATGTTATTTAAAGCAATAGTACCATACTAACACTAGCCTTTTAAAGTACAGTTTCCTTCCCTCTACCATTAATGTCTACTTTGAGAATGAATGCTGACAATCTGAAGACTTTGTTCAATACTCTATTATGTCATGCTCAGACAGCAGACAGATGTACTGTCTCTAAGAGTTTGAATTTTGCTTTTCTCAATCACAGGAACTGAGGGCAAAACTTGACTGAATGAACTAAGTGGCAAAGTGATTCAAAATTTAGTTCCCATTATTGTCACTCAGCCACTTGACGGCATAAAGCAAGTAGAGCTACAAGAAGGCAACTGCTACTCTGTGAAAGTAGAAGCAATCCTCAAATAGAAACTTGCTTTATCAAGGAATTTCCTTGAAATCTACCATGTAGTGCCATAACTTCCCTTTCCCGAGTTGCATCACAAGGACATTTATGGAAAATTCTAGCTGCAATTTACACAAGAGTGCAGTTACAAACTGCTGTGGTTATCACTGGATATGCATGGTACCGTTTTTTGTACCACTGAAGATGACTGACACCTTACAAGCAACACTGGTTTTGAGGGTAATAAGGATCCCTTGGTTTTGAATGAAGTAGCAAAAGTAAGCCAGTACACAAATGCAGATAGCCCAATCAGCTCCACAAAGTGCATTCCTTACCTTGACAGCACTATGGATTCGATACTGGAAAGTTTCATTCCATTCTGGGTTATCAGAGTTGTCAACAACCTGAGTTCGGGACACTATGGGAGACGCAGTGGGCAGCTTTAGTTCCACGTAGCAGTCTGCCTTGGACACTAGAGCAGAGAGTGTAGAGACAGACATCAGAACAACTTTAATCAAACATACTCTTTCCCATGAGCTCCTCATTTTCTAGATCTCATTGCACCATAGAAACATGCAAATTTAAGGCTGGACTTGTAAAGCAAAAGCCTTTAATGAAGTACACTTCTTTAAACAGTAGCAAATTGAACATTAGGTACCTATACTTCTTTTTTCTAGTTCATCCAAACCATAAAGCCCTTCATAAAAGGGACTACTATTCGAAATGAGGAAGATCAACTTTTCAACAAAGATGACTGCTGATATCAGGCTCATTGCCTCTTGTCCTGTCACTGGGGACCACTGAAAGTGTCTGTCTTCATCTCCTTAACATCTTCCTTTCAGATACTTGTACACATCCCCCTGAGCCTTCTGTTCTGCAGGCTAAGCAGTCCCAGATCTCTCAGCCTCTCCTAGTGTGAGAGATGCTCCAGTCTGTTTACAGTCTTAGTGGCCCTTCACAAGACTCTTTTTGGTAGCTCCAATATCTCTGTTAATGGAGTGCCTAGAACTAGGCACAGTACTCCAGACGCAGCCCCACCAGCGCTGAGCAGAGTGGAAGGATCACTTTGCTTGCCCCGTTGGCAATGCTCCTCCTAATGCAGCCCAGGATACCATTAGCCTTCCTGGCAGCAAGGGCGCATTGCTGGCTTACGGTCAGCTTGCTGTCCGCCAAGACCCCCAGGTCCTTTCCTGCAAAGCTGTTTTCCAGCCAATCAGCCCCCAGCATACGCTGGTGCACAGGGCTGATCTTCCCTGGATGCAGGACTTCCATTTCTTTTTGTTGAACTGCATGAGGTTCCCGTCAGCCTGCTTTTCCAGCCCATCAAGATCCCTGCTGGATAGCAGCATGACCCTTCGGTATACCAGTCACTCCTCCCAGTTTTGTAACATAAGCAAACTTGCTGAGGGTACGCTTTGCCCCATCATCCAGATCATTAATGAAGCCACTGAACAATATGGGACCCAGAATTGACCCCCCTAGGTTACACCACTAGTTACTGACTTCCAACTAGACTTTGTACCACTGATCACCACCCTTTAAGCTCTGCCATTCAGCCAGTTTTCAATCCAACTCCCTGTCTGCTTACCTAGCCCATAATTCATCAGCTTCTCTATGAGAATACTATGGGAGACAGTGTCAAAAGCCTTACTGAAGTCCAAGTAGACAATATCCACCACTGCTATACCCTCATCTAGTCTGGCCAGGAACTGAGCTTTCTGCTTCCACTCCCTAAAAACAACCAATTGTCTCAGAGTCCTTCCTTCTTCCAGTTAAGGCCCCTTTAACAACGCAAGTATGAGAACCATTCTTCACTCCAGTTGAACAGAAAGGCCATAAAAAGAACTTCTCTTCACAGTGTGATTCTAGCCCTTAGCCTTTCAGGAGGGTTTTCCATTCCCCAGACAGTCATTCAGCATTCCAGTAGTTCAGTGTTGGATGCCAGATATAAACTTGAGGCAGACAGACTACCTTACTGTATTAAATCTGAAGGAATTAAATCTCAAGAGAGTTTTAAAGGTCCAAATGCCCCAAACAGCCCTAAGAGCTTTACTCAACACAGATGCGTAAGAGAAAGAGAATATATACCATGCTATCAAAACCAGGAACAGGTAAAAAGCAGTTTGTCTTAGAATCAGTCAACCACCTACCCTCTTTAAAAGCTTCAATTACATCAACAAAATAGCAGGCACATGAAAGAAAGCACTACTACAACTGAGAAAATAAATATTTGGAAGCTAGAATTGAAGATTGCTACTTCTAGCGCAAGAAGACTGTTCAGCAGGAGCAAGGGTGAAATTTGCCACGACCGGAGGGCTGAATCCAGACAAAGGAACACAGAATGGGTCACAGTAGGATGCATAAAGGAGCAGGGAAGGAAAACATCACCAGGACTTACCCGATCTTGTTCTGCAAAGTAGCAGGGTTAATCTGCAGCTTGGCCTTAGATCAAGCTTTTAAAATATATATAATGCTTTACAAGAGAAACCTTTGTTCAGACATAAACACAATATACTATGTGTAGATAAGAAGTTCCCATAACAATGCTACCTGTGTTACAGGTATGCATACAACAAACCGTCTGTTTTCATAGTACGTTGACTAAATACTTACACAGATCTGTACCCTTGATGTTTCTGGCTCGGAGGACTTTTACTGTTAGGTTGTAGTAAGGGTGCTTCTCCCACTGAAAAGAGAGAAACAAGCTCAGCATGTAACTCAACTGCAATGCCTGTTCTATAACCACATCAGTATCAGTCCAGAGGAATGGATCAGACCAGCCAGCCCAAAATAAACTATTAATGAGTCAGTTTGGGAACATACACAGCACTTTCAGTGTCCTGGAAGAAGACTAAAGGAGACTAGAAGGAAACTCAATTCCCTTTCAGCACGGCAATGCATGATGTCTTAGGATAACTCTTCACAGACTTCAGAAAATAAGTCCCTTATTTAGGGTTTCCTCTAATTACAGAACAATTTTGAATTTCTTCGTTAGTTCATTCTTGCTGAAGGATAAGCAGACACTGAAGCTGCTTAAATGATTTTCATCATGACTTGGCTCGTTTAAGACTATTTGCCAAGGGCACATGCATGCTTGAGTAATAGCAGACACGGCGAGAATCTTAACAGCACGGTCTAAAGACATAGAAAGCATACACTGTTTACAAAGAGGAAAAAACTCACTTTCTTGTAGGAACACATACTTCACGGCAGTTTGAGCAAGAAAAGACAAACCTTAAATTCCTTTTCATTCTGGACTGTTATTGGTATCAGCACTATAAACATGCATGCCGCTTTACCAGCGTAGATCAAAATGTAATCCTTGCTCTTGAAAGCTTCTGGGAGGCTATTTTTGGAAAGTAATGTTAGTATCTAAGTGCCTGGATGTGAAGAGGAAAAAAAAGCCTCACTGAATCCTAGAAGATCATGAAGGAGAAGGCGGGGGGGGGGGGGGGGGGGGGGCGGACAGGAGAAAACAGCTTGAAAAGATTTAATGCAGAGACCGCACAGAAGCAGCTGTGTAAGGCTCATGAACAGAATGGGATTCTGCCTCATTTCCATCAGTTATGACACAATTCTGTCCAGCTAAGAACCTTTTCTATTCTTAAATCCCATTTCAAAATGCTTTTCACAAGTGGTCACTACTTCACGTTCATCATTTTCTACATGGTTGGCTTGAGACCAGAGTTTAATTTCAGATATGCTAAGTATTCATCTACAACTGAATTCAATGGGATCTTCACTTACAACAAAATGCTGCAGTACACCAAACATTATATAAAAACATCGGCCCTACATATCACTAACTAGGATCTCAAGGAAACCAATGAACCCTGAACTGTCAAACTCTCCTTGAATATTCGTTATCTGATAAATGCAACTGTACTATGTTTGTTAAGCAGTCACATACTTCTGGAGTTTTCCATATTTCTTACCACTTTAAGATACTCGCCAGCTTTTGCAAAACAGGGTTTGAACAACACAATAAAACCAAGACGTACATAGTATACTGAACATCTTTGTACTGAGTACCATCCACCCTGATGAACAAGTGAAGGGTAAAAATTACACAGGTTGTCTAAGATATCTCACATGCAGCTGCCAAATTAAATTCGTGCAAATAAACTCCAATTATACCATTATTACTGTTAAAGGACTTATATTTGCAGCATCAACATGTTGAAGATACTCCTTCCCTCATTTGTTTCTGGAAACAAGCCATGCCTTCACATCAAATTTCACCATGAGGTCTACCCTTCAGATGCTAGTTTTTCCTCCTTTTTAAGCCTTTCCTAATCACCTCTATTTTGTTCAGTCACTGACACTAGTTTCTCAGGCAAAGCCTGACCTCCTTTCTACCTCATCAAGGTGGGGAATGGACTACAGAAATTCAAGATTGCATATGTGATTCTCAACGACTTCCTAAAGGTGCTGCAACTCTTCAGGTTGTTGAGAAATGAAGCTACATAATCACACCCCCACTGCTGTCAAAGCAATCTTCACTCATGTAGCCTGAGTATCATCTGGAAATCTGACACCATCAGCCGAGGAAGCACAGTACACCCTGAAGATAGCATACCCTTCTTTTACTGCACACCATCTATCAACATATAGTTACATTTTCAAAAGAAAGTCCTTTCCAAAGGTCTCTAACAACCTTTGATTTGCAGTCAGTCATTACGCAGCTGAGGATACATTTTCCACACCCAGATCATAATTTAAGGGCACGTAACACAACAGATATTTCACTGTGCTCCCAAGTCTGCGCTACCAGTTATGCCAGAACCTTCCCATCTGCCCTTTCTACTTATCTTTTAGCCAAGGCACAGCAAGGTCATAACATGTTGCAAGGTGAGCATGCAAAGTAACGAAGCATGAGAATATCAGATATGTTCTATCTGAATGCATCAGGGAAAAGGCAGGCAAGAAATCTGTGTGGGAAATGAGCAACAAATAACAACAGTTCTGCCTATACCAGTGTACGTGACAGCACACCGACATACGCAATGGGTGCAAGCAACCAGTTTCTACTTTGCTGTTTACTGATTTTTCAGAATCACCTTTTCCAGAGCTCAGGAGAGTGCACCTGAAGCAAAAACCCCCTTGAAATCCTTAAATGAGGGTACAAGACTGAATTTTCACACACTCAACCCTGCTAACAACTGTTAGCAATAATAGCAAAATCAGTAGCAAACAAAAAAGTAACTTCTAAGCCATATTTTCTTTCATGTTCAGAGCTACCAGGCGAATCAGGTAGCTCAAAAAAATGTCTGGTTTAACAAAGGAGCACTTTCTCCCCATCTTGTTCCTGCTCCCAGGTAAACGCTGCTGCCCATAATTCCCTTCCTTGTGGCCGAAGTGCCACAAGTTTGCTTTTAAACCCAAAAGCAAACTCCTGGCTTTCCTAGGCACCCCTTGCACTTTCCTTCCTCGCACAGAAGTGTGCACCCACAGTCATGAAAGGAGACTTCAGACCCAGTCCTAAGAACCATGGTCTTCTGGAGGGCAGGTTTTATGATCAGTCAGGTGATACGAGTAGTGCTAGCAGCTCAGTATCACAACAGCAGTGGCAAACACTGGGCTCGCTCCCACTTATATTGCTGTTTGTCTTTAGATGTGTGAAACTAAGGTTAACTCCGGAAAATTAAAGAGATCTGATCATGTTGAAATTTTAATCACACAGCAAGCAGAAGTGTGGACAGGCATAGAGGCAGCAAGCCACCTTGTGACATCTAATGATCACCTCAATTTTAAGTTGTAGATTGAGGTGTGGGGGGTAGTGGGACAGGTAATCAGATGACAGACCAGATCTCCCAGGGAAAGGCTCCTTCACAAACATTTAGTGCAATTCAAAATCGAGGTTATTGGCCAGGCTATCGTATACAATGGAATGATTATACACCAGTTAAAGGACAAACACATTGAAACCACTTTATCTAATGTGGTTATGCTGCATTATGAACAGGGTGTGAAGTCATCGTTAGTCTTTGTCTACTGTAGATTATTAAGCCCTGTGGGATAAGGTAGAGAGCAGAAAGGAAGGGAATGGTAATCAAGGATATTTTACATGAAAACACATAAGCACTATTTTGTCTCTACTGATGAGAAGTGCAGTATTCTGCACTCTCCTCCCCCCCCCCCCAAAAAAAAGTACATGGCATCAGCTTAATTCTGCTCCCCAAAACCTAAGGAAACAGAGACCTGCTCTGCATTGCCTCACACAGACCCTGAATTTACTAAAAACCTGGAATCTCCATTAGCATTCTTGTTATCCAAAATTTCCCCCTAACTATAAACTTTTTGATTAATTCCCGCAGAAGCGCAGGACTGGTTTTCCACACGTGCAGTAACAGCAAGTCACTGCCGAACACATCAGCTAAGGAATGGTGTCCCAAAGACAGCGCTACAATTTGTCTTACCCGCCAGTGATAAAACCCAGTCTCTTTCCTCTCCTTCCTTTGGAAAAGCACAGCTGCCAGAAAAGGCAGCACTCTGGGTGGAAAAGGGCCCCGCAGCACCTCATGGAACATGGGAAAAATGTCCTGTCGTCTCCGCAGAAAACCTGATAGGGAAACACAGAAAATAGAGAAGTCCCCAGGCGCCTGGCTGCGAAGGGCTGCTCTTTACAGGCTCGCTCCGAAGTTTTGCGCAGGACTGGGCTGCGCTCCAACTGCGAGAAGCGGAGGTGTGGCCTGCGCTTGCCAAACAACCCAGTTCAAAACCTTGCTGGCAGGTTTTTCAAATACTGGTAAAAGATAAGGGCAGCAAAGTAGCACCAAACAGGGAAGCCCTGGGTAGGTGGAAGCACCACTCCGTGATTAAGCCACAACCTCAAAACTCCCAGTCCAGATTTCCTTTGAGAGTTCCAGCAACCTGATCTAGGACTCTGACCATTTTAAACCCTCTCAGAGTTTCAGCATAGCTTAAACTAGTATTTTTAAATATAAAGAAATTCCCATCTTACAAGCCTGAAGCAAAGCCGAATTTTGTCATTGACTGTAGCTGTTGTGAGAAGTTTCAGGGAGGCCTGAGCAGAGACACCACAACATGGTCTGCATTAGGATACCTCAGAGAATATTGATTCAACACCATGTCTAACCTTTCACTATGTGAGCAGCCTGCGCATGTGCCCCCCTTTATTCTCATTTCCATGTAGCTCAGTATTGATTCTCCACCAAAGGTTCTTGAAAAATTGTACAACAGATTGGGCAGATTTTTTTATGCATCTACTGTGTCTTAAAAAATATTTAAGTAGTAAAGGAAGTGATTAGTTTATTAACAGCTGCTGACAGCTGGCTTGTCTGGAGCTTTTTATTAAAGAGCTTCAACTGAAGCAGCAGACCAAAAAACAAACTTAAGTGTTCCAGCAATTAGAAAGTGGCAGAAAATGTATGAAAGCCAGTAATGCAGGATGTCACCAGCTCACACAAACATGAGAATGTGACACATTCTCAGCAAGGTCCCATTCATTAATCATTTCCTGTCATTAGTATCAGTCACTAGATCAGAATTTAAGAAAATTAATAAAAGCACAGGCACTGACATTTAGAACACAAACAAGTCAGTACTAGTTAGTGAATTCACAGACTTAGAGTCAATGCACAGGCAAAAAGCAAACATCATACCATTGCAGAACAGCCAGCAACTGCTGTAAAGCTCTTGTGTGGTACTTAATGGTTTGGTAAAGATAGACACTGGGTTGAAGAAGCAATTTCTTTGCATTTCTACATACCACTGCATTCAAAGTGAAGGACTGTCATATTAGGTTTTATTTATCTTCGAAAAACTGCAGAATCATAAGTGTGATTTATTTATATTTAATCTAATATAGCTCAACTATAAATTACCAGAAAATTGAAGCAGTCTTACACAGTAAGCTAACATGGAGAAACTACACTAATTCTAAACAGCTTACTATAGGCAGTATATAAAGCCTGTATTTTATCTTGCGAGTGCCCAATTGCATTTAAAATCAGGCTTACCTGCCTTCTCCTTAAGTTCTCTCTCATCTTCCAATGAAATCTCAGCACAGGGATCTCATGTTTATAGAATTTCTCTTGAATTTCTCTCTCAAGAAAAACTGAAAACTCTTTAGAACATATGCTTAAGAATTGTTTCATAGTCAACAGATCATCCATTAGCAAACAGTGTTTAGGTGCAGTTTTAGCTATCTACAGACAATGTTGACAGCCAACTTAATATCCAAAGAGAAGCTACTTTCATCATTTCCTAGCAGACTAAGAAAACAAGCAAGCAAAACAGCATCAAAACATGAGGAAACACAGATGGCCTCCCACCTGGTAACTTAACTTCTGCTTGGATTAGCATCCCCATAGTGGTAAAGGTAGTTGTATACCTACATTTCATTCAGTTATTTTTTTGTCAGCAAGCATGAACAAATGACACCATCACCAACTATACTATATAGTACTTAAAATGTGCGCAGATATCACAAGGGACCCTTTTGCTCCCATTCACAGCACTAAGAGAAGAGCTGAGATGCAGTACCTAATTAGAAGAAATGAGATTCCAAAGGATGTTATCAAGGTTTTGATTTGGGTTTATTTTTTGGTGGGTTGGTCTTCTCCAGAAATATCAATATACTCAACTGTCCCAACATGGAAACAAAATATTCTTCTTCAGTGCTGATATCTCCCATTTCTATAGAATGGGAAAACTGAGGATCTGTATTCTACTTCCAACACTAGACTAGTTTATGACCTACAATTCAAGCAGCTGCAAACCTGTGAATCTAAGCATTTCCTGATTTGGTCACACAGAGCTCAACATCCCTCCTCACCCCAAAACAGCATATGACCACTCAAAAAAAATTGTCAGTAATTTTAGTGTTCTCTAATAAGTACATATTTAATGGTATAAGACTTTCAAAAACATTATTCAAAGAGAGAATACAAAAGTGGGTTTAGTAGGATTTTGAGAACATTCACAAGCATACTATAAACTTGTAGATTTAAAAAACAAAGTTGAGAAGTGATGACAGCTCTCATATGACATAGCTTCATTTGAATTACACATATTAAAGCAGAAGCAATACTGGGAGCCCCTGTATTAGGTCTGACTTCCAGGAGAAAGTAAGGACTAATATATTAAAAAAAAATAAAATATCTACAGCAGCCCAGAGAAGCTTAACTGCACAATGACTGAAACACACACACTGGTTCACAATATTTATTACAATCTATTGCTTTAGATAAACCTGCTGTATGGTTAGTAAACCCAAACCACATTATAAGAACCAACAAAAAAAGTTACAGCACAAACCACATCTCTGTAAAAGGTATGCAATGGAGGTGAAAAGAGGCACAACCTTAACCGTTTAAGTAAGAGCACAATGAAGACCCTCATATGCGAATGCAGCTCTCCTGGTAGCAGATAACGAAGGTAAATAAAAATCAGACTAACAGTACTAAATATAAGATAGGTAAAAATCAGAGCAATATTGTTATATCTGTATACAAAGAATACAGGGCCTTTTTAAATACCCTTCTTTCATTCTCAATGACCTGTAAACACAGCTCTCCCAAACCATCTTCCCTCTGTACCTGAACTAGTATATAAAGATCTATACAGAATGTGCAAATCCAATGTAAGTATTTTTAGGCTCTCTTCTTCAAATAGAAGAAATACAAGGTTAAAAACATTAACACCACAGATTCCCTCTACCCAGCCTCTGCAGAAAGACATCAGTAGCAATACTGCCCAAGACATCCAAGTACAAAAGTAGCATAACACTGGACCAAGAAATCCATAAGAATGCATGGCATATGAACAATAAATACAAACACATGTGGAATGGGAAAAAACAAACAGTTATCAAGGGAAACTATTAACACTGGCAAATGAAAATGAATTAGGACTCTTGTCAGCCTACAGCAGATCTTTACTAAAAAACGCTCACGTAACAATGGCTTAAGTAAACCTGTAACATTAACTGAGATCCAATTACACCTTAGGCAGACAGGCTTTATTCATCTACTTGTTTGTTAAGAGGTGGTATCTGGTAGTTACATGCCATGCTCCATACTATTTAATAATTACATATTATAAGTATTGCTAGACCAGGATGTTGGGAGTCAAATAGCCCAATATTGGGTTATTTGCTACTGCTGCCTTTTCATGACCACTGCACAGATTCTTTCTGCACCAATCAAACATTTTAATATCCCTCATACCAATCTGCTATAGGTTAAAGTTTGTGGAAAAATAAGTTAGACAAAAAATATTACAGCCTACAAGGAGTATGGTACAATCTACTTCTTGTAGTTAAGACTTCTGGCCCAAGAGTAACTTAAGAACAGTACCAGCCTGAGCAGAACACAGTTCTAGAGCATTTAAAACAGTGAGATGTTGAAATAGTCTGGATTTTACTTCAGTGCTGGAAAGTGAACCAGAGACCAAAAAACTTACATATACAAATCTCAAGTGTAGTCTAGAAGCTTAATCAATAACTATAGTTCACTCCCTTCAGAAGTTGCTTTACAGGGTGTTCTTTGCTTTTTGGTTTGAGTGCAGATGTGAACTTCTTAGAATAATCTCTGAGCTTCCACTCATGCTAAGAGTGACCGTATTCAGTGCAAAAAACACACAAGTTAATTCAATTTATAGCTCTCAAACTAAAGTAAAAATTAAAGAAAATGCTTACTAGTGGTACCTACTGTTTGTTTGACTATCTCCTGTGGAACAACTTCTTATCAGAAGGTCAGGTGATAACACTGAATATCAATAAAAAGATTCCTTTGGCCAGCACTTAAACATTCCCATTACTGAGATGAAAGTAAAATTCTGTTTTCCAGGTCTAGAAATAGGCACAGAAGCCTTCTCCATGCCAAACACCTGGTGATCTCCATGCAACACTGATACAGCTGCAAAAACTTTAAAGGAATTTTTTTTTTTATTTAAAGAACTATTTACATACAGGGCCAAATCACAACATTGTCACTCTAAGGAGGTAAGTTTTATAGTAAAACTTGACTTGTGGTGAACGCCCAACAGTTGTCTAACAACTCATTCGCAAAGTTGGAGTGCAATAGAAAACCCACTACAAAAATCAGTTTCTATTCTTCATCTGAGTACTGAGTACAACTGGTGTAGTTGCCAGCACTATAACAACATGGTTAAAGTCATTTTCTAGTAAATCAATATTACCAGACAGATTCGGTCAGTCCACAGATACAAATGACTTCTAGCCAGTATAAGAGAACCTAGCAACAAGCCTCAAAAATCTCAGAGGCATCAACTTCTTAAGTCGTCAGTTCCGAATTTCATATGAATGTTGGGATTATTAACCATGACAAGGTCAGGTGTCCAATGTGTTGACTTCTTTGGAGCAGAAATAATGCACGACTATTGCATTAGGGTATCGAGCAAACGCACTGTAAAGAGACAGAACACAAAAATCAACTGTCAGTACGGATAAACAGTTTTCCCTATTCAAACAAGAACATCCAAGTTGTGCAGAATCAGAAAAAAGTGCTTATATTAAAGTAACACTTTCTTGTTTTAATTACAGCCTGAATATATTCCAGAAAACCAGATAAAACAATTCTATGGATTTTGTAAGTTTTGTTTTTAAAAAAATAGTATCTGTTTTCATTTCTATAGGCACACTTTACTTGGAAGTCACTAGTAACAAGTTAAAGACTGGGTGACATGCTGACGTGTTTGCCCTTCAAAACCTTGTTGAACTTAACAGCATTAGAAAAATCCTAGACAACCAAAACAATAATGCATATGCAGATTTAAATTCTGATGCTACACGCTACACACTAACAGCAAAAAATTCAATATGCACAGCAACAAGTATATTTAGACCTACGTTCATCAAAATGTTTTGGAAGAAGCAGCCTTCCTTATCATTGTGAATGCTACTGATATCTCAGAAGGGTTCACATCAACAAGAGAAACAATGAATAAACTAGTCATGTGGCATTCCACTGAAGTTCAGAGAGAAAAAAGAAAAAGCACAAATAAAATTTGCATGCTATACTAACCCATAATTATCTACTAGGAATGACAGAAGAAAAGTTATTGGCATCTGGGTATCAAGTGAAATTAGTTCTACTTTTAGATGTCCTAAGATAATTAGGCTAGAAAATGTAAATCAGCCAGGGAACCACAAAGCCATCAGATATAGAAAACTATCACACATATATCTTAGTTTAAGATTCTTTACATCATCCTTCTTAACTCTAGTTAAGAAGTGGGTAGTAGGCAGTGCTCTTAGAAAATTTTCCAAATTCAGTATGAAAAGTGACTTTCTGCCTTCTAGAGTTGTGAAGTGAGAAGTCTTATGAGCTTCTGAAGGGATTTTATTCTCCTTCATTGAAAGCAGTTTATTCTTGCAGTAAACTTCACTGACTAAAGCTTTGATGTTTTCCCAGCCACCCAGCTGAGCAACGTAATTTGTAATTCAAACACTCTTCAAATGTCTCCCTCATAATGCTGTTCTCTCTGTGTATATACACATTCCAAATTTTGCAACATTCTTAGTTTAAGTCTACCAGATTCATATTTGATTCAGTTTCCCAAGCTTTAAGGTATATGCTCTCTCACCTGTTACCTATCTTTTTTTTACATACAGTGCACACCTTCTCCTCTGTAATAATGCACTTCACTTGCTGATGCAAGATCCGCTCCTCCTGGACCTAAAGAATAATAAAAAAAAAAAAACAAAAAACAAAAAAAACCCACAACCATTGCTCATAAAGCAATACCACACCGCAGTTCCCTTTAGTCTGGTGAAACTGAAAACTGTCACAACATTTAATTTTCAGTAGCTATATCTACCTTAGCAAGTTGTACAGCACAAAAGCAGCAGAGCAAGTGGTATTGAACATCCAACGCCCACACTATATGAATTGCAGGATTTCACTTTCAACTAGTCTGGTCCACAGACTAAGGCATTCTAACCACTAGGGGGTGTTCAGGTGAACTATTGAACTGCATTGTCTGGTTTAGTTTATTTGAAAGAAATCCAGCCCATGCTCTCTGAGATCATCCTGCAATGCACACCAGAGCACAGTGAGTCCAGAGACACACACACCTCATCCAAACCAAAATGAATGTACTCCCTATCTCCTGAAAAAGGGACATGCAATCTACTTGATGCACGCCTACTAATTTCAGATGCACTACAGCACCATCTAGAGGACACACATTCCATAAGGAACAGTTAATTTAAATATTGAACATCTGTTTTAAAACACCATCCCGATAAATGACAGGTGGTGGGTACTTACCCTCAGAAACTCTGCATGGAGAAGATTCTTGAGTACTTGATTAAATCTTTTCTTCTGAGCATTTTCTTCAAGGACTTTCTCTAAGAAGATTCGAATCTCACTAATCTGGGTATTTGCTGGGAGCAGGTTTATCGCCTGGAGCAAAATATATACTTAGTTAGGAAAAATTGAAAAGGAATAGAGAACAAAACAGAAGAAAAATTGACACATTTAGTTTGACACTCTTACAGTCTGTTCACTTTCCTACTCCAGTACCTTCTGTCACCTGCCAACAGTACAAACTGAGTACTGACAAGTCTTGTGTTACCTTGGTAGTATCCAGTTTGCTGTGATGTAGTTCCAAAACCTGCAGAGCAGCCTGCAGATTGGCTTGAGGCTCCAGCACTTCCATCTTGATTGGTCCCAGGCAATGAACGCTAGGTGGGGAGAGATACATCCGAAGCAGTGACAGATAGACCTGTTGCACACAAAAGGAAAGTTCTGAAACCGCTGTACACATCCACAACTGACAGTGCTGGTAGAACCCCGTAATGGTACTAGTAAGTTGTACCCATGCCATTCAAAATTCTGAAGTGCTAATTTAGACAGCTCTTATCTTAAAAGAACAAAAACTGAAAAGTACCAATGATGTCCAAGGCCTTTTAAGACTTGCATTCTACACTAAAGTTTTTCTATAAAAGTAGTTTTAATCACGCCTCCCTCATTTATCTTACATAATTCATTTATAACCTTTAGAAACCAACACTTCATTGCCTCTTACCATTAACTTTTTTGTAGATGTCTGTGGAATATGCACATAGTATTTTGTCTTCTGAATTCCATCAGAACTTAGCTACAGAATATATGCTCAATTCCAGTGATACAGTAATATTCTCAACAAAAAACAAATTTATAAAAATAAAAACAACCCAATCATCTAGTAATGCCTAAATTCCAAGAGCTTATACATTGGTTCCTGTCCACCTATACCAACCCCGAAAAAGTCTGTAACAGAGCGAAAACTTTAAAGTCCCTAACATGGAACGAATAGTCTAATACCTCCTTACTGAGAAGGAAGACTGGAAAGATGAAGCTACTTACATCTTTGTTGCCATCTTTGTTTCTGTCATAATGTTTATGGCAGTAGCTAGAACAGAGAAGAATCAAGTGAAATGCAGGGACAGTTTTGGAACCCAGAGAATCAGTCCACAGAAATTACCATTTAAATGTTTTGATTACTGAAGCCATCCAAGTTAGGTGACCGTACATCTAATTCTGATCAATTAATCAAGTTGCACAACAAAATTACACTGTTTACTCTGCATTACAATGCTGAGAAAAGGGAGGTTTTGTGCAAGTCTCCCACTACCAATCAACTTAAAAAGCTTTAATGCAGAAAGTAAATTTAATTCAGCTGTCTAAAAAAAGGGAAAAAATATGTCTCAAATCAACACATCATAGCATAAAAATGTATGTGTAGATATATCTAATTACTGTATCTGAATCACAGAGAAGGTGTTCATTAGTGTACACTGCATACCAGGGTTGTATGTCTTCTAACAGGCATTTGCTGAAAATAGCTTTAAAATAAGCTATGTTAAATAGGCCCTAATGTTCAGATATATCTGCCAGTATCAGTTAATTCTATTTTCACCCAAGTACTTTAGATTCATTCAGAAGGTTCCCTGACACAATACATCTAGCAAAACGCCTTATCTCTACTACAGAGGATTCAACTAACTGAAGGAGCTTAACTTTGCATCTGGGCTAGCGAATGTCACTCCAAAGAGAAAGGAAGCAAAACAACATACAGAAGTTCAGAAGCTAAGGAGAGGTGGAAACAAAGAACTGATTGATGACAGTCATATTGCTCTAAAGTGCAATGACAGAAGAGCATGAAAAGGTAAACCTTGAGGGGACGGCATCATCATCTGTAATGAACAGATGCCTGGAAGACCCTAGAAGTCAAGAAAACAGGGAAACCTGGCTTACAGCATTCATGCTCCACATACAGCAACATTTCACTACACAGCCTATCCATAGGGCAGTGAGCAAACTAAGTCTTGGTAAAAAAAAAAAAAAAAAAGAAACTTACTTTTCAGCCATGTTGGTGTCCTTCAAAATATGAACATAAATAAACAGAGCTTGCTCGTGCTTCCCCATACGACCCAAGAGCAGAGCACGTTCTTCTAGGAGACCTAGTGATAGCATGAAGGATTAGTCAATAGCTACACAGAGAAATTACAACATAAGCTCCATTAGTGACCAGACTAACAGAAGGAACTATAAACTGTAGTCTGAGCACAAGTTAAAGTTACACTGAGACTGTAAGTCTACCTCACTCTACTCTCAGTAACATTTTATGAATTCTTAAGCAACCTTAAGAAACAACAAACTTAACATCTGTTGAGCAATTCAGGCTCACCAAAAAGTTAGGCTAAATATTTAAGTGATGGGAGACACCACAAGGTCTTAAGCCAACAGTTACAGGAATCCTGCAGAGACTGGTAAACCCAACTGTACCAGCAAAAACACGAGTTAGTATACACTAGTATACACACCAGCAGCCAACAACTACAGATGCAGCCATCTTCTCTGGTTTTAGTTGCCATGATTCTACAGTAAGTGAGGAAGTTTTGCTGTACAATGCAGTAAGCTAGGGTTTAATTGACCTATGGAAACTGAACTCACCATCAAAGGGGAAGTCACTAATTAGTCGACTAGGTTCATACCAGCTAGACTTCTCCAGAAAAAGTAGAAGCTTTTTCCGGTAATCCCCCAAGTCTCCTCCTTCCTCCCCAGCAGGCACTGGGGTTTTATCTATATGGAAGAAAACAACAGAAGCTACAGTATCACAACTATTTCACCACACTACTACAAAGATGATAAACAAACAAGTCATTATGATGAGGAACCAAATGCTGATGAAACCTGTTACATGGGCTGGCATCCTGGTGCACCTGACAAATTACTGCAGCTCCTTAAAACACATCAAGTGGCCACTTAAACAATAGACTCAGTTATTCAAGACCCTTCCCTACCCTTAACATGCAGAATTCAGGGAACAGTAGCTGCCATTCCACTCAGTCATGAACACAGTGTCACTTGGTCCCTTTAGATCTCTAGGGAGGCAATAAACTAGACTTCCCTACAAACCCACAACTTTTGTTGTTCCAGTTCCTTCATTGCTTGGGATGTCTTCTGGATGTGAACAGGGAAGGCTTACAGCAATACACTGTGAAGGCTCCCCTGTGCTGTCCCATGCCCCTGGTCTTCCCACCAGAAAAGGCTAAACATACCTGCAGGGTAAGAACTGAGATATTCTTTCATTAAGGCCTGCACTTTCTCACAGTACAGCTGGATCAGACAGTTGTGAAAGTCTGCACCGGTTTCTTCCCAGACATGAATGATGTGTTCCTGTAAATACATGTTCAGGTTCAGTTATAATCACTTCCTCTGGGAAGTAATTTGTTACAAGCAAGCAACAGTTCCATGCTTGCCTTTACCAAGCTTGACTTCAGGATTTCATACATTTTAATTATTTTTTCTTTGCACAACTTATGGCAAAGCTAGCATTCTCTGAAACAGCATCAGGCTCCAACGCCTGGAGAACTAAAGCCATACACGTAACATTTTGTACTGAATGTAATGCACTAGTAGAGATTGAGCTCTTACCAGATAAGGAATAGTCAAGCTTTTAAAATTTTCTATCAAGAAACTGAGCACTTTATCTCGTGGCAAAGCTTCCACTTCAGGGAGGTCTTCTGTAAATATCTGTTAAACAAAATTTTATTCACATAATGGTGGTTTTTTTTAAATTTAAGTACCACGGTATATTTTCTCTGAGGCACTGAAGCCCAGCATATCATCACATGTGTCCAAAGAGTAAGCACAAGAAATATAAAAAAATCTGAGCAGCTTATTCAGGCACTCAGAAGCTATCTCGCATCTGAAAGGATTAACAACCATTCCCACTTCTGCCTTAGTTAACACTCTTCTTTCACAGTGCCCAACACCTCCCATATACAGGGAGACAATTCTGTATCAAAGAGGAAAGGGAAAATAAGAAAGGCAAATTAACATTTGCTATTTAAATATTCAATGAGGCTCTTGTGCAAAAAGCGTGACATCAACAACATTAAATGTTGTATCAAAGGTTCCTAGCTACTTATTCCAAGATAAGGTATTCCAAGAATGGCAAAGCATAAGAAAAACTGAAAGGCTGTCCTGCTCTATCTACTGCTAATCTTACCACAGTACTGAACATAGAAAATATAAATTATATATTCAATTGGATTTAGCATTAATACATGGCTTCTTACATTGAGTTCTCTCATTTCCATACACTGCACTAAGAATCTCAATGGCAAGGTGCCTGTTTCAACCACACTTACCTTCAGTCCATCTTCAGGAAAATCTCTTAGCACCCAGACAGAGTAGGAAAATACCAAGTGCAAGTTCTCTGTACCTGGAATACAAAAAACAGCAGTACTCAGTATTAAAATCCTAAAGAACTATCTACTCACAACACAAGCAGACGCTTTCAGAGCCAGCAAAGCTTAATTTACAGGAAGAATCCGGTTTGGTTTTTTCCCCACTCAAGTCACACAAATCACACATTCTAGGCTAAAACCGCCATTTCATTACTTTGTAAACATGATTTGAAACAGAAACAAGAATTAACTCAAATACTAAGCAGCACCAAATGTAAACAATTCAGACCAAAACCAAGATCAGTTGTCTTAATGACGTTCCAAAAGTCTTCCCTTACCATTTGTTTTTATTAGGGTAGAAAAAGCACTGTTCTTGTGTAATTTCCTTCAGTCCATTTCCAGCCTGCCAGTCTAATGACTTCTATAGCAAATGATCAAATACTTCATAACAAGTAGTAAAGCATCATAGTACTGAAGTAACCAGCATAGAAACTACATGACAGGTAATAACTTTCCATTTCTTAAGAAAATTTAGGATCTCCCTCTTTAAAAGAACACTTTTATTTGGTCAATTTGGTTCACAAAGTTTATAAAACATGTTAGGAAAACATGACTTTCCCCTTACCCTCCTGATCAGAACCACTGAGGCATTCACTGCCCGAACAATGCAACAACACAACCATACAAGAAACAGAAACTTACACCAACCCTATAAAAAGGCAGCCATTGTTTGCTTTTCTTCATCCCA